>NW_018742412.1:1145217-1482863 GCF_001683475.1 Chenopodium quinoa | reverse complement strand
TGTAATAAAAATTAATTTCTCATATAAATTTTTTTTAAGGATTTTAAAAGAGATTATGAACGAAATACAGTGATGTCTCTTGTAAATTTGTCTTATTAGTTTATTATTTTTATATAAACTTAGCTTCAGAAAATATTGATAGGGGAAATTGCTTTTGGAGGGTTTGGTGTTGTAATGTGTATCTATGTGAATTTAAAAATTTATAGAGGGGTTTTAGTGTGTACTAAGTTCCATTTTTTCTGAAGAGATAAAAATACCCTTTTTTTTAAAGTTATAATAATGATAAAAATAAACTAGAGTATATTTCAGATGTCTTTTTTGGTTGCAGTGTATTATTTAATAATTTTTGTGGAGAAGATATTTCTTTATGATGTACTAGAACAATTTATATGGTCTGGTTTTTTTGGCTAATAAAATATATGGGATATGTCCTTTGCTTTATTCTTTATTATATATGTGTTCTGCATGTTTGGTTTGTTTCAATTTTCTGACTTGCTTCTTCTTTATCTTCTGTCTGAAAGAAAAGGTTTGTATGTGAAACTTTGTTGGGGTAATTGGTTAATTAGATTTTGATAAAAATATAATATCATGGGTTTAATTCCTTATGGATCTCATTTGTACAGACAACTTTGGATATTGACTTAATGAATCTTGAACTTTTATGCACCATAATTTCCTGGACATACATTGATGTACAATTATTTTAATTTACAGTTAAATATTTTTTATAGGAAAGTAAAATAGAACAATTACTAGAAATTAGTTGTTTATGCATTTGTATTATTTTTGAAGCATTCAATTTGGTTACATAGCTTAATTTTTTTCCCTTGTGTTTTTTGTTTTTCTTCTTTCTTTTTTTTTGGATAAAAAAAAGGGAAAAAATAATAATTGTAGGTGTATGCACTTGGAGCTGGCTGTGCTGGTAAAATTAATTGCAGCTACTGGTGGTAAGTTTATTATTATTGATTTAACTTGGAATATTATAAGGTGGCTTGGTTTTCTTACATATGTTACCTTTAGTTGTTGCACTTTGATTGTAGTTTAAGTTTAGAGGATGTATATGTTAAATGTTTTTTTTCCCGGTTACAGGTTATGGCTATTCAGTCAAGCAAAATTGCCATTCCATTTCGACCTCTTTTTAGGTCAATTGATTGATTGTTTATATTTTCCTAAACCGGTTTATGGTTTCATAGATAGGGATAGGAATAATGCTTTGTGTTCGTATTAGGACTGAATGTGGGAAGTCTGAATTTGTATTTTTCGGTGGGGAAGCTAACACAGTTGAGGAGTCCCAAGAGAGAGCAGCTCAAAAAGCTGTGCAGAAATTGATGAACCAGTTTGGGGTGCGGGTGAATGATTTTACATCCGATAGAGCAAGGATGTATCAGCTATGCAGTAAGCTTTTTAAGCATAAGGTGGTTGAGTTATGTAGTGAAAAAGGGATAGTGATGCCTGGTGCACAGAAGGTTTTGGGCAAAAACCATCTGGTGATGTTGTTCATGTGACGATTGACTTCGTAGGCTTTTTAGAAGCTGTTGTTACAAGGACTGGAGCAAAGGTGAGTCCATTAGAGACTATTTGGGTTGAAAATTTGGGCTTTGTGTCTTGGCTAACAGTGTCTTGCCCACATAATGGAGGTGAAATGGAATGCATATATAGTGATGCTTGTCCTGAGTTAGCTGATGCGAGGCAAAAAGCTGCCAAAAGAACTATTCATTACTTGGTGACTAAGTATAATCTAGAGATCATTGATGCTAATTATGGTGCAATTTCGGAGAAGCGTGTTGCTTGCAGTGCTCTAAAGAGAAGGTTTTACCAATTAAAGGAGCATTTGACTGCCAGAGAGGAAAACTTTGCTACTGATGAATGCTTGACTCCTACTTCTGAGAGGTTTCGAATCCCTGAGATTGGTTTGCCTCCAGCTGCTCCAGTTAAAAGACGTTCAGTTACATCATTAGATGCAGCATCTTCTTCTACTGTTAGAGTTGTTGAACCTTTGGTTTCTGGCATACCTGAATTAGAGACTGTATGGAAGCGGGCAAAGTTTGTTTAGCCTATATGGAGACTTACATTAGTATTTTGGGTAGAAAGTTGTATGCCTGGATATAGGTGTTTAGATTTAGCATTGATATATCTTATTATCTTTTTTTGTCTTAGAGCCTAGGTCTATGAGTAGTAATGGCTAAAATTTTTCATTAGAAAACAGACTTGAAGGCTGTAATTGAAATATAATGTAATGTGTATCTTGAGTAATGAATGGATTAACTTTTTATGTAGTTCTCATGACTTCTTAATTTAATATTTCTTTCATTAATTTTATTGTTAATTGTATGTCTTCTTGATTTTACAATGCTCTTTCATGTTTGGTGTTAAATATGTTCAGTATTTTATCTTTTTGAAGCTACATGGAAAATGTAAATACGGGTTTTAATTATGCATTAGCTTTTCTGTTTGCAGTAAATGATAACTATTTATGTATACTGATATTCAAATTTCGATTGTATAACTTAGTTTATGTATGTATATAAGCATGTGAGGGAATAGGGAGAAAAGGAAATCTTTAAAGTAGGATTAGAGTTAAAGGAAGTAACAAGATGAGATAATGACAAGCTTCAATGGCTTTATAAAATAATAAAAGCAAGTATTGTTAATGATATGCACATGCTCTTATTAAGGTACAAAATAATGTAGTAGATTAGTGAATTCATTTATTTTGTTTTTGTGGCAGTAAAACAGGAGGATATTGCAATTTCAAATCGAGATCAGTGTAAAATTCAGGAATTATTGTTATAGGCTTAGATCACAGAAGTTTTACGCAGAACAAATATTGGAAAATGTAAACATTTGCTTGAGTTGAAGGAGATATGCAAGTTAGTGTATTAGATTGATCAAATTTGTGAGGATTTTAAATTGCAGAGCCTTTTAAATTACACCTTGTTTTTTATTAAAAAAACATCTTGTTAACTGCACCTGCTGAGTATTTCTATATATGTTCTTTATACAGTTAATGACATAAACTGAGATCGTTAATAACTTGTGCAAATTGTTGATATGTGCATGCAAATGGTTGACATGACTTGGTCTGCAGCAAAGTAATATGGGTATATCTGAAAATTTTGCATGATTCTTATGATAAGTCTTTCTATTTATATGCGCATTGCTATGTTCGTTTATGATATTTATTTTATGTTCGAGTTGCTGAGTTATTGTTTTAATTGTTTATATGATAGCTGATGCACCTATTAATTTTAAGAGACATCATTTCAAGGTCGAAAATCAAAGCGAATGAGTGCTTTGGTATCAACTCATAATTCTACTAGGTAAAATAGATGATTTAAAATAATAAAATTATTATTTTTGGTGAACTAAATTCATAGGTTCTTTATTCTTTGTACAGTCAAGCAGAACAACCAAGATCGAAAAAGCCTAAATCAAGACCTTCGAAATATATTGTACTTGAAAGTGGGTCATTTGCCTTACATTGAATTACAAAAGTGAATATATATATATAGTCTTTTTTTATAAGATCTGGTTTAATTTCTTTTTGGTCATGCTACAGAGAGGCCTTCGACTCACAGATCTACACCAACAAATGGCCAAAGTTCAAAACAGCTAAGGGATGCAGCTAAAAGTAAGGTTTAGTAGTAATTTCAGTTTATCTATTTTGCACACATACATAGTTGCACAGTCAAATTATCTCAAATACCCTTTAATGTTATTACAGAAACCCCTGCGGAAACTATAGGAAAACCATTACCTAGGCATCCCCTAGAATTATCTCCACCTACTTACTGTGATAAGTGTGGAGCTAAGAAGTTTGAGTTTGAAACTCTACATTTTTGGTGTGGTAATGGTGATATTAAAATAGCTGAGAATGAATATCCCCCTGAATTAATGAGGCTTTTTACTTCAAGAGATGAAGATGCTCTCCATTTTAGAAAATATGCACAGTTATACAATAACTTATTTGCTTTTAGTTCAATTGGAGGTAAAACTAATAGAGAAACATACAAAGGTATATATGTCTTTAAATTGCATGGCCAAATATATCATTCTGTACCAGACTTATTACCAGATGAGAATGGTCCAAAGTATCTGCAACTTTATTTCTATGATGGGCAAAATGAATTAAAACACATAACAGACTGCTTTCCTGAATTAAGACAAGATGTTATTGACAAATTAATTCAAGTAACTAAAGATAATCCATATGCAAGATTTTTTCCGCTCTTTGAAAGAAGTAAATGTTGATGAGCGTACTAACATTATAATAAATTCAAACACTGTACCAGATCAAAGAGTATATAATGCTCCCACTTCAGATGAAGTTGCTGTTATCTGGCCTGATAGTGTTTCGTCAAGTCAGAGTTTCATGGCCACATGTTCTTGTAACAACAAAGTCTTCAAAGTCTCATCGGATTTCTCATTTTTATGGGTGCTATGATCCTTTGCAGTATCTCTTGCTATTCCCAAGAGGTGAATGTGGTTGGCATCAGGGTTTAAAGAAAACTTCTTATGGTGGAGGCAGACAAGTGGCAACTGAACCTGATCCGATACAGTCCTGCGCAGTGCACACTCCGGCAAATTTTCTAGATGCAGAAGCTGCTCGTAAGTACTTAAAAGAATAATGGTATTATTTTTAAAGCTGTTTTTATACTTGTGTATCCTTATCGTATGCTTAATTTGAATTTTCTCTGGACTTTAATGTTTGTAGAAGCTTCTGGAAAACATACCAAAGCTGATAAGAATATCTCTGCAAGGGAGTACTATTGTTATAAGCTTCAAATTAGACCAGTAAACATGTTGTTAAGAGCAGGCCGTGCATTTTTGCAGTATATCACAGACATGTATATCAAAGTTGAAAACACAAGGTTAGATTTTTTTTCGGCAAAATCAGGATACAATAAGAGCGGATCTTTATAAATGGATTCTAGACACTGTAGAGAGTGGCCAGACAAGTGCAGCTAATGTTGGTCATAAGTTCATTTTGCCACCATCATTTATAGGAGGCCCTCGTGATATGAAAAGGAGATATCTGAATGCAATGGCTCTTATGCAGAAATACGGGAAACCTGATCTCTTTGTCACTATGACCTGCAATGAAAATTGGCCAGAGATAAAAGATGAGCTAGAGCCTGGTGAGACCGCACAAGACCGGCCAGACTTAGTTGCTCGTATATTTCGAGCAAAGTTGATTGCTCTGAAAAAACAAAATAAAAAAAGATGAAGTATTTGGTAAAGTGGCAGCAATGATATATGTCATAGAGTTTCAGAAAAGAGGATTGCCACATGCTCATTTCCTATTGATTCTAGAGCAACAGCATAAGATGAAGTGTCCTGCTGATTATGATAAATATGTCTGTGCAAAAATACCTCCTGTTACTCAGCCTGAGCTGCGTAAAATTGTGTTAAGGCATATGATGCATGGACCATGTGGCCGCTTAAATCCAGAGTGCCCTTGTATGAGAAAGAAGGCTAATGTTATTTCTTGTAAAAATGGGTATCCAAAACAATTCACCGTACAAACAACAACAAATAAAGATGGCTATCCTTACTATAAGAGAACTGATACTGGAGAACAATTGAAAGTCAGAAATGCTCAGTTAGATAACCGATGGGTTGTCCCTTATAACCCCTATCTCACAGCACTATTTTATTATCATTTGAACGTAGAAGTTTGTTCAACTATTAAAGTAGTGAAATATTTATATAAGTATGTTTACAAGGGACACGATCGAGTGGCCTTCAATATTCTGGCTGAAGATAAAAATTGTAACGATGAAATTGCTCAGTTTCAGTCGGGGAGGTGGGTGTCGCCATGTGAGGCAGCTTGGAGAATTTTTGGATTTGATTTATTTGAGATGCATCCACCAGTATTACCTTTGTCAGTTCATATTCCAGACATGAACACAGTTTGTGTACGCCCTTATGAACGTCTGGATGTTGGTATTGCAAGCGGTGTTTATGGTAGGACTCAATTAACTGAGTTCTTCCGTATGAATGCAGCTACTGATAATGGTCTTGGTTACTCAAATGTAGAATTTCCTGAACACTATAAGTGGGATGCTTCAGCAAAATCATGGCCCAAACGGCAAAATAAAAAATTGATGATAGGGCGATTAGCTTTTGTCGCTCCTTCGGAGGGTGAACGCTTTTACCTTCGGCTTCTATTACTGAATGTCAAAAGTCCAAAATCATTCACAGACTTGCGCACTGTTGAAGGTTATGTGTGTGCAACTTTTAAAGAAGCATGTCTAAGAGCTGGCATTTTGGAAGAGGACGATGCTGTAAGCATTTGTTTAGCAGAAGCAACTAAAATTCAGCTCCCTCGGGCTTTACGTCGACTATTTGCAACTGTTCTTATATTTTGTCAGCCAAGTAACCCTGAAGAATTATGGTTTAAATGTTATTCTGCATTATCAGAATATTTTGCACGCTAATACTCTGGTGTTGAAAACAAAGTTAAAAGATTAACTGTCAGATCAGTAGAGCAGCATTTAGAGGCCATGGGCAAGTCATTATCTGCTTGTGGTCTGGCTGTTTTAATGGAAGACACTGATAACCAGATTGATAGAACAAAAGACATTCAAGATGCTTTAGATGCTCCAATTCCTCAAAATTGTATAGAAAGTCGTGGCTTGCTTAATACGGCACAAAAGGAAATTTTTACTTGTATTATGCAGCATATCGTAGAAGGAAAACTAGGGGAATTTTTTGTAGATGGTCCTGGTGGAACTGGTAAAACGTTCTTATATAATTCATTATATGCTGAGATCCGCCTTATGAATAAGATTGTTTTACCTACTGCTACGTCTGGAATAGCTGCAGCAAATATTCCATCAGGTAGAACAGCACACTCAAGATTCAAAATTCCATTGGACAGTGATGCTTCATTAGCTTGCAGTGTTTCTAAGAAAAGTAGCCTGGCAGCGTTAATAAAAGAAACAACTCTTATAATATGGGATGAAGCATTTATGGCAAACAAGCAAAATCTAGAATCTCTAGACCTTTTATTACAAGACATATGTGATAGTGATGTGATATTTGGTGGGAAGGTAATTGTGTTTGGTGGAGACTTTCGACAAGTGTTGCCTGTTGTTCCTAACAAGACTATTAGAGAAGCAGTGGAAGCAAGTATAGTGAGTTCTTATATATGGCAGCATTTGCGGAGATTCAGGTTAACTGAAAATCTAAGAGCTAGGAAGATCCTTCATTTTCTCACTTTTTACTTGCACTGGGAAACGGTGAACTGCAGACCATGGAAAGTGATTTTGTTGAGTTGCCACCTCAGATAGTGCAGACTTTCCAGCCTGATGCTGATCCAATAGATGAGTTACTCGAATCTTCTTTTCTAGAACTTGGTTCAGGTGCTCTGGACCCTCAAATCTTTTCAAGAAGGGTTGTTCTAACACCTATAAATGACGATGTAGATACTATAAATCCGTTCATGATTGAGAGATTCCCAGGACAAGCCATATCTTATACAAGCTATGACAGTGTCCTAGATGATAGTGGCAGCGTATATCCTACAGAATTCCTGAATAAACTATGTCTAGGTGGAATGAGCCCTCACAATCTTGTGCTCAAAGAAAACTGCCCAGTAATATTGCTTAGAAACCTTCTACCATCTTCTGGTTTTGCAATGGAACGCCGCTTATATGTAAAAGGTTTTTCCCTAATTTAATTGAGTGCGTGATTTCTATCGGACAGTATCAAGGGGAACATGTATTTATACCCAGAATTAAACTCAGACCATCAAGTTCTCAGAAATATCCTTTCCAATTTCAGAGGAACCAGTTTCCTATCAAGCTCAGCTTTGCAATGACTATAAACAAGTCACAGGGGCAAACTTTAGATAAAGTGTTAATATATCTCCCTCGTTCGTGTTTTTCACATGGTCAGTTATATGTGGCTCTCTCACGTGCACGGTCTGCAGATAAGTGAAAGTTGTATCAGTGGCTCCTACTTTACAGCATTCAGAAAACTCTGTTAAAAATGTCGTATCTTATGCTGTCCTAAAGCTAGCAGGAGTAATTTAGGTGATTATACATTGACTAAGCTTACTAAGTTGATTTTTCGAAATATATAATGGCAGTCCTAATTTTCGTGTTTTACTCTTATTTTGCAGGAGTAATCTAGGTGCTGTTAGATCATTCCTAAAATAAGCTAAGTCATGTGCAATCACTTTAGTAGTGGTCCAATGTTGAATTCCAAGTATGCCTTTTCTTTCACCTATTTGCTTGATACTAATATACTCTATTTTGCTGCAATCCATTTTAATGTGAATATACTAATTCATATATGGCATTAACTATGGGTGATATTTAATGACAATAATGGTTGGTTAGTGATTATGGGTCATATCTTTCTTGTTTTAGATTGCTACTGTATATTACGTGTGTGTGTGATTGTTTTAACAGGGCTTTATGACTACTGTAATAAGTTAATATGCTAATTGATTCCAATTATGCATTCTGAACTTTAATACATGTGATTTTTTTCAATGAATTCTTGTATGTGCTTTATTCTATAGCGTATGAGCAAAGATTACTTTTAGTAAATGTAGACACTTACTTTATTACTCTAGATCATAACTTGTTTTAAAATAGGTGTTTTGTATTAATGAGTTGTTGTGTGGAGAGTAATAAGTGTTTAATTTTGAGTAAATTGCTATTTGGGTTTTCTGGCTTTGACATCACAAGGAAGGAGTGAACAGAAAATCTGTCTGGACTTTATTACATGTCTACTGGAAGAAAAAACCTAACTCAGGATTTATTGATTGATGTTCAATTACAAATCTTCAGATGAACTAAATGTTATGCCATATACTGTAATTTCGGGTCCTTCAACGGTTCAGAAGATTCCTCCGGAGCAATTTTGCTGGCATGGTTTTGTGATAACTAAAGCATTAGCCCTTGGGTTTAGAAAAGAAGTGTATAAGCATCTTGTTAATTGTTTCTTGATCATCAGGCAAACCATGCATAAATTGGTTTTCTGTCAAGCTTTCGCCTTACATATTTTCATGTAGCATACACTTATAGTGGACACAATACTTTTAATTATAATTCTCCTTTGATTATAACTGATATTGTTTAGAGCAATTAGAATGATTGATGGTTGAAATTAAACTATGTTTGCTTCACTATTTAACATTATTGGTTGTAAGAGCAATTAGAATAATTAATGGTTGGTTCTGATTTATTTATTTAGTTAAAGATCTAATGTGATTTCAAACCCTTGATTTCTTTTGCTCTATTTTGTCGTGCAAGAAGATACCCTTATTGTTAGGCTTCATGGATCAACGTCAATCTGCAAATGACATAAGCAGGTCAGTGGTTTTAATGATTTTTCAAAGGTCGCTGCTCTTATTCCCTTAATACATCATTATTATTCATGATTATTCTTTTTTTCTTTTTATTTATTTTTCGGTTTTTTATTCTTGAATAAGTTAATTCATAATGCTATTTTAATTGTTAGTTGGTGCTTTATTTCTATTTTTATAGAATTAATGGTCATATGGCTTTCAACTAAAATATCTGGTTTTGATTAGTTGGAACTCTGGTCTCACTCTTTCAGTGTAATACTAAGGCAACAATTGCAGCTCATTGCATCAAGCGGATAAAGGACAATTATGAATTCAAATTCAACAGATAGCTTAGGTAGAATCTAAAAGTTTAAATCTATTGAATTTATTTTAGACTTACTGAACTTGTGCTGTAATGCTTGGGTAGAGTGATCAATGGTGTGCTTATTCATAGTACTGGTATGTTTGCTTGTAGATTGCTGGAATAGTTTGAAGAGCGGAACAAAAGAAGAGAGTATATATTTTTTCAGATTTCTGAGCTCTGGAACCATTGAAGCCCTTAAGAAATGTGACGCTGATAGCATCATGTGGTCTACAAGTTCGTAAATCTATGGATTCGTATATTTGAATTTATTCAATGAATTCAATGACATATTGACATGGAGTATTTTATATTCAACTTTAGTTCCCTAAGAGTTTATATTTCTGCATGGATTTTAAACTGGAGTATTTGCTTGTAGGTAGTATTAGACAATGGCATTGCTCGAGTGACAATATCTAAACCACGAGAGATTGTTACTGGACTAGCTTATAATGGCATTGACAATTTGCTTGAATCTCGAAATCTTGAGGACCATAGAAGGTAAACATTCTATATTTAACAGATTTGTACAGTCATTTTTCTTAATGAAATCAATACTTCAATCAGTCTCTATATACAATCTAGAAACAAAATTCAAGATAACGAAAGAAAAGTTGATCAACACATGTGGAATTTTTAATTTTTTCTGCTTGTTTAATGATATATTTAACTGTGAAATGTATGCACGTATTGGGAACTTGTTTAGAATGATGCTAATACACCAGGGAAATTTGACATGTTTGTTCTTCTTGCCTTTTTGTTTCTTAGTTTACCAAAATTAAATGGATAAACTTGTAAATTTTAGGCTTTGTTTTACAGATTTGACTAAGGCTATTTGCTAACTGTATGCAAGATTAAAGCAACAACTTTTCAGGTGATTATGTTACATGATGATCAGGTGGAAGATTTCTTTTGTAGACAGTGGGATCCTTCACTCAAGGGCAAGTTATTCCCATTGAATATTGATAAAAGGTAGTTGCTTTAATCTTCACCATATTATATAAACTTCTACTTTTTATAGAGCACACTTCCTCCTTTATATATTAGTACCCCTCTCTCTTGAAATAGTTGTCATGTTAATAATGTAATTAAATCCAATAATTGTTAAACTTTTAGGTCTATAATGCTTCGTGGCTCATCCAGGTCATATACCTATGAAATCTATGAGCATATGAAAGATTGACCGGGCTTCAGCTTGGGTGAAACTAAGGTCACATTCAAGCTCAATAAACGGTGGTATAAAGAAACTGATTTCTTTGGACAGGTTTCACGGCAAACCAAATTAATTAGAAGAAATTTAGGCAACAAAGCATGATATGTTTAGTCCTGAGGCTGTTCTGTTGACAAGCCCTGTTAAACCAAACATTAAAGGAGAGGTATCATAATTTCTTATCTCATGTAGATAAAAGTTGATTATGCATTGGTTTTAAGTATTTTTATGATTTGTTCGATCATGTTTAGTGAATATATGAATTGTTATATTATATAGGTTGATGACAAATATCAGTATTCATGTGACAACAAAGAGATAAAAAACCATATACGCTTAAATTACAGCCTACTAAAGTGAACTATTTAAATTAACTTTCTATCATAAAATAAAAGTTAATATTAAAAGCTGTACAATATTTCACATTTCTATATATATATATATATATATATATATATATATATATATATATATATATATATATATATATATATATATATATATATATATATATATATAGGTCTGCTATGATTATGACTTGTTGTAAAGCCACTCCCTTAAAAAAAGGAAAATTGTTTTCTGGGATATGGTTATCCATATATAAAAGCAAGATATTATTATTCTATTACTTATAAAAACAATAAACTTTTACAGGCTTTATAAAGTATTATAAAAGTACAGTGAGCAGCTGAAAATCTTTACCTAAAGTATGGAATGAACAGTGTTAACAGTAAAGAAGAAAAAACTTACATTGCTTATTCTGAACTTATTACCAGAACCTTCCCCAATTACTGTATTCTAGCTATTTCCTATTTTTTAAATTTGTACTAACTCATATAAAAAGTGTTTCATCTTTGGCATTTCGTTTTTTTTCACAGAAGAATCAACCAAAGTAGCAGTGACGACTTACTCAGCCATGGCAGGTATGGTCCCTTCTTTTATAGATTGCTTCCATTATCCTTTAGCTCAATTATTGTTAATGTTTTTCCTATATAAATTCCTTATTGTGTACTTGATTAACTAATATTTAATATTAAATGTTATAACATTTTACATTATCATGTATAACTACTGCTATACAAAATAACATGAAAGCATTTGTATACATAGATCAAAAATGCAAAACAGCTAGACAGAAGCCAGAGTATGTGTACTTGAATCAGTTAAATGCAGCATGCAAGACTTATATAGTAAGAGTAGTTGCTGAAAAAGGAAGGGACACACTATCCTCCAAAAAAACAGTTAGATTCCAAACTTTACTTCTAAAGGATGAAAAGGTATGCATTCATTACTTTATACATGTAAATATCACACTAACTTTATTACAATTATGATGCAACTGAGAGAATATTCCTAACAGTAATCTAAATCATATCAAGCATTTAGGTAGGCTTAAAGAGTTATGGTAGGCTATACAGAAATTACATTAACTACTCTTGTAATAATCATGCTTATGCTATAATCATGCTTTTATTTATGTTATAATTTTAATCAGCTAAAGGTTCAGTTAAATATAGTACACATGAAGCTAGAATATAATGCAATCCTAATTATGTTAAATGTTCATGATTCAAGTGAAATATAAAGTATATAGCTTATTATAGTTAAATCTTTTGAGTAACCTTTTTATTCTTTTATAATATAAATTACATCAGTGTTAAAATCACTTTATTTTAGCAAAAATAATGTTAAATAAAGCACGTATTTTGTGGCACTTTAATTAAATCTCAAACAAAAGATGCCTTATTCTACAAATCTAATAGCAAATTATATATAATTAATAAGTTTAAGGGACCTTATAATATAGTTATAAATCTCACCTTGTTTCACTATCATTTTCTGCTTTATAGGGTAATAGGATGCGTGGTTCTTTATTTGGCGATCAAATTGAAGCATTTGAAGAAGCATTACAGTACCTAGGTGAATACGAAATTTCTGCTGCACCTATTAAATTCATTGACGAAAAATGGAGAACTGAGCTTGATCAGTTTCCGTACCAAATGGCTTTTGGTAGTAGAACTGTGATCCAGCCAGTTCATCCAGAGCTCAGACCAATTATGCCTAACTATCAACCCATTGCAAGTATACCTCGTACAGTTGATCCTGATGAGAAATACGGTATATTGCACTCACATAACAGTTTCACATAAAAAAAACAATTAAAAAACACTAACAAACTTATCTGAATTCACAGATATCGTGGGTGTGGTGTTATATGTTGAAGAAGAGCCAAGGAAAATTGAAGCCAGAGATGGAAAGCGAGAGAGCTTCGTACGAGAAGTAGTCGTTACTGATGAAAGGTTAAAATCAGTTCACCTAAATGTTCAGGATTAGTAAAAATAATATTTAATATATATT
Source organism: Chenopodium quinoa (assembly GCF_001683475.1). Lineage (NCBI taxonomy): Eukaryota > Viridiplantae > Streptophyta > Magnoliopsida > Caryophyllales > Amaranthaceae > Chenopodium > Chenopodium quinoa. Next base: position 1,469,630 of record NW_018742412.1, on the reverse strand, counting down.
ACAATTTGGAATCACTAACAATAAGTATTTCATGTAGCAGTTGCGATCAACCGCTCACCATCTCATTGTGGAATGATCTAACAGCACCCAAATTCTTCGACAAATTACCTAATTGGGCAGAAGCATTCCAGGTTATAGGTTTTAGAGCTCTTAAACCATATACTCGCCGTGGTAAGGCAAAAACTATTGTACTTTAGATCCCAGGTGATTTTTTACTATGACAAAATTAACACTATCTGTTTTATTTAGGTTTTTCAATGAATTTTGGTATGTCTACTCAAATAATCTATAAACCTGAAGGGGATCGAGCGCGTGAGCTGTCTAACTGGTAATCACTAAAACTTAGCCTAGCAAAAACAACAACCATTATAGTATGCTGATCATCTCTATAATGAATAATGTGTAGGGCTAACCTCTTCCACCAGAAGATATTAGATAGACAAACTAGAGTATTAGAGGTTAAGTACCTAGGTGAAAACAAAAAAATTGTTTCCATTGCTGAACTGAGACGGAAAAAGGTGAACTATAATTCATTACAGCCTCTTCCAAGGTTTACAACTTACTAAAAATTAAGTGTGCATGCTCTAACTGATATTTTGTGAATTATAATACATGTGTAGCCAAGCAACACCATACAGGAAGAACTTCTATGGATAGAGGTAACCATTTAGAATGCAGAATTAGAAAAAGTGCACGCGTACACAGGCTGTTCAAACTGCTGGAAAAGAACCAACCTTCCATTGCAGAAGCGTTATTCTTGCACTTCTTGTTATAAGAAAGAATGCATATGCACTGAGAGGTATAACACTAGCTCTTTTTAAACACCAACCTTTTTTGTTAATATTGTACCTAACAAAAATTCCTGTGAATTCATGCCAGGACAACCTTTAAGTTTGAGGCTAGCGATGGCACAGGCACTATGGCATTCACCACTTTTAACGATGACACAGAAAGACTGTTTAGGAGAAGTGCAGCTGAAATTTATGCCATAAAAGAAGCGGTAAATTACAATTACCATGTACCTACCTTTTAATTTTTGAAACAGTTTATATATGCCATGTAAATTTCCAAAGAATACTTGAAAGTTCTTATTTCATAAAATTAAAATTATAAGTAAAAAAATTAATAAGATTAAATAAGCTTAAGATACATCTAGAATATAGATTTTCCAATAGACAATCACCCATGAGATGTTTAAAGGTCCAGTAGACTTGAAAAAGTCAAACACTCTTATCTTATGCCTTAGAAACCAAGAACACAAAAAAAACCATTATTAGCAAAATTGTCAACGGTTAAAATGCCATGCCTCAATTGACAATGAATTGTTGAGTAATGTTGCTAATCAGTCCCGCATAGAAAGATTTATAAATAAAAAAGAAAGGTAAAAAAAGGCAGAAAAGAAATATAGTCATCTAATTAGATAATATTAGTGTAATACACAGTCAAAGTTATATATTATAATATTTACAAATTTTGATATAATACTAATACTTGCCATGATGATAAATACAATGCAGGATGACCACAATGCATTCGAGGCTATTCAAGACATGCTTAGTAGCAAACCGTTCTACATTAAAGTAGGACCTACATCACATTTAGGCCAGAACAATGTTCTAGAATGGACTCTCAAGGGTATAGAACTTAAGGAAGAACCTGAGACACTAGAAGTTTTGCAACCATTTGAAGGCACCTCCAACCAAGCAAAAGATGCAAATGAAAAGGAAAAACAGCAATCTATGGAACAAGGGAATCTAGAACCAGTCATTTCAACCCCAAACATGAAGGGTTCTTCAGAAAAACATACACAAGATAGCTCTTTCACTCAAACACTGGAGTTAACTCAGGGAGATATCGAATCGCTTAAGCGAAAGAAAGCTTTAGGGAAAACTCCTGTCCAATTCCAAGATGAGGAAACAGAATACGAGCCACCGCTATCACAATTCCGTGCAAAAAAGAAACTTTTCTTCGGCGGAATGACTCCAGAGAAGAACAAGACAGCCCAAGAACCAGAGATATCACCAAGAAAGGATCAAGATCAAGATGAAATTGTCCCCCTGAAAACTGACAAGAAGGAAGCCAAACCTGTAACTGTGAAGTCTGAGAAGCCGAAATAATCTTCCATCAAATCTGCCACGACAAATGATAAGGTGGTGAACTACAAAAAATATACATAATAGCCTAATGGAGTACTGCAGAACAACAATCTAAGGTGCACTACCTGCACATCATCTAAGTCTTAAATATTTTGCTAAATTACAAATATATGGACAACTATAAGAAATTCTCTTTTGCTCAGAATGCTAAGTACAATAGATAGTTGCCCATGTATTTACATAAAACTCCAGCATCGTGTAGCAATTAATCTTCAACTTACTTTCAAAATTTTATGTATATAGAAGTAAGATGTTGTAGGAGTTGCTCTTTTGAGGGTTTCCCAGGAACAGTAACAACAGTTAGTGTTCTTGGCAAACACCATAATTAGATCAAGGTCTAATGTATTGCTATATTACAAGAGATGTTAAATTATATCTATAAAAATATAGTAGTTTATATATGTGGCTTATTTGAAATTTATTATTATACTGTTTTTTTAAAGAACTAAGTGAAATTATAAAAAAAAAAGGGATCATGATAAAGAAAATAATCATCTTATGAGAATTCATACTTAATTTATAAAACATCAATACATATAAATCGCATAAGCTATAAAGTTCAACAATAAAAAGAAAGAAAGGAAAAATTCACAAATAAAAAGAAAACACATAAAATTTGTTATTAAAAATATAAAAACCTAGACTAATGTGTAGAATTAAAAAATAAACAAAGCTAATATGCTGATATTGTTAAAGCAAACAAAAAAAATAAGAGTTGATATGCTATAAAGGTTTCAATAACATGACTAAAGCTGAAACAACAAACATAAATTGTCATACACTAATCTTTTTATTAGGGAAGTTAAAATAACCTTCTGCATAGATTATTATCATAAAAAACATTACATTTTAGAATATCTCAAATCTTCATTTATTATTACAACTCCATTTCTCAAGCGTTGCAATAACCTATCACTAAAACAACATCTAAAGAAACACAATCTCAAGCACAATCGGATCATTGCTCTGCAAAAAAACAATTCCGATTTTCCCATATTCTAACTGACCATCTACAATCACTTGCGAAATTCCACCCATTAACCTACTATGAATTTTTCCATTCAATCGGGAACAAATTTCGACAATAGAATCCCATCTTCTATTTCTAAATCGCATTTGAATTTCAGTCCGCATATTGACATGATGAAACACTTGATTACCAAAGGCTACTGGAATTTCCTGCGAATGAACACATAAAATGTATTAGATACAATAAGATCACTTATTTAAAATTTTATATTCATAACTTAAATAAATAGAAAAAGACACTAACCAAAGTATCTTCTTCATAGCATGTTGGTGTAATTACCCAAGGGAACCATGGCTGATTCCCAAGTCCTAGGGCAACAAGAAAATCATCACTAGAAGAACCATTTCCACCACTTGACATAGACCTATGTAGAGGTTCTAGAGAACCAAACCTTTCCACCATTGACGATGAAAAAATTCTTACATAAAATCTCCTATTCCCACCATAATATACAATAACAATTTCACCTTCACAAATATGATTATCATTGACAAACCCTTCCAAACCAAAGTCTAATAGCATAAATTGCCTACTATCCTCTGTCACTTTCAGCAACTGAACAATCCATACACGACTATTGCTGCCACGAATGACTTCCACTGGACTGGATACACCAGATAACATAGATGTCCAACTCTCCGGTAACTCCTACAAAATAAATTAAAAATTGTATTGAAATCTAATTCCAAAAAATAAAAACACAAGCAAAAAACAAAATTAGAATAAATAAACATCCAAGAACAAGAAACAAAAATAAAATTAAACAAATCGTTTTTTTCATACCAATTCTTTACGATATTCATCTTTAAAAAACAACAAATGAGAAGGTAAATTTGTGTATAGACTCATAATTCCTGTAATCAAAAGAATTTATTCAAAATTAGAATGCAAGCATATATATCAAACAAAAAATATAAAATAATCAAGCCTTTCATACACCTTATCACGATCTTTCTTTCAATTACTTGCACATTACAATGGAAGCTGCATATATAGTAAACTGTGTATGAAAAACATCTCATTGACAGTAATTCCAATTAAAGATAATATTGATAAATATTGACCACATTTATAACGGCTTATTAACTATATATTAAACACATGTAAAACTTCATCAAGAATAAGATCTTGACATTGACTATAAATTGAATGCATTGAAAATAGATAATAGAAAACTTGACTATTCATCTAATATATATGAAAATTGGTCAGTCAATTTCAAACTTACATACCTATTAATCAAATCACAAATACAATAACTCCTTTGGAATTTATCAAGGTACAGCCTGATAATAAAAACAAGATAAATATTTAAATTAAAATATTAATGTTACTGCTCTGTATAATGCCAAGTAATAAAATTCAACCACTACAAAACAAGAGCAGCATCATCAACAACATTTAAAACGTTCCAGCATATGAATAAAGCAAACAAATTTAGCAGTAAATGTATATAAACAGAACAGTTATTAGTATTCAATAGCTATAAACTAAGCTTAAATCCTCATAAAATAATAAAAGACATTATCGAATAACAGATAATGCATCACATAGTAATTACAATTACTAAAAGATAAAAGAGTACATTGTACATTATATAAGTACAATAGATAAAAACTGTAGCCATGTGAATCAAAATATGAGAAGACACTCTTCATGGACTACAAATACTTCAGCTTTGCAGTATGAAATCAAATCACTGTACAAAAACTTATAAGAGATATACACAATCTAAAATCAATCCACACACATGTATCTTCTCAAATAAATCATACAATAATACACCATCTAGCATTGCTATTATATTTGACAATTATTTAGAAGTTCATTCAGATGATCACCCAACTAAGGATTAAAAACACAGCCTTCAATCCTAGCCAGAGTAGTTGCTTAGATGAGTCTCAGTCATTATCTAACATAGCATGAACATTAGTGAAGCTAATGATGCTCTTTAAATTAGTACAGTCTGAAAGTTAATAAAGCTTTAGAGTTACAATATGAAATATTAAAGTTTAAAGCAGCAACTTGGATTATCAAAATGGCATCAATTAGATTTAAAGTTAGAAAAAGTCTTTCAATATTATACAAGACAAAGGAATAATAACACTTTAACCAAAATTGGGATAAATATATAAAAACTCAGATTAGAGGATAAACCCCTGATTTAGCAATGTAGCATTATAGTTTATAATACATAGTAATTAAATAAACCTAGTAAGGAATTGTCAAAATAAACTAATGAAAAAATTCCCGAAAAATCTTGAAGTTTGCAAACTGGATGAGATCTTGGTGAGAAATATAGACAACAAAAAGTAGGCTGCACCTTTCGGTGCTAAAACTTCAGATGGTATGATAACGTCAAATTCTCCTTTGCCACAACATATTTAAGTCCGTCAATTGCAATGTAAATCAGACACTTTTTCTAACTTAATTGTGTTATGAGATCGGGACTAAGTGACCTAAATACCAAGTAGCTGAGATTGAGGCATCCCTTTACCATCAAGAAGTCCTCCAAACAAATTTATGCTCGATAAGCAGAAATCAATGGCTTCCATATTCATATTAGATCCAATTCTGCCAAGTTCCTGTAAGAACTATTCAGTAATCAACATTTCAGAAGCTCATACCTTAATTTTATAAAATCCAAAATATATCTATGATCGTAACATTTATGAATTAAATCATCATCAAGTTGGAAAAATAATCAAAATTCATGTAACATTAGTGAAGCTAATCGTTGTCTTCTTATTTATCAATTATCCTTTGAAGTCTTATTTATTATTATCTTACACCCAATTTAAATGAACTTATAAAAACCCTTAGTATAGTTAACTCTTAAAAACAATTCACAACATTTGAACATCCCACCAAAATATACAACATAGCTAACTGGAATGGCAATATAATTTGTTATAGATAAGACTCAACATTGCAGAATCTGTTGACAACAAAGCTGCATCATTAATTCCAAATTGTGAAGAAGCATGCATGTTCATACTGCAGCAAAATAAACAAGCTTGCATGACACTTATTAAGAGATGACAGCAATTGCAATATATCATGCACCATTCATTTACAGCTGTAGCCATGTGATGCTTAAAGTGAATGCATTGTGAAGTATCTCTGTGAAACAAAAGCACTATGCAAGGTATTATCAAGATAAAGGTGATGCTTAAAGCTACAATTTTTCAAAGAGAATAGCCGTAGTACTTTTAAGCCATTGAACTTTTAAACTTGCTCAATTTAATTTGAACAAATTATCAATTCATTTGCTTGTTAAAGTAAAGCTAAATTACTTATGCTAAACAAGAGTATACTTTTGGTAATGTTGGTAAAGTAATCATATCAATCGTTCTTTATGTTGAACTTTATATGGTTACTACAAGTTACATGATCTCGGAAGGAGATAATCTAAACAAGGTATTCCCGGAATTTTCAGTTGGAGTATTTGGAATCCCAATCGAAGGCAAATCATGCTTCATAGTAATCATTCCTCTAATTCTTCTCCCAACTGTTTTGTTAGATAATCTAAGCATTTTGGCTTACTTTTCTGCGGTTTATAATTAAAAATCTATTTAAAGTGATATAATGAACAGACCAATCACATAGATTATAACTGTCAAACGAACTTCATATCATGGTGGTTCTCCAAATGCTTAAAATTCTCTATGTAACTTGTAAGTATGTAATTTCTTTAGTAATTGTTACATTATTGTATTAAGATGGTGTTCTTTTACAACAATATCATGATGCTTAGCAATTTGATATTGGTGGGCCGTTCTTACATGCATGCAATCAAATAAAAAGCAATAATGAAAGCACTACAAAACAAAGTGCTCACCTAAAAAAAATTTACTTGTAAAAAAAAAAAGGAGCATTTTCTTACTATAAATAGGACTTAACATGAATATGAGCAAACACAAAATACTTCATTCCAACGCACTGCAAACCAAATAGAAACCTAAAATTATCTACAAAAAGAAAAACACAAATTCCTTATCATCCTAGCTTAAAAAAATGCCCCAAACAATAACTACCGAAATATATCGACTTCCCCTTCCTATTATAAACCAAAAAATAATTTCGGCTTACATAAAAATACCGTTACATCTACACATAAAAACACAATCAGCAGCAAAGTTCGTGGTAAAACAGGGAATCAGCACCAAAGTTGGTGGTAACGTATTCCCTTAAAATGCACTTTAATATAATTATGTTACTGGTGGTTGAATTCACTGCAGAAGTAACATATTAATATTAAAGTGTATAAATAAATCCCAAGTTATGCATTAAAGAAAATGGAGTAGGTGTTTATGTCAAAGAAATGGAATTAATTTCCATCAGATGAATCCAACTCCAACAAATAAACTTGGGAGAAGTGTGCGAATATGAGAAAATCTATAATTTAGATATTTTTCATATTACGTACACGTATATATATCTGTTTAAGTGAGTTGTCACTAAATAAAATCACTAAAAAATGGAAAACTAAACACCTAAACAGAATCCAAATTGGCCGGTAAAGCCAATGGTGTTGGTGTCTACATGAAAGAGATGGAGGAAAACTCCATAATAGAAGATCAACACCAACTGACCAACTTCAATTTGGAAAAATTTACACGTTAGATGGCTAATAGCGAAAAAAGTTTTACATATCATTAGAAAAAATTGTATCTTAAAGTATATAGTGTAAAGTCACGATATTACCATGTAATATAATTACTATTACTTATTAAATGTAATATAATATACTTTTAAGTTATTTTTTAATATTGTTGAAAATCATAATATAACAAGATCAGTTTTCTATCTTTTTTCAAAATTCATGGGACATTTGTTCTTATTTATTATTGTTGGTAATACTTAAATTTCCATTACACTTCTTAAAATGCCTAATACACTGCAGCTGGGTATGGTATGCTTCATCTTTACTATGATTTTCGGCATTTTTATTATTTTTTATTAATTGGTTTAATTTCTGAATTTTATCTTTGCTTGTTTTATTTATTGCTTATTTGTGACATAGGCGAAATTGTATGCATATTAGATAATCATCAATAACGCTATTTGTTTTGTACTAATAGTATCGTGCACACAAACATTGTTCATGTGAGATATTTTGCTTCCTCCATTACATCTTATCTTGTCGTTTTTTTAATTTCTATGGACTAAACTCCACCATTCCCTACTTAAGTCAAGCTGTCAAACTTTCAGATTAAATTGATGTTCTTATTATACTTTACTTGAGTAGTTGTAACTCAAAACCAACTCATTATTATTAGCTTCACAAATATACGGATGATAATGCTTGTACACCACTAGATTGCAAACACGCCAGTTTTGCATTGATTTTTGTAAGGCAAACAACCAATGGAATATGATCGTATCAATCCCGTTAAACTCCGACTAATCTAAATTTCAACTTAGGAGAGAACACTCATTTTGATACTATTATGCATTAACGTTGCTAAAACTCGATAGCTCTATATAACATCTATTGAATCATTACAACAATAAAGCTAATGTCGATACTGATTACGTGAATAGACTATTTACTCAAACCTCTATCCTAATAGTAAAAGCTAATACAACTATATTACTTAAATTAGCGAATAATACACATCCACTGTGTAATGTGAACCATTAAGATTTATGAACTATTGTAAGAAATAACAAGAATAGGGTTTTATAAATAATTGATGAATCGTGGAACTCTAGGGATTAACTAATATTCAATGATATGGAACTAAAGTATGATAGACATCATTAATACTAAATTATATCCAATTACATAAAAAGAGATGCTTTTATTTATTATATATATATAAGTAAAAAATTAAAAAAAAAAAAGGATGCTTATATTATTTATACATAAGACCAACTTGAAGCTTTTTAAATATCGACGTAATCATACTCGCTACCTCTTTCGTAAAAACCGTATTCATATTTAGAGTCGGGAAAATAGAGTATAAAAAAGTACAAAATATGTATAAAGTTTTTATAACTTTTATTATTTCTAGTAGAAATGCATACTAATTAACAAATACAACAAACGAAACTCTAATACAATATTAGCAAAATGATGATTCTACTCCATCTATATGATGATAATCTGAGTTAATTAGTCTAAGAAAACAACACCCACCAACAATCAAATTACGGCGAATTACATTAAAGGATTAACAGCAGCTAATTAGACACTAATCACCAAAGCAAAAACACCGTTGGGGGACCGTGCGCGTTGCGCGCGGGCCAACAACTAGTGATTTTAAAGGACACGAAATGAATTATTTTGGGTTTAAAGGCACGTAAAGAGGAAAATAAGTTATGGTTTGGGGTAATGGACTAGGAATTGGTTTGTTTATGAAATGGAAATATTGATTTAATCACTCCAAGAATAAATACTCAACCCGACTAATAATGGCGGTGAAAGGTTGTTCATCATCAGGTTTGGTTTTGGGGAGAAATTTTTAGGTGTCTACAGAAGCCCCCACTTTGACTGAGTTTGTAGAAACGTCAGTTTCGAAAACGATAGTCAAAGTAGTTGATAGGGACGGAGAATGATTTAAGACGTTCTGCGATCCTAAATCATTCTGTATACACCGATACCTGCAGAAAAATGTTAGTTCTACAGATAAAAGAGTAAAGGGATCGAATGCGTATCTGACACCAGTGTATCGGTGACAAATGAGTTTGGTAGCTTCCTATGCTTGAAGGAATCCACCGGATGACGTTTGTTGAAATGCTTTCCATGCTTGAGGAAATCCGATAGCTTAGATGAGTTTGGTAGCTTTCTAATCCTTAAGAAACCTACCGGATGACACTTTCCATGCTTGAGGAAAGTCGACATATGATTTTGGCGTCATTCTATGCTTGAAGAATTCCACCGATAATGCCTTCCATGCTTGAGGAAAGCCGACTACTTGGCGATTTTCTATACTTGAAGAAAAATCCACCGATAACGCTTTCCATGCTTGAGGAAAGCCGACTTGGCGGTTTTCTATACTTGAAGAAAAATCCACTGATAACGCTTTCCATGCTTGAGGAAAGCCGACTTGGCGGTTTTCTGTGCTTGAAGAAATCCACCGGATAATACTTTCCATGCTTGAGGAAAGTCGACAGATGATGAGGTTGCAAGTCTCTGTGTATCGAGAACCTTGCGTCGTGAAATGATGGTGGTTCGTCTGTCCCCGAACGTGGGCTGTAGATGGTCCGCTTGTCCCCGGACGTGGGCTGTAGATGGTCCGCTTGTCCCCGAACGTAGGTTGTATTTGGTTCGCTTGTCCCCGAACGTGGGTTGTAGATGAGACCTGTAAAAATAAATTTGCCAATGGACTCGTATATATTGTGATTGACTTGACCAAGTTTGACTTGATGTGACATGACATGTGTATGACTTGTGAGTGTGTGTGTGTATGTGTGTGTGTATATGTGTGTGTGCAGACACAAGCAAACAAAGATGCAAAATCAAAAATTTTCCGTCAATTTTTGTCATGAGTGGAGGATACCGACTTTCTCCCGAAAAAGAAAGATGTGAAAACTAAACTTTTATTTTCGAACTTCCCTCAATGTGAAAATTTTGAAAAAGTTTTTTTAAACTTCCCCAAAAGAAAAGACGCGAAAAAAAGGAAAGAAGTTTTGAACTTCCTCGTTGAGCAAGACAAAATGAATCGCATGGATTGAATTGCTTTTTTTTTTAAGTAATGTATGCATGATGCATGTCCTTAGGCCAGGAGGCTAAGGACAATTACATCATGTGACACGATGAATGAACTTAAGTCATGGAGCTAAGCATCATATATGGTGTAAAGAAGCGATCTTGAACGTCACTTAGGTCTGGAAGCTAAGCACATATATAGATGAAGTGATTATGAACGTTGCTTAGGTCAAAGAGCTAAGAACTATATGCTTTGTATTATTACAAATCATTGATATAGAAATATTGCTCAGCACATTATGCGATGCATGAAACAAAGAACATTGCTCAGGTCAAGAAGCTAAGCAAGTAACGTTTCTTCTGATGAATGTTGTCTTGAAAGATGATGAAGCATGCGCGATAGGGATACAAGATTTCATGATAAAGGGTTCCTAAGGGAAAGATGATATGGATATGTATGTGTGAAAGAAGTGTGTGAAAGTGATACTATGGTGAGGCTGTAAAGGTTATGGTGATAGAAATATATGTGTGAAGAGTCAAAGATGATGACTCTTTAGGCTGGGTAAGCTAATGTGATGTGGGTTCAAGCCCCCAAGTCTAGCTCTAAATGGGTAGGGATATAGAGATAATCATTGGATATTCTTTAACTCGATCATGCATAGATATGAATATGAATGTGGCCGCACCTCAATGTGAGGTTGCCTACGTATCCATTAGGAATCAGGCCGAACGTAGCTCTCACCGAACTTTTCACAAGTGTATGTACACCTCAAAGAGGTCTTTCAAGGGTTGTAATGTGGTTAAGTTGATGGTTTAAGGAAGAAAGAGGTAAAAGGCTCAAGATCCGAGAGAAGCCCCCAAGATGTGTAATTGTGAATTTGAAAATTTTGAATTTTGCAAGTTTATTTTCAACACATTTTTTTTTTTTTGCTTTGAACTTTTTTTTTAATTCTTTTGAATCAATGTAGGCAATCTCAGATCATACGGTCCATCACTCACTTAGCATTCATGTTTCTCAGGCACGGTACCGAGCACTCGATGAGAGACGCAATTTGAGACGTGCTCATATCAAAGACATTGGAACACTTGCCTTTAGACATTGTTTTATTTTTGCTTTGCTACTTTTTTTTTACTTGCTTTTTGAATGTTATAAAATTACACATCTTCAAATCCCAGGGTTGAGTGAATGTGGGTTGAAGAAATGAAGGCAAAAAGTTAGACGAGGCTCAAAGTGGTTGATGAAGAAATGGATATGTGATTGAGTGGTTAATGGGGAATGACAGGGTTGCAAAGGTGCCTCAAATCATTGGTTTACCTTGTGTTTAGTTCGGCAATTGATGATATTTTTTTTTTATCACATGATCGAATGTAAGAAAGAGATGCTCATTTATGAATAAGGTAAGAAATGTGACATATAGACACATGGATAAGGAGAACCTATGCTAGACTTTTTAGGGGGAAGGGTTTGAAACAAAAGAAGAAGAAAACATGAAATCTTGGTGAGAAGCATGCATCGTGCATTGTCTTCATGGCTGTTTATGAGTAACTTCTTGCCGCCTGGTGAATAAAAAAAAGTTTCTTGTTGTTGATGCTTTGATTGGAAGGAAAGAAGGAAGGAGTGACTTTCCCCTTATTCTTCCAACTATTGCCTAGTGATTTTATGCTCAAGTACTGTGTAAGGATGAACTCACTTAATGCATTCACTCAATACTCGGATTGGAAAGGAAGAGTGTATGAAACAATTTTGAAATCTGATGGAAAATACTCTACTCATTCCTATTACGACATAAAAAGACGCATGCATGGTCCTAATATACGATCATAAACAATATAGTGCATTGCTTGAAGACAAAGTGTGTGAAATGACTTAACACGTGTGATTATATGAGTTTATTAAGACTCGTGGTATGATCGCATGGCTAGACATGAAGACGTTGTGAAAAACAAAGGACCCAATGACCAAATAGCACGGAAGACTAAAAGACAAACTAACTTGATTAATTTTGTCAAATTTTAATGTTTATGCTATTTACTAGGTGAAAACGGTCCATTTGCAATCATTATTCATAAATAAGATCAACCACAATCAAAGACGAAGAACAAATGTTAAGGTTAGCATAAAAATTGATCACAAGAAAATAGGAAGAGGACTAGAATTCTAGAAGAGTTATGACTCATGGGTATAAAGAAAAATGAAAAAAATAAAAAAAATCTATAATCCTATGTTATACAATTTGACACGGATTAAAGGACTTGGCTAAGACTAGCTTGACACGAAAAGATAAATAAAAAAAAATAAAAAAAAAGTTGACGCTAAAAAGACACCTAAACTGGACAGGCCGTAGTATATCGGTTATAACTTTTGATCTGTGACTCTGATTGGGACTAAACAATTCCAAATGAAAGATAAAACTCGGGGCTATAGATCCATAGGTGGCACGACACGTAACTCTTTCTAGAACTCCAGCTATGACGAAAACAAGTTGACACTTGTGCAGTATACGGGAATAAAAATCCGGGTGACTCAAAAATTAAAAAAATAAAATCTATTGCTCGACTCTAATAATAAAAAAAGGGTTTGATAAAAAATAAATAAATAAAAAGTCAAAAAATGCACATATAATGACATTGTCATGAATGATGCAATGAATTTCGCAACCTAAAGTCAAGATCTATGTTCCACTATGGTCAAGCTTTTGGGTGTCAAAGGGTACCATGGTTAAGAGTTTGGACGCGTTAGCAAGGAAGCCTCCCTTGAGGGTGTATGCCAACGGGCGGCTCCGCGAGTTCGTGATGAAATCAAACTCAACTCCATGGTTTGGGTGGATTTAAAAACTCGGATGAACCCTTATTGCCATGAGCGTTTTCGGGTTGATAGAGCATAAATCCCCTGGGCTAGCCACATACGTAGAACACGTACTATTATGGCAAAATAGGTAACCTAAAAAAATTATATGCATATTTCACAATGCCAATTAAATCGCGGGAATATTTTTCAAGAATCTTTCAAGTCTCATCCACTCATCTCAATTAAATACCGATCACTCAAATCGATAAATAACCAAGAATCCTCCTCAGTGGAGTCGCCAAATTGTAAGCGTCGCTCGAAGTGCGCCTACGTAAAAGCATGTTGTGAATATGCTTGACACTCTTAGGAAGTGGGAATTGACATATACGATTAGGGACAACGAAAGTAGGGAGCCGCCAACAAGTTTTTAAGGAACTTGTAAACCGTTCAAGGATCATAAAAGGCAACCACGATTAAGGGACAACGATAGGCAACAACGATTGACCCGTGAAGGTTACACCCCATTTATAATCCATGAGATTACTAAATCCATATGGTTCGGAACCACGAAAGGAGGATTGGGGATGATGGTACGAAGTGAGTCATGGAGTCACATTCGCCCGTATTGGCCTCTACTCGATTCTTATAGTGAAAAGTGATTCCTGCGATCTCAAAGGCATACAAACAAAAATTCAATTTGCTCCAAACTATTATTATGCTAAATTGGTTGAATATTAAGGCAACACATAATTCTAAAATACTTGTGATCACTTTAATTAAAACAAGATTAAAAAGGAACCTAAACCGGTTGTCCAAATTATCTTATTAGGTGTGATTTTCAATTACATATTCCCTTTAAACAAGCAATATGGTGATCATAATAACAATAGAATAAACATTAATATTGGAAGCAATTTAACCATAATAATGTTAGTCAAATCAAATATAAAATAACCCTAATCATGGTACTAGCAATACTAAAATAAAATAAGAGTAATTAAATTAATTAATTACTCACATTCCGCACGTTCCTTTAAATTGCTACATCATGAATAAACTGTTAGTAACTTCAATAAAAAATATAAAGCAAATTGAAACAATTAAATTAAATAAAAAGTAGAGTTGATTTAGTCCAAACCCTCAGTTAATTCTACCTTTTCACACCTTGGTTTTAAGTATAGAATTTTGGGTATTGTATGAACTCCTTGGAGTGCTTAAGGGAAGGAATGAAAGAATAGGGAGGCTAGTGTTTAGGCTAAAGAGGGAGAAGAGAATTATTTTGTGATCAAGCTTGTTGATGTTTGAAAAGGGGGATATATGACCTCTATTTATAGAGAAAAAAGAATGGTCGAAAAATTAAGATAAGATCCGAATTAAATCGGAATAAAACTCGATAGACAGCAGTTTTTGCGGTTTTTGTTTTTATCATATCTTTTGATCCAGAAATCAGAATAAGATGAATAAGATATTGTTGGAAATATCTTGAAGTCTACTTTCTAAATCAATTAGAATAATATTAAAATATTTTGTAGAATAAATTATATAGACGAAATAGTAAGACAGTGTCAGTTTTGGATTGAGTTTGACATTTTATTCATATCTTTTCCGTTATAGCTCGGAATTGATATTATAATATATCATTGGAAAGATAATTTCAAGGGCTATCCAACCATATAAAATTTGGATAAAAAATATGATACACGAAAATAATATCTGTCTATCTTTGAACGTCTTTCAATTCAGATATAAATAGGATTTTCAAAAAAAGGAGTTTTATTCAATTTCAAACTATTTAATCTTATCTTTTCAAAAAGGATAATTAAGATCTTTTAGAAACTTATAGAAGCTTCCAATTAATCCTAATTGGTTTAGGAATGGGATTAAATAATTTGGACCCTCCACATGATCATTGGGTCGTAGGTAAGGTGGGCTTAGGTTCGGTTTGGGCTCGGTTTAATATTTTGGCCATAACTTATTCATTATAACTCGGATTTGGGCTTATAATATATCGTTGGAAAGCTCTTTTCTAGACCCATCTAATTATTAAATCATTGGACCATGTTTATGGACTAAAATAAACTGAATTAAACATTTTTATAAAAAGGACGCGAAATGAATGATTTTAAAGGACACGAAATGAATTATTTTGGGTTTAAAGGCACGTAAAGAGGAAAATAAGTTATGGTTTGGGGTAATGGACTAGGAATTGGTCTGTTTATGAAATGGAAATATGGATTTAAGCACTCCAAGATTAAATACTCAACCCGACTAATAATGGCGGTGAAAGGTTGTTCATCATCAGGTTTAGTTTTGGAGAGACATTTTTAGGTGTCTACACCTCCCTTTTGCCCTTTTTGGAGCTGGTTCTGATGGCTGTACAGAGTCCTTGTTTGGACACTTCCTTTTGTTGTGCCCTTTGGTATTGCACAAGGAACAAGTCATTTCAATCCATGTCCTTGTCAAAGAACCTGACTTTTTGGGGTTCTCAAAGGGATCTTTGATTCGATTTTTCCTTGGCCTCCCTGGACCAATTTTAATTGGTGGAGGGTCAATAGGCATAGACACTTCAGGCCAGTGTCTTTGACCTTGAATTGGTGGAATGGAACCTAACAAAAGCCACAACAAATTTGGATTACTCACAAATTCAATACATACAACAATGAATTGGAGAAAAAAAGTCACAAAGTAGCATCCTATTACCTGCATACACTGACAAATAAGTCTCCCTGTGGTAGCTTTTGTCCACCAACAGCTCTGGTTCCTTGCCCACAAAGTAGATGGATGCCACTGCATGGCAGCATGGGATGCCTAGCATCTCCCATTTCCTACATGTACATGATCTTGTCTCCAAGTTCACCACCACTTGATCTAAGTAGTAATTGACATTGAACAGAGTTTCAAATGATATAGATACTTCACAGTCTGCAGTCTTTGCCTTCTCCACCTCCAACTTAGCTTGGATTCTTGGACATAGCATTGATGTGCCCTTCATCATGTCTTGTCTTTTGACCACCAGTCTCTGCATCAGTGTTGTTCTGATGTCTTCTAGCATGAAAAGCAAGTGTTTAGTCCTTGCCTGGATGATGAAGCCACTGAATGTCTCAGCTATATTTGAAGTAATAGCATCTGTCTTCACTCCAGGTATTAAAAAGGCTCTACAAAACAATTTAGGCCTATGCAGTTTGAAATCATTTGTAGCTTCTATATTCAACTCTCCAAGCTTCTTTAGTCCCTCATTATAGTCAGCCATATTGTATGATTTATCCATCCTCCAAAAGAGAAGCTTTATATCATCCCCTCTGTACTTCTTGTGCCAATGAGCAAATATGTGTCTAGCACAGTGTCTGTGCTCTGCCTTAGGCAAAATAGTTGAGACACTGTGCATTATACTCTGTCATCATAGCTAAGCATCATAAACAACAAAACATCAGCAGATTGAACACAAAACACTAACATAACAACCTTGCTTAATGGACAGAACAGAGCTAAGTGTGATACCTGATGCTCATCAGAAATTATTGAGATCCCTTCTCCCTCTCCAAGCTGTAGACAAGCAACAAGCTTCATGAAGAACCACTCCCAGCTGGAGTTGTTCTCACCCTCAACTACAGCCCAACACACATGGAACATTTGATCATTACTGTCCCTACCAACAGCAGCCAACAGTTGACCCCCCAAAAAGGTCTTTAGAAAACATGCATCAAATGCTAAGACCTTCCTACAACCTTGCAACCACCCAGTTTTGAGACCTTCAAAACATACGAATAGCCTCTGCAAAATTGGTGGGAAAGCATGCTTTTCAGTGTCAGTTACAAGCTCCAACTCTGTTCCAGGACTGCATTCTTCTATTGCCTTCAAATACCCACCCAGCTTGTTTTAGTGATCATGCATTGACCCATGTAACATTTTATGGGCATTATATTTAACTCTGTAAGAAAAGTCTCTTGTTACAAGCATCCTGCATGCCTTCCTTACACACTCAACAATTTCCTTTGCTGGCCAATGTGGCCTTGTCTTAAACACATCAAGAAATTGTTGTGCAACCCAATTTGATTTCAGTTGCCTGTTCCTTTTCATATTTCTCTGACAAGTGTGAGAGCCTTTCACTGTCTTAACCACTATTGTAGCTCTTCTAGTATCCCATGAAGCATATACATAGAATGGACAGCTTTCTATGCATTTCACACCCAACCTTTGAGATCTCTTTTCATCACTCACAAAAATGCTCACATTTCTTCCCTGCAACACTCCATATTTAGCTACCGCATTCTTGAATTCCTCTCTGTTTGCAAATTTTTGCCCAACTTTCCACTCAAAAGTTGCAAAATCTGTATACTTGGACACCAACAGACCCAATCTTTGTCTCCTTTCAGCAATCAAATCTTCCTCACCACTTTCAAGAGGTGTGTGTATTTCCTCATCACTCTCTTCAAAATCACTATGGGGCCCATAAGCATCAGCAGTTGCACTTAGCTCAGCCTCTGTCTTGTTCCCAACCTCTGTCCTGTTCCCTTCCACTTCCTGGTGTATGCTCAAACCCTTAGCTGCTTCAAGTTGAATTTTCCTTGCTACCTCAACAAGCTAAGAAGTGGTATCCCTTAGCCTTTTCCTAGCTATGTTATACTCTTCATCCCCACAATCAGACTGATATTGAAGCTCCTCATCCAAGATCTCTTCTGTCTCCTTATCAAACTCTTCCTCTATCTCCTCTAAACTATAAACCTCAGCATCTAAACCCTCAGCTCCTTTTTCCTCAGCATCTAAATCCTCACCACTCTCCTCCTCATCTGTGTAAACATCTCCAAAGAAAGGCTGACTCACCACTCCTTTGCCCTTATCAACTACTGGGTTGTAACTAGGGTCATCTTTGTCACTCTCACTAAAGTAATCTGGTATAAGTCATTAATGGGGATAGGGCTGTCAGGCCTTGAATCTTCCCACTCATAGTTGTCAATAGGGTCTTTGTTTGTGTTTTTGGAGGCTGCTATAATATCATAAACATTAGGGGGCTGCCCTACTTCAGATGTGCTACTAGGGTTTATAACAAATTTACTTTAAATGTACTTTGGTTAGATAAGGAAATGGATGGTGGATTTGGAATAAATTCTGTGGGAGCATCTTTTTTTGGCTTGGGTGAGCTGTCAGGGGCTTTTTGGGAAGGTTCAACAATAGTCAATGGCTGACTTTGCTTTCTTGGACTAGATCTCACTGGTGGTCCCCTCCTCACTTCAATTTTTTTGGGTGTCACAGTTTTGGGTTGGTTTTGTTTTGCTGAAGCCTGTAACTCTGAGGGGAAGGGCAGTGGGTCATTCTCATCATGCAAAGCATAAACCTCCACTCACCTGTACTTCTCTGCCACCTTTATCATTTCCCTCATACTATCATCATCTGTCACCCTCCTCAAACCATCCACCATACTCAATCCTGGAACTAAGTATAAAAATCCCTTAATTCTGTTTTCATATCTAGCACACTTCATAACCAACTCCATAAGATAAAATGAGCACAATTCATCAGGATCTACATTAAAAGTTCTCCCTACTCTATTTATATAACACAAGGTACCATTTTCAAGAGTCCTAAACACCCCTCCATGCCATATTTTCAAGCTTATTTTACCCATACCTAATTTTAAAGTAACTACAGCACAGTCAACAATCAATAACAAAAACAACAGAACAAAAACCTAGCATTTAGGGTTCAAGCTAAATTGACAGATAATCAACATCAATTTTGACAAAATAAAACAAACAACCTAAAATTCTAACTAAAAAATAAGATCCAAATTCAAATCCAGCACGCAAAAACAACAATTTCGAGTATAATTGTGTATGGATCGACATTACCCAACTTAATTCACAAAATTTTACACGAATTTTAAGGGTTCGAAAACTCACCTAAAATGGAGTTCTGCGCAGTCCAAATTTCGCCCAAAAATGGAAGCTTTAGCCTTCAATGCACCGTACGCAAGTGGTTGAAGGCAATAATGGATGACGACAGAGCTCTGTTGAAGTTAGTAATGGAGGAGGAGTTCTTTCACTTTCAAACATTAAAGAGAGTAGTTGGGAGGGAAAGAGGGATGACCTGTAATCTTTAATGGAGGGAAATTAGAGGGAATTAGAGTACCCAAGTCCACGTCAGAATAGTTTACCTTGCAAGCCGGTTTAAAGTAAAATGGGAGTGTTAAAAAAGATCGGGGGGTAAAGGTCGGATTATTAAAAAAAAAACCCAAAGGTGGGATTATTAAAATTCAACGCACCAAAGGTGGGATTATTCCCATCAATTTTTCCAATAATATATCATTGGAAAGCTCTTTTCAAGCCCCATCCAACTACACCATTATTGGACCCTTAGTATGGACCAACAAAACAGGATTGGATGTTTTCTCAAAATAGGTTTTCAAAAACAGAAAGAAGAAAAAATAAATTAAAACTATCCGCAACACTAGACTTTCCACACTTTCACTTCATTCAATTATGATTCAAGGTGAAAGGTACTCATCACCGGGTTTGGTTTTGGGGAGACACAAATGGGTGTCTACAGAAGCCCCCACTTTGACTGAGTTTGGAGAAACGCAAGTTTCGAAAACAAAAGTCAAAGTATCGATAGGGACGAAGAATGATTCAGAAAGTTCTGCGATCCTAAATCATTCTTGTAACGCCGATACCTGCAAACTAGCGTTAGTTAAACATATAAAAGAGTTAAGAAACGCGTATCTTGAACCGTCGAGCACACGTCTATGAAAGATACCAATTTGTTGTTGTTTTTGTTGTTGTATTTGTCGTGATAACCTTCCACAATCTAGGGAACGCCATCTTGCTGCTTGTTTTGACGATCTTCCGCAATCTAGGGAACGTCGTCGATCAATGTTGCTACATCTCGAGCCTTTTCTTGAATCATAGTGACAACCTTTCCAATCATAGAAAAAGTTGTCGAAGACCGCCTCATCACGAACCGTCCTTCTCAAATCATGGCGACAACTCCACAATATTAGCGAATGCCATCGAAGACCGCCCATCTCGTGCTTTCTTCTCAAATCTCGGTGACAACCTCCACAATCTTAGCGAATGCCGTCGAAGACCGCCCATCTCGTGCTATCTTCTCAAATCTTGGTGACAACCTCCACAATCTTAGCGAATGCTGTCTAAAAATAACCTTTCTTGAAGTCATCCTCAGTTGTTGCAATAATATTCCGAAGAAAACTACCAAAGACAACCGCTTGTCGATCCTTAAAGCTCGCTTGAACTTTGCTTTAGCCGAAGCGTCGGCGCTTCTGCTGGTAAACCAGTATGTTGGTACTTTGAATTATGAACCATTACGTCGGTGCTGTGAACCATTAAGTCGGTGCTTCTGAACCCATATATCGGTGCCTTTGTGATGAACCAATGTTTAGGCGCTTTAAGCTAAGTGAGATGATCTTTCGTCAGGTCGATCACTTATTTGCGGTCATAATCAAGCCGACTACTTAATCATGTCAAATTGCTCATAGGGGCTAACTGGCGTACCAAGGAACCCGAAATTGCTATTCTGAGAGGCTTCGAGCTCTGTCGCTGCTGAAATATCTCTGGCGCCGCGATTTTTCTCTGTCGCCAGACGCTGGGATCTAGCGCCAGGCGCTAAAATCTATTGCCCGACGTTGGATGTTTTCGTCTGGCGCTAGATTCGGGTCTTCCCTATGCTGCTTTTGCTGCCACTTTTCGTTGCTCGGTTTTGCTCCGAACTTTGAACTTAGTCGTTTCCCTTCAACCAAATCCGCTCAAATATTTTGTAAATTAAAGCTCTTCATCTCTAATTTATCGATCAATGTAATTCCTCTTATCTTGGAAGAATCTTCAGTGTCATATTCACGATTTTTTTGAAAAAATCCGGGAATGTCCTTGCTTGCTGGGATGCATCTGCTTTATACCTTTGACTATAGGACTTTTCTAATCTCTTTAATTATTTTAGGGTTGACCTAAGGTTTATGTCGCTTGACTCATTGACTTGACACGACTCAAGGTATAAACTTGACTCGATGTGTTTGACTCAAGGTTGACTCGACTCGAAGTTAAATAACACGTGTGACTCACGACCCGTCTGTGCGTTGTATTGTGATCGTGCGACTCGAAAATGCAAATAAAAAAAAATTCCGTCATTTTTGTGGAGGGTATTGACTTTCTCTCGAAAAAGAAAGACGCGAAAAAGGATCGAAGTGTTTAATGGTGCATGTTGAATGAGCTTAGTCAAATGTTGTACAAGGATTAATTCATCCTTAGGCTATCTCAATTATTGATTCCATGATGAAAGTATTTGGGTAACTTAGGCACGGAGGCTAAGCACTTCGTACTTTGTGATGCAATGATGAGTGATGAGAGATTTTGACATGACAAGGCATGCTTCAGCGTTATGTTAAGATTTCATGACAAAGGGTTCCTAAGGGAAAGTATATTTGGTCATGTATCTGTGCGGTGTGTGAAAGTGATACTAAAGTTAGGTCGCAAGGGCTAAGTGTGTGGGAAAATATTATTTTAAGAGGAGTCAAATGATGGTGACTCTTTAGGCTAGGTAAGCTAATGATGAAAGGATCAAGCCCCCAAGTCTAGCTCTAAGTGAAAAGTAATGAGCATTGAAAATTTCTAGATATGATCATGGTGTAAGTGTGTGAATGTAAATATGAATGCATGTTTATTACGGCCGCACCTCGATGTGAGGTTGCCTACGTATCCGTTAGGAATCAGGCCGAACGTAGCTCTAGCCGAACCTCGCACAAGTGTGTGTATACCTCAAAAAGGTCTTTTTGAGGGTTGTAACATGGTTAGGCTAAAGGTTGAAGAAGAAGGGGATAAAAGGCTCAAGACCCTAGATAAGCCCCCAAGGTGTGCAACCTTGCTTTTGAATCTTTATATTTTATGCTTGAGGCTTTCTACTCTTTTTCAGCTCTTTTTTTTTTTTTTTTTTTTGCTTTATTTATTTTTGGATTTTTTGACTTTGACTACCAAAAAAATTCGCAAATTTTTTTTTACTACCAAAATTTTAAAAAGTTTTATTTTACCACCAAAAAAAAATTAAAAATTGTTTTTTACCACCTACCGTCAAAAACCTAACAGAATATTTTAAATTCTTCGATTTTTGTGTCAAATACATCATATTTGGGGGGTCTTGGGGGCATTTTTGTGTCAAATACGGAACCAATTTGAGGTCGGAATCGACAAAAAATGATCGGAAATGCTTCTTTTTGTGCATTTAAAAATACCTCGGTTTGCGTGAAACACGCAAAACGAGGCATTTTCGATTTTTTTGTCAATTCCGACTTCAAATTGATTCCGTAGGCCCAAGATGCCCCCCTAAACTTATGAACAACATGTTTTGCGCACGAAAATCGAAGAGTTTTTCTTAAAACCATTAAATTTAACGGTTTTCTTGACGGTAGGTGATAAAAAACAATTTTTAGAAATTTTTTTGGTGGTAAAATACAACTTTTAAAATTTTTGGTAATAAAAAACAATTTCGTGATTTTTTTTTGTGGTAAAAGTCAAAAAATCCTTTTTTTTTCTCTCTTTTGTTTTTTGCTTTTGCATTTTTTTATTTTTATAAGTGTGGGCAATCCCGATCATGCGGTCTATCACTCACTTGGCATTCATGTTTCTCAGGCACAGTACCGAGCACTCAATAAGAGACGCAATCTGAGACGTGTTCTTATCAAAGATATTTTCATATCAAAGACATTGGAACACTTACTCTTTTGTACACTTTTATTTATTTTTTTGCTTATTTTTTTGCTATTTTAATCTTTTGAAGTCACTCAAGCTTTTTATGTAATTGAAAATTGCATAAGTTGCACACAATCCCATCCCAAAGTTAAGTAGATGTAGGTTGAAAAATGAAGGGTCTATCGTTAGACGAGGCTCAAAGTGGTTTACCAAAAAAAAAAAGATTGCATATTTGAAAGGTAAAAGGAGATATGATGTGGCTACAAGGGGTGCCTCAAATCATTGGTATATCTTGTGCTTAGTTTGACATGGATTTTTTTTTTTAATGCAATGCAATGTAATGATCATGTGCAAGGAAATAAATACTCATTTTATTAATGGAAAAAGAAAGAATCTATAAAATTAATCTAAGGGAAAAGAAAGGTGCCTATGCTAGACTTATTGGTGAAAGGGTAAATAAAAAAGAAATAGAAAAGGAGGTCACGAAATCTTGTCGTTGAAGCTCGTCTCTTATCTTGTGTCGTTTTCTTTATCATCACTCGCTCTTCTTGTTAGCTGGAGGCATGGGAAGCTTGTTATTATCGATCAAATGTTGGATAGCCTCCTTTAGCTTCCAACAGCTCTCAGTAGCATGACCCCTACCTTGATGGTACTTGCAGCGTTTATCTGGATTCCAACTAGGCAATCTCTTTTCAGGTGCAGGATCTTGAATAGGTCCAATGGGAGTAATGAGTCCCTTAGAATGGAGTCGATCGAAGGCAGTATCGTAGCTCATCCCAATGGGGGTGAAGTCTTTCCTTAGTTGCTTCTTAGGTCCTTGGTTATCCATGGATTAAACTTCACTGAGATCAAAGGTACTAACATTGTTACTAGAGTGGGCGTTTTCGAAAGAAGAAGGATTGTCGTTCTTCTTTCCTTTCCAGCCACCGTGGTTACTATTGTTAGTAGCTTTTTGCTTTGCGAGGTCGTCTTCGATCTCGATTCCGATGTCATAGATGGCTTTGAAAGTATTCAAGTTGTGTTGATATTTTAAGTGCTTTGAATACTTTTCTTGTAAGTTTTTGATGAACATCCTCACGGACTCTTTTTCGGTGGGCACCTCAATCATCTTATCGGAAGTTTCCCTCCACTTATTGAAGAAAGAAGTAAAGCCTTCATTCTCTTTTTGTCTTAGCATCTCAAGTTGTCTATAATCGGTTTCGACTTCAATATTGCATTTATACCTATCAATGAAAGCGTTTACCATCAATTCCCAGGTAAAGGTTTTCTCTTTATCAAGGGAGAAGAACCATTGTTGGCAAACGGTTTCAAGGGACAAGGAAAACAAGGAATGAAAGAATTTCTTATCAATCCCCTTAATGTTCATTATAGTTTCAAAGTCTCTTAAGTGAAGATAAGGGTTATCTATTGCCTTGAATTTCGGGATGTCGTTGGCATTGAACTTCAATTCTGCGGAAGAAGGTCATTGTCCAGCGAGACCCCTTATGAACTAATGCCTTGAAATTTGTAGTCACTAGACAACTTGCTCAAGCTTTTTGCATGAGGTTCATCTGTTGTTGCTTCACAGGGTCATCGATCTTGAGGGTTAGAGCTTTCAATGCCTCATTCACGGTAGTCATTTGATTCCTAAGTTCGTTGACCATGAGGTCCATTATCTTCTTAGCTTTCCTCTTTTGACGAATCGGTTTATCAAAAAGTAAGACCTAAACAAAGGTGTTGTCCTTGATTAATCGCTCTTCTCTCCTTGACCAAGTACTGTGGAAAGGGAAATTAGGGATATTGACTATTAATTATTTGACTCAAACTCTATTCAACATGCAATTGATCGAAGAAGGTAGGAAGAATGAAGGTTGTGATATGGAGAAAGCATGTAGAGAATGGAAAGATGATGTAGATATAGAGAGATAAAAAAAAATTAGGAATAGAATGTACCCCCAACTCAAATGACGAAAAACAACTCATGCATGAACCTAATACATGGTCATGGTGACATATACAAAGTGTTTACAAAGTGTGTACTAAGACCAGTGACTATACTCAAGCAAAGACTAAGTTAAGACTTCATGTATATGCATTAAACTGGATAGGCTGTGGTATTTTAGTTATAACTTTTGATCTGTGACTCTGATTTGGATGAAACCAACGCCAAATTAAAGATACCAACTCGGGGCTACAGATCCATAGGCTGTACGACTCGTAGTTCTACCAAGAACTCCGGCTATGACCAAAATAAGTTGACGTTTGTGCAGTATACGGGAATAAAAATCCGGGTTGACTTAAAGGAACTATGACTCGATTTTAAACATATTTATTAGCTCAAATTAATTAATTAATTAATTAGGCAAAGTTCTTTTATTCATTAATCAGTTTGTTTAGTCTTAACACAAGTCAAACAAACAGTTAGGAAAAAACACATAGAGTATGCACAACAAATAATGCACAATTAGTCAAGTAGGCACAACATGATGCAATGAGTTTGCAACCTAACCATGGCTCTAATTCTCTAAAGTTCGGGATATGGGTTAGTCAATAGAGGGTCCATGGTTAATTGTTCGGATGCACCGCGCGGAAGCCAAACCGTGAAGGGTTGGCGTGAGTGGATAGGACACCGCGAGTTAAGAAAAACTCGCTTCCATGGTTTGGTCAATTCAACATTCTCGGATGTACCCTTTGTTTCTCAGAGCGTTCAATCGGGTAGATGGAGCATGAATTCCCAGAGGGTTATGTCCATATGTAGAACACATATGGGTTTCAGAAAAGTGAGAAAAACTCAATCAGGAAGTTGGATCGAGCAAACAGTGCTAAAAACTGGTCAAAATTAGAATGCATATTTTTGGCTCGGTATTGGAAGAACTTGGCGCCAGCGAACAGAGGCCGGCGCCAACAATTTGGCTTTGGCGCCTGATAACAGAAGTTGTCGCCTGGCGCCAGAGTCAACTTAGTGGCGCTAAACTCTGTTTTTAGACGCTAGTTCCTACATGCCTCAGCAGCTTTCTGTGCTCGATAAAATTTTCCAATTTCGCGCAGCATT
The DNA here is from genome assembly GCF_001683475.1 of Chenopodium quinoa. NCBI lineage: Eukaryota > Viridiplantae > Streptophyta > Magnoliopsida > Caryophyllales > Amaranthaceae > Chenopodium > Chenopodium quinoa. The sequence goes on along the minus strand of NW_018742412.1, from coordinate 1,443,279 downwards.
GAAACTGATCCAATTCAGAGTTGTTGATGTTTATACTGATCCTATGTTTTTACTCATTACGGATGGTCTTTCCAATGAGATCTTTGTTTATGCACTAAAGCATGGTGGCATCCAAAGGGATAGAAGCTAGAGCAAAAGAGTCGCCAACAAGTTTTAGGAACTTGTAAACCGTTCACGAGGTGAAGGTTACACCCCTTAACGATCCAGGAGATCGTCAACTCCAATAGGTCTGGAACCATGACTGGTAGTTCGGGGATGAAGGTACAAATCCAACCTAAAAGAGATTGAACCTGCCCTAATAATAGGCCTATACTTTATTCTGATCATATTCATGTGCGCTTTCTGACTAACATGCAATCAATAGGTTTACCCTAAACCTGTTTATCTATGTTGGTTGAATATTAATGTACAAACAAAACTATTGTTGGTGATCACTTGAATTATAATCAAATTAATCCTAAACAAGATTTTTAATTATCTTATTAAGCGTGATTACAAGTACCAATTCCCTTTAAACATGCATAAACGGCGTGATCAAGCAATAACAATAAATAACATATCAAGCAACATAATAATAATCATAATAATAATAATAATAATAATAATAATAATAATAATAATAATAATAATAATAATAATAATAATAATCATGTTAAAGAATAATATTAATAGCAAGATCCTAGGCATGATACTAACAAGATTAATAACAAACCCTAGCATGTCACTAAACATTAAAGATCAAAGTTTTAACCCTAACATGATACTAACATGAGTATTAGGAAGAAAATAGGAAGCATCACAAAAATCATAATAAGCATATTTGATATTATAACTTTTTCCTTAAACATGATACTAGGAATCAATTGTTGTCATTCAAAACATTTAGCATCCTAAAATGATACTATGAATCATAATAACAACCTAAACATGATTTCTATATCATAAAATCAATAAATCAATTAAAGCACTTACTTGGATGCCTCATACCTCTTTCTAATAACAAAATACACAGGTTAGTAACTTCAAGAGAAATAATAAAATCAAACAATTAAATTAAATAATTGAAAGAGAGATTTGGGACCAAATCCTCAGAAATATCAAACCTTTCACGTCTAGGGCGAAGGCAACTTCGAACTTGGCTAGGTATTTCAAGGTCTTGTGAATGCGGAATATTGTATGCAAAAGGGTTGGTTTAGAAAGACAGAGAAAGAAAGCTTTAGCTTTGAGAGAGAAGAGAATTAGAGAATTCTTGAGAATTGATGATGAAGAACGGAGTTTTTAGGAGGCTATTTATAGAGAAAATCAGCCAAAAAGATAGAAAAACAAACCAGAGTTTCGACGTAAAAAAAATGAAGCTAGCTCCGGGTGCCAGGCTTAGCGCCAGGCGCTAATGAACGGCGTTAGGCGCTAATCAAATTTTTAACGCGTTTTCTAAATTAAGATAAAATTTGACCGTACTGGAGGATAAAATCGTATTTTCTTTAAAAACACTCATTTATTCTGATTCAAACGCTAAAAAGTCAACAAAAGTCAATTTATCAATGCTAATTGAATTAGGAATGAAAAGAACCTTCTAGAATAATCCAGAAGACTAAAACCACTCCTAATTGCATTAGGAATGATAAATCTATATTAGGCCCTCCTCTAGATCATTGGGCCACATATAAGGCTCAAATCGGGCCCAGTTTAGTAATTTTGCCATCACTTTTTCATTATTCATCGGAATTGGGCATATAATATATCATTGGAAAGCTCTTTTCAATCCCCATCCAACTACAAAATTATTGGACCCTTATTATGGACCAACCAAACTGGATTGGCTGTTTTCTCAAAATAGGTTTTCAAAAACAGAGAGAAGAGAAAAGAAATTAAAACTATCCGCAACACTAGACTTTCCACACTTTCACTTCATTCGATTATGATTCGACGTGAAAGGTACTCATCACCGGGTTTGGTTTTGGGGAGACACAAATGGGTGTCTACACAACTAAAATTTCTAATATCAAATATGACAATTGTGATTCATGCGATGCTTCCTATTCTTTTCCTAATATTCATGTTAGTATCATGTTAGAGTTAAAGCTTTGATCTTTATTACTTAGTGACATGCTAGGGTTTGTTATTAATCTTGTTAGTATCATGCCTAGGATATTGCTATTATTATGCTTTAACATGATTGTTTTCATGATTGTTATAATTATGATTATGATTATTATGTTTGTTATTATGTTGCTTGATATTTATTTGTTGTTAATGCTTGATCACTCCTTTTATGCATGTTTAAAGGGAATTGGTACTTGTAACACGCTAAATAAGATAATTAATAATCTTGTTAGGGGTTAATTTGATTATAATTCAAGTGATCGCCAATAATAGTTTTGTTTGTGCATTAATATTCAACCAACATAGATAAAAAAAATTTAGGGTTAATCCTATTGATTGCATGTTAGTCAAAAAGCGTACATGAATACGAGAAGAATAAAGTAGAGGCCTATTATTAGGGCAGGTTCAATCTCTTTTAGGTTGGATTTGTATCTTCATCCCCGAACTACCAGTCATGGTTCCAGACCTATTGGAGTTGACGATCTCTTGGATCGTTAAGGGGTGTAACCTTCACCTCGTGAACAGTTTATAAGTTCCTAAAACTTGTTGGCGACTCTTTTTCTCTAGCTTCCTTCCCTTTGGACGCCATCGTACTTTAGTGTATAATCACAATGAGGTTTAAGTTTGGGGTAATGCTTAAAAATTCCCTATAGTGAGGACCTAAAGATTTCTTAGGCGCGATCACCCGTATCGTAAGCAGAAAAAGGCCTTCAATGGGAAAGTTGAGGAGGGGGTTGCGCCTAGGCCATTGAGTGGAAAAGAGGTTTAGGCTAGAGTGAAGGGTATACCATGTGTTTTTGTTAAAACAACGAAACCAATTAACCCACATGCTCTCTTTATAAAGGAATCAACCTTTTGGAACCTTGAGTACTGGAAAGAACGTGATGTTAGACATTGTCTTGATATGTGATGCATATAGAAAAGAATGTTTATGATGCAATTATTGGGAAAATTATGAACATTCCTGGGAAAACGAAGGATGGAAAGAGTGTGCGATTAGATTTGCAAGCGTGGGGTGTTCGTCCGGAATTGCAGATTCAAACAAAGGTAGGGAAGGCGAAGGTAAAGGAAAAAGGAACCGAAGATGGTGGACAACACCGTAAGGGGAAGCGCAAGGAAAATGCCACGTGTATCGCAAAGAAGAAAGATGATGGAAAAGGTAAGAACCAAAAGGTGTATTTACCTCCAGCTTGCTACACATTATCAAAGGAAGAAAACGAAGGTTTTGTGCTTGTTTGTATGACATTAAGCTTCCATCTGGATTCTCGTCAAACATGAAAAGGTTTGTTTCCTTAAATGGAGAATTGAAGTTGACAAGTATGAAATCCCATGATTGTCACATGATGATGCAAGTATTCCTACCGATTGCAATTCGAAAATATTTTACCAAAGCACGTGAGAGAAATTATTACAAGCCTCTATGGGTTTTTCAATACTATTTTGCAGAAAAGTTCTTAATCCCTTTACACTTGATGCTCTCCAGGCGAATGTTGTTGTAACTTTGTGCAAATTTGAGATGCATTTCCCACCATCACTTTTTAACATAATGGTGCATTTGATTCTGCATTTGGTTCGTGAGATTAAGTTAAGCGGTCCAGTCTTTATGAGGTGGCGCTACCCTTTTGAAAGACACATGGGTACACTGCAAGATAAGGTCAGAAATCCAGCCCATCTGGAAGGCAGTATGATACAAGGAATTGTGTCCGAGGAGATTGGGAATTTCGTGGCAGAGTATGTTGCCGAACCTATTGGTATTCCCACTTCCCTAGATACATGAAGGGAGACTTGATGGTCATGGCACAATCGGGTCAAAAAGGATCTGGGCTGCTCGAGATCAAATCATGCAAGCTCACCTATTTGTGTTGCATCATATTACGGAGGTTCACCCATATTTAGAAGAGCACATGGATAGTTTGCGTGTTGAATTTCCATCAAAAGGGGAAATAGCACTAATGCAGTTGTATAATAAGATGTTTGTGAAGTGGTTCCATTATCGTGTGATGCGTCAATTGGATGAGACTGTGTCTGATATAATAAAGTGGCTAGCTTATGGTCCAAAGGAAGATGTTCATTCATTTGAGGGATATGACATAAATGGGTACATTCTAGACTGAGAGTCGAAATCAGAAATCCTCATCGATTCAAAATAGTGGTGTCACTCTTGTGGATTCATCAAGAGAGTTTGCATGTGCGAAGGATACATCACCAGTTAACGCACTATTATCATTCTACGAACGAATTCAAGAAATATGGGATCTAGATTACCGTGAGTTCAAGGTAGGTCTATTCAAGTGTAAATGGGTCGATAATAATAGGTGCAACGTTAGAAATGACGACTTCACTCTTGTAGACCTTGGCCACTTGCGGGATAGTTTGGAACCATTCATCCTTGCATCTCAAGCTAAGCAAGTGTTCTATGTAACTAACCCATCTGATCCAAAATGGTCCATCGTCCTTGCTGGAAAAAGGAGAATTTTAGGGGTTAAAGAGGTTGAAGATGAGGAAGAATATGATGCATTTGATGATTCTCCCCCTTTCATTGCTCCTACACTTGATGTAGCAAGTGATGTAGACGATTATGCTACTTATATTCGATCTGCCCACAATGAGGGAATACTCGAATGAGGTACTTTTATTGATGCATGTTTTATTTACTAAATATCTTTCACTCCTACAACCTTGTGTATTTCAAGAAGTATTTTACTTTTTTGCATTTTCAACGTATAAGCATGTAATATACACTAAATATATGAATTGTGAAGAGGACTATATGTGAATTTGTTATGAACACAAAGAAGTTGGATAAGTGTTTTGCTTTTTTGGTCCCTCGGATTTGATTACCATTACTGATGACTAGCAACATGCTTTTCTTGTTACTGTAGCTATGTATATATTAGGGATTCTATCAGAACCTTCATTGTGATGAGGATATGGATGTTGAAGATGATGACGAGTTGTATGATATTAATAAGGAGACAGATTTGGGGGAACCGGAAGACCAAGCTTATGATGAGTTGCAACGTAAGCTTGATGAATATGAGTGTATAGCTGAAAGTTCCCCTCCTATTCAGGATAATGTGGTTTCCGAGTTTGTAGGTGATTCACAAGGTCAAACTCAAATGCAAAGTCAAGTGAAAACCACCGGTGGTGGAGGAGGGGTAAAGGCACCGGAGAACAGAAAGAGTAGGGGTGCAACAAAAGCTTTCAAGAAACTCGGGGTTCCCATGGTGCTTCAGTTTGATGAGTTAGTTCAACCTACTAGCCAATGGCGCGACAAATTTTCTACCAAGTTGGCATACTAACTCGTAAAATATCCATCACACTTGAGTGGGTCGATATACCTCATGGGTTGCTTCAAACATTTTGGGACAATACAATGGTGATTAAGATGAGTTAGGAACATAGCACATAACCTGCTCATGGGCTTAGAATCATAGCGCATAACCCTCACATAACACACACGAGCATAACCCGAGGCTTGCTACATGCAGTTGCCGGGAAGTAGCCTGGGCTAGTTCAGCTACCTAGGCTTTTGTCTAGGCTGGTGCAGCTGCTTGGGCAGCAGCCTGGGTGCTGCAGCTGCCTAGGATGCTGCCTAGGCCGGTGCGGCAGTCTGGGCTGCTGCCCGGGTACTGTAGCTGCCGGGGTAGCAGCCTGGGCTGGTATAGCTACCTAGGCTGGTACAGCTTCCTAGGCAGCACCCTGGGCTGGTTCAGCTGCCTATGCTGCTGCTTGGGCTGGTGCAGCTGCCTAGGCTGTAGTCTGGGTGCTGCAGCTGTATGTTACTACTTGTATGTAACTAGATTACCATGTGCTTTATGCAATGACCATGTTCTTTTATGGATCTAGATTACAAAGGAAAATCAGTCCGCTAAAAGGAAGAAGGTGGAGAAGTCAAATTCCAAGGAAGAAGGTCCTCCGAACATGGAACAAGGACATGTGTTGAAGAAGAGTTCGAGAGCTTCTTGTACTCCACTGGTAGAATCCGATGTCCTTACGTTGCTTTCAAAAGCATGTACTTTTCTTCACAACCGTGTTAGTGAGTTGCCTACGGGTACACATATTCAAGTCAACTTGCCTTAGGCATTGTTCCACTACGATGAGGATGTGATCGCATACATTTCTAGAAAGGATGGAATTTCTAGCCGGTTTCATGCTTAACATTTCCATCATTCAGACTTTCATGAGGTAAATTAATGCGACTATTTATAATCATATTGTATTTTTAATATTTTCGTACCAAAACAATACAAATAGTAATTATTTGCTCACATTACTTTCTTGAAGGTCACTATAGGAGCTCCTAAGTAGTAAACCCGATGGTGAGGCAGCAGTTGGGTGGTTATGCCTCGAGCAAACCTCTGTAACCAAATGCTTACATAAACCTCGTGATGTGGTAGATTACCTTGAGCGGGGTATTAGAGAATTAATGAGTGCGGGAAACAAGTTCATATTAGCCCCCTACTTTCAGGAGTAAGTTTAAATATGTCACTCTTGAGTTGGTTGTTAAGTATAGATGTTGACGTATAACAATTGATGGATTGTTATTGGTTTTAATATATATGTAGTCTTCATTGGAGCCTTATGGTGATTTGTGTTTCCAATAACACAATCTACTACTTTAACTCGGCTCGTATCTGGCCACCAAGGAAGTTGCTAGTGAATAACCTACTGAATAGGAACATGCCGCTTCCTTTTGTTTTATATCATCCCTTAGGTCATTGAGTGGTTATGTTTCTAATTTTATGCTAATTTTTCTGAAGTGTTACGAAGAAGTTGAATTGTCGTTCGGTTGCGGGTCCTATGTGGAAATATTCGAAGGTAATGCCTTGATATAGTGATTTGTTTAATAAACTTGCCTTCAGTTATGGCTATGCATTACTAGATTAGATTTGTGTCATGTTAGTGTGCGCAACAAGACAATGGAGTTGATTGTGCCCTATACGTGATGAGGTTTATGTTTGACATAGTCAATAGGTTCACGGAAGCTCGACACATTGAGGAGGTATGGTTTTTTTTTTTGTTTTCGTTCGATTTTGGATAAAAAGCATACTGAAACTTAGTTGGGTTCTCTTTTGATGTGATATCAAAACTTACACACCTAATAATAGGTAATGAGCATGGTATGAGAAACAAAAAGTTCATATGAAAATAAATGTAGAAAACGGGAAAAGTATAAGTCAAATAGCCGATTTTGGATAAAAACCGTCCTAAAACTTAGTAAAATGCTAAATTTCTATGATTTCAAACATAAAACACCTAAGACTAGTTAATATTGACATATTATGATAAATAAATAGTTCATTATATAATAAATGTAGAAAATGGGCAAAGTAGAAGTCAAATAGCCGATTTTGGATAAAGCCGTCCTAAAACTTAGTAAAATCATCTTCTAAACTGATTTCAAACCTTAGACACCTAAGACTAGGTAATATGGGCATGCTATGAGAAAAATCTAGGTCATTTGATAGAAAATGGGAAAGTGAGAACCCGAGGCAACTACAGCACCCTCGAGGCAACTACAGCACCCGAGGCAACAGCCTCGGTTTCTGCCAGGCAGCTGCAGCAATAGCCCAGGCATATGCCCAGGCAGCTGCAAGCACCCATCAGGCAACTGCCCAAGCAGCAGTTGCAGCAACCCAAGCAGCTTCCCAGGTAGCTGCAGTAGCCACGGAAGCATCCCAAGCAGCTGCAGCAGCCGGGGGATTAAATTTTTTTGCCTTGTGAGTGGTACCTCATGCAATTTTGTGTACTTTTTACGTAATTGTTAGTGAATATGGTAAATAAGTCACTTACGCCGATTTTGGATAAAAAAAAGCGTACTAAAACTTAGTTAGGTGCTCATTTGATGTGATATCAAAACTTACATGCCTAAGACTAGGTAATATGGGCATGGTATGAGAAACAAAAAGTTCAAACGAAAAAAAATGTGAAAAATGGGCAAAGTAGAAGTGGAATAGCCTATTTTGGATAAAAGCCATCTTAAAACTTAGTAAAATGCTCTTTTGATATGATTTCAAACATTAGAAACCTAACACTAGGTAATATTGACATGTTATGATGAAGAAATATTTCATTAGATAAGAAATGTAGAAAACGGGAAAAGTATAAGTCAAATAGCCGATTTTGGATAAAACACGTCCTAAAACTTTGTAAAATTCTAATTTGCTACGATTTCAAACACATACTAGGTAATATTGACATTTTTTATAAAGAAATAGTTCATTATATAAGAAATGTAGAAATGGGCAAAGTAGAAGTCAAATAGCCGATTTTGGATAAAAGTCGTACTAAAACTTAGTAGAATGCTCTTTTGATATGATTTCAAAAATTAGACACCTAAGAATAGTTAACATTTATATGTTATGATAAAGAAATAGTTCATTAGATAAGAAATGTAGAAAACGGGAAAAGTAGAAGTCAAATAGCCGATTTTGGATAAAAGTCGTCCTAAAACTTAGTAAAATGCTAAATTGCTATGATTTCAAACATTAAACACCTAAGACTAGGTAATATTGACATGTTATGATAAATAAATAGTTCATTATATAAGAAATGTAGAAAATGGGCAAAGTAGAAGTCAAATAGCCGATTTTTGATAAAAATCGTCCTAAAACTTAGTAAAATAATGTTTTGATACGATTTCAAACATTTAACACGTAAGACTAGGTAACATTGTCATGTTATGATAAAGAAATAGTTCTATATAAGAAATGTAGAAAATGGGCAAAGTAGAAGTCATATAGGCCTTATTTGGGAGATTTTGGATAAAAACCGTCCTAAAACTTACTAAAACCCTCTTTTGATGTGATTTCAAACCTTAGACACCTAAGAGTAGGTAATATGGTCATTCCATGAGAAATAAATTGTTCATTTGATAGACAATGTAGAAATTGGGCAAAATAGAAGTCATGTCGGCCATACTTGGGCCATTTTGTGAAAGAAACAAAACCTACATATGTTGCCTTTGAAATATTTCACATGCATTATTTAGTTTGAATTTTATGTAATATGAATGATTTTTAATGTTTGGTTTTTTATTTTTATTTTTTTCAAAGGTTTGCAAGATTCAAAGGGAAGGCCCATTAACAAGACAAGAATTTGATGAAATTCACGACATGTGGGATTTTTTCGTGACATTTGATGCCATAGGTAGAATAATATTAGTGAGCGTGAGTCTTTTTGCTATTATAAACAATATTTAGTTACTATAAATTTTTTTATATTTACATTAATTATATATAATTAGTGTTAGGGTTTGGTGAGTCTGACTCACCGCGGAAACAACCCCGACCCAAGGAACCACTCGCAATTAATAAAACCATAAATCATAACAAATAATTACAAAAGGGTAAAATCGAAATTTACCTTTGAATCGTGATTCGCCCTCAAAGACGGGCTCTTACTTGAAAACTCGAGCTCCGAAAATACGCGAGCCTCCTACGGAAATCCACCCGCAAAAACTACGAGTGACTTTTAGGTCCGTTACCTCGAGGTTAGCAAGGTCCGACTAAAACCCGAGTATTATATGAGTTTAAGAGTTTTTGCTAATGCAATGCTCTATTGAACTCCTACTCAAGATCTCTTTCCAAAAACCCAAGATGGGTATTTGTAGGTAAGAGGGAGAGTGGGAATTTCTATCCCATCAATGTAGGATCATGAAATTCCTCAATTTATTTTCAAGCTAAAATAAATTAAATAATCAAGCAAGTAATAAATCAACAAGTGTCATCATTGTATGTAAAGGGAAGTGAGGACCACTTGGAGAGGAGGGGACCATACTTGCTCCCCACTCCTTCCTCTCCTTGTGCCACTTGTCCCTCACACTTGAGGACACCCTCACATGCACTCCCATGGATCACGGCCCTAGCTACCCGGCCCAGCCAAGCCCTGCACATGCGGGCTGCTTGCTGCCAGCCTCTTCGGCCAGCACGCCCACGCACGCTTGTGCAGGCTGCTGCTGCCGAAGGCTGCTACTAGCAAGCCTCGCACATGTGCGGGCTGCTAGCTGCAGCGTGCCAGCAAGCCACGCATTATGTGCGGGCTGCTGGCCGTAGCTTGCTAGCAAGTCTTGAACATGGTGCGGGCTGCTAGCTTACTTAACCCCTACCACTCGGGGTTCCGATGCTAGGGGTATTTTGGTCATTGTTTATTTATTACTAATTTTTCCGTCTCGTCTTTTACTATTTTTAAATCGACTTTCGACACTCGGTTTCGACGCTCTAAGCTCGAATTTCCAACGTCTAAATATTTAATACTCGGGCGACGAATTAATTTCTTTCGAATTAATTCGTCGAGTCTGTTCATTTACTGCTAAAGGTGTGACCCGAAGGGTTCAGTCAAGATTAAGCTGTAATATTAATTATGCATTAATATTACTGATCGGAAGCGGCCTCCACCTAGGCATTCCGATCACTTGACCTTACTGAATATATTAGCTTTCTAATAATTCTGAACCCACTATCAGAATAATACACTTGTTCAAAGGACACCATTCCTTTCAATCTCCCACTTGTCCTTCCAGACAAGTGAGCTTTCAGTGTATAGCCCGTTTCCTATGTCTCTTCATGACTCTTCATGAACTATAGGGTAAGATTATTCGTCATCCCTATTATGTACAGAAGTGTTTCTAAAAATCCGAGTTTGACTGTCAATGAGCAGAGATGATTTCTAAAATCCATCTGAGCACGACCATGCATTTTCACAGTCTCGCTCTTCGAGAGGCCTTGTAAACAACAAGACATGTTCCCTATTATTAGTAGGGGGGCATTCCCAGTCTTGTAATGTATCTTCTCTTACTAAGAGGACCTAGCCACCTGATACCCGTCGTTACAATCCCCAATTACGGCAGACGTTTGACCGACATCAAAAACGAACTAGTACACAAACAAGAGACCTCACAATACTCATGGTCAAGGAAAAGAGTTTTGATAGAAATAATGAGAAATATACTTATGATGATTTCAAATCTCTTAAAGTATTCTCATAGGTCGATCCAATATGGTTCTAAACCAATACCTGTGCAAATGATTTATGTCCTCATAGCACAAGAAACGGTGCTATAAATCATACTACTGTAGGGAATATTTCAAGCATTATCCCTAGCTTGAACCCCACTGTGATCATACACTCAAGCAAAGTGGCGTCCAAAGGGAAAGAAGCTAGAGAAAAAGAGTTGCCAACAAGTTTTAGGAACTTGTAAACCGTTCACGAGGTGAAGGTTACACCCCTTAACGATCCAGGAGATCATCAACTCCAATAGGTCTGGAACCATGACAGGTAGTTCGGCGATGAAGGTACAAATCCAACCTAAAAGATATTGAACCTGCCCTAATAATAGGCCTCTACTTTATTCTGATTGTATTCATATGCGCTTTCTGACTAACATGCAATCAATAGGTTTACCCTAAACCTGTTTAATCTATGTTGGTTGAAGTTAATGCACAAATAAATCTATTATTGGCGATCACTTTAATTATAATCAAATTAACCCTAAACAAGATTATTAAATATCTTATATAAGCGTGATTATAAGTACCAATTCCCTTTAAACATGCATAAAAGGCTTGATCAAGAAATAACAATAAATATCATCAAGCAACATAATAATAACAATAATAATAATAACCATAATTATAAGAATTATAAAAATAATCATGTTAACGATAAAGCATAATAATAGCAAGATCCTAGGCATGATACTAACAAGATTAATAATAAATCCTAACATGTCACTAAACAATAAAAAATCAAATATTTGGCCCTAACATGATACTAACATGAATATTAGAAATAAAATAGGAAGCATCGCAGGAACCACAATTGTCATATTTGATATTAGAAATTATAGTTGTTACCCTGAACATGATACAAGGAAGATCAAAACTCCCTAACATGACACTAGGAATCATAATAACAACCTGGACATGATTTCTATATCATAATATCAATAAATAAATTAAAGAACTTACTTTGATGCCTCGTATCTCTTTCTAATAACAAAATACACGCGTTAGTAACTTCAAGGAATATAATAAAACAAACAATCAAATTAAATAATTGAAAGGGAGAATTGGGACCAAACCCTCATAAATCAAACCTTTCACGTCTAGGATGAAGGCAAAATTTGAATTTGGCTAGGTGTTTCTAGGTCTTGTGAATGCGGAATTTTGTAGAGAAAACCTAGGAGAGAGCGAGAGAATAAGCTTTAGCTTAGAGAGAGAAGAGAATTAGAAAACTAGAGAGTTGATGATTATTGATGAGAATTGATAATGGAAAACGGAGGTTTTAGGAGGCTATTTATAGAGAAAATCAGCCGGATGGATAGAAAAACAAATCAGAGTTTCGATAAGAATAAAACAGCATTGACGCCAGACATTAGCGCCAGGCGCTGAAGGTTAGCGCCAAGCACCATGCCTTAGCGCTAGGCGCTAATGCTTGTCGTCATGCGCTAATAATCAATTTCACGCGTTTTCTTAATTTTGATAAAATTTAGCCGTACATAAGGGCAAAATCGTATTTTCCTTAAAAACACTATTTTATTCTGATTAAAACTCCAAAAAGTCAACCAAAGTCAATTTATCAATGCTAATTAAATTAGGAATGAAAAGAACCCTTTTAGAAGAATCTAGAAGACTAAAATCAATTCTAATTTCATTAGGAAAGGTAAATCAATATTAGGCCCTCCTCTAGATCATTGGGCCGCATATAAACATCAAACCGGGCCCAGTTTAGTAATTTGGCCATAACTTCCTCATTATTCATCGGAATTGGGCTTATAATATATCGTTGGAAAGCTCTTTTCAAGACCCATCCAACTACACCATTATTGGACCCTTGCCATGGACCAAACCAAACTGGATTGGCTGTTTTTTTAAAATAGGTTTTTAAAAATAGAGAGAAAGAAAAGAAATTAAAAATATCCGCAACACTAGCCTTTCCACACTTTCACTTCATTCGATTATGATTCGACATGAAAGGTACTCATCACTGGGTTTGGTTTTGGGGAATCACAATTGGGTGTCTACAGAAGCCCCCACTTCGACTGAGTTTGTAGAAACGTCTGTTTTGAAAACGATAGTTAAAGTATCGATAGGGACGAAGAATGATTCAGAACGTGCTGCGACCCTAAATCATTCTTGTAACGCCGATACCTACAAAACTAACATTAGTTAAACAGATAAGAGAGTTAAGAAACGCGTATCTTACACCGTCGAGCACACGTCTCTGAAAGAGTAACCGATTTGTTGTGACGGTCTTCCGCAAGCTAGAGAATACCGCCTGAAGACTGCTACGCCTGTAATTGCCTCTAATTTCCGCTGTGATAGTCTTCAAAAAGATCACTGCTTGTTGATCCTTAATGCTGCTATGACAGTACGTCGGCGCTTTGCTGCTTGTGAACCAGTATGTCGGTGCTTTTGTTGTGATGACAATCCTCTTTTCTTTGGGAATAGTTGCCAACACAACTCTTGTATGGTGTATGACAATCCGATTTAGGGAAAGTTTTCAATGCTTCGTAACAATCCATCTTTGGAAATTTTGCCACGATGAAGCGGCAATCCGTATCTCGGAAAATTTGCCAAAATCTATTTTTGGGAAAAGTTGCCAATGGTTCGTAATAATCTGTCATAAGAATTTTGCTACGATCGACAATCCACATCTTGGAATGTAACTCTTGAAAGCAATCCACTTGGAATTTTGCCAACGCTATGCGACAATCCTTTTAGGAAAATATTGCCACAATTGACAATCCGCGTCTTGGAACATTTGCTAAAAAAGAGTCGATCAACAATGTACTTCGGGAAAATTTGCCACTTACTGAAATGAATGACAATCCACGTTGAGAAACCTTTGCCAAAATTTATGTTGAATAGAGACCTACGACAATCCATTGGGAAATTTTGCCATAGGGAACTGGGTGTATGACAATCCAATCTCGGAAAACTTGCCAGAGATCCATGAATGTATGACAATCCGAACTTAGAAAAATTGCCAAACAAAGAAGGAGCAGGACAATCCACGCTTGGAAACTTTGCCAGAGATGACAGTCCAATCTTGGAAAAATTATCGTTGAAGAAGATGCGCGACAATTCATATTTGGAAATATTGTCAGTTGGGGATAACAATCCAATCTGACAATCCAATTTTTGGAAAAATTGTCGTTTAAGAAGAATGTGCGACAATCCATATTAAGAAATATTGTCGTTTAAGAAGAATGTGCGACAATTCATATTTGGAAATATTGTCGTTTAAGTGCTTGCTTTTAAACCGATACGTTGGTGCTTGTAATGAGCCAGTGTTTTAGGCGCTTAAGCTAAGTGAGACGATTTTTTGTCAGGTCTATCACTTACTACATTGTAATCGAGCCGACTACTAATCATGTCAATTTTCTTATAGGGGCTAACTGGCGTACCAAGGAACCCGAAATTGTTGTATGAGGTCTAAATAGCCGTTCTGAGAGGCTTCGAGCTCTGTCGCTGCTGAAATATCTCTAGCGTCAAGAATTGGCTCTGTTGCCAGACGCTGGGATCTAGAGTGAGGCGCTGAACTTTGTCGCCAGACGACAGATGTTGTCGTCAGGCGACAGCCTTGTCGTTTGGCGCTGAAGTCGAGTCTTCCCTATTTTGCTCTTGCTGCCGATGTTGCTTGGTTTTGCTCCGAACTTTGAGCTTGGTCGTTTCCTTTCAACCAAATCTGCTCAAATCTTTTTTAAATTAAAGCTCTTCATCTCTAATTTACCGATCCATGTAACTCCTCTTATCTTGGAGGAATCTCCTGTGTCATATTTGCGGTTTTTTCGAAAACGTCCGGGAAATGTCCTCGCTTGCTGGGATGCACCTTCATTTATATCTTTGAATATAGGACTTTTCTTATCTTTATTTAGGGTTGACCTAAGACTTAGTGTTGCTTTACTCATTGACTTGACATGACTCAAGGTATAAACTTGACTCACTATGATTGACTGACTCGATGTGACTCGTGTGTGCGTAGTGTTAACTCATGAAAATAGATATGTACATGACTCGAAATGCAAAAAAACAAAAATTTCCGTCATTTTTGTGGAGGGTACCGACTTTCTCCCGAAAAAGAAAGACGCGAAAAAGAATCGAAGTTTTTGAAGGTGCATGTTGAATGAGCTTAATCCATTAACGTTGTCTCTCATAGTACAGGGATTGTAACATCTTGGACTATCCTAGTTGACTTGATAATGAAAGTATTTAGGTAACTTAGGCGCGGAGGCTAAGTACTTCATACTTTGTGATACAATGATGATTGATGTTGATATGACAAGGCATGCTTCAGCATTGTGTTAAGTTTTCATGACAAAGGATTCCTAAGGGAAATATATTGGGTCATGTATTTGTGTAGTGTGAAAGTGACACTAAGGTTAGGCCTCAAGGGCTAAGTGCGTGGAAAAAAATATTATTTCAAGAAGTGTCAAATAATGGTGACTCTTAGGCTGGGTAGGCTAATGATGTAGGGATCAAGCCCCCAAGTCTAGCTCTAAATGAATAGGGATGAGCACAGGGGATACCTTGGTATGATCATGGTGTGAGTGTGTGAATGTGAATATGAATGCATTTTTATTACGGCTGCACCCCAATGTGAGATTGCCTACGTATCCGTTAGGAATCAGGCCGAACGTAGCTCTAGCCGAACCTCGCACAAGTGTGTGTATACCTCAAAAAGGTCTTTTTAAGGGTTGTAACGTGGTAAGGCTAAAGGTTGAAGAAGAAGTGGATAAAAGGCTCAAGACCCTAGATAAGCCCCCAAGGTGTGCTACTTTGTTTTTGGAATACTTGTATTTTCATGCTTGAGGTTTTCTACTCTTTTTTTTAGCTCTCTTTTCTTTTTTGCTTTAGCATCTATTTTATTTTTATAAGTGTGGACAATCCCGATCATGCGGTCTATCACTCACTTGGCATTCATGTTTCTCAGGCACGGTATTGAGCACTCGATAAGAGACGCAATCCGAGACGTGTTCTTATCAAAGATATTTTTATATCAAAGACATTGGAACACTTGCCCTTTTGTACACTTTTATTATTATTATTATTATTATTATTATTATTATTATTATTATTATTATTATTATTATTATTATTATTATTATTATTATTATTATTATTATTATTATTATTTATTTTTTGCTATTTTAGTCTTTTGAAGTCACTCAAACTTTTTGAAGTTACATAAGTTACACACCATCCCATCCCAAGGTTAGGTAGATGTAGGTTGAAAACTGAAAGGTCTATCGTTAGACGAGGCTCAAAGTGGTCTATGAAGAAAGGATTGTAAATTTGAAGGGTGAAAGATAATATGATGTGGCTACAAGGGGTGCCTCAAATTATTGGTATACCTTGTGCTTAGTTTGACATGGATTTTTTTTTTCTTGCAATGCAATGATCATATTTAGGGAAATAAATGCTCATTTTATTTAAAAGGGGAAAAAGAAAGAATCAACAAAATTAAATTCAAGGGAAAAGAAAGGTGCCTATGCTAGACTTATTAGAGGAGGGAAAAAAAGAAAAGGAAAAAGAGGTCATGAAATCTTGTCATTGAAGCTCGCCTCTTGTCTTGTGTCGTTTGCTCCGACATCATCCAGTCTTCTCACTAGCTAGAGGCAATGGGATCTTGTTTGCTTCTATGAGATGTTGAATGAGATTTTGAAACCTGTAGCATTGATCAGTGGTATGACTGTTTCCTCGATGGTACTTGCAATAAGAGTTGGGATTCCATCTTAAAGATCGATTTTCTGGCGTTGGATCCTCGGTAGGGCCAATAGGTTTGATTAATCCTCGATCGTAGAGACGGTCAAAAGCAGCATCGTAGGTCATTCCAATGGGTGTGAGTTCTCTCCTGGGTTTCTTTTTATATCCTTGATTGTCCATGTCTAAGAAACCGTTATGGTCAAAGGTACTAACATTATTACTAGAGTGGGCGTTTTCGGAAGAAGAAGGATTGTCGTTCTTCTTTCCTTTCCAGCCACCGTGGTTACTATTGTTAGTAGCTTTTTGTTTTGCGAGGTCATCTTCGATTTCAATTCCGATGTCATAAATGGCTTTGAAAGTATTCAAATTATGTTGATATTTTAAATGCTTCAAATACTTCTCTTGGAGATTCTTAATAAACATCCTAACAGATTCTTTTTCGGTGGGCACCTCAATCATCTTAGCGGAAGTTTTCCTCCACTTATTGAAGAAAGAAGTAAAGCCTTCATTCTCCTTTTGTCTTAGCATCTCGAGTTGCCTATAATCAATTTTGACTTGAATATTACACTTGTACCTATCGATTCCCATGTAGAGATTTTCTCTTTGTCAAGGGAGAAGAACCATTGTTGGCAAACATTTTCAAGAGACAAAGAAAACAAGGAATGAAAGACTTTCTTATCAATCCCTTTAATGTTCATTATAGTGTCAAAGGCTCTTAAGTGAAGATAAGGGTTATCTGTTGCCTTGAATTTTGGGATGTCGTTGGAATTGAACTTCTGCGGAAGAAGCTCCTTGTCCACCGAGACCCCTTGTGAACTAATGCCTTGAAACTTGTAATCACTAAATAGCTTGCTCAAGCTTTCTTGCATAAGTTCCATCTGTTGTTGCTTCACAAGGTCATTGATTTTGAGGGTTAAAGCCTTCAATGCCTCATTCACAGTAATCAATTGATTCCTAAGTTCATTGACTTCTTCTTGAGTTGCCATTATCTTCTTAGATTTCCTCTTTTGACGAATCGGTTTATCAAAAATTAAGACTTGAACAAAGAGATTGTCCTTGATTAATCGCCCTTCTCTCCTTGACCAAGTACTGTGGAAAGGGAAATTAAGGATATCGATTGTTAATTATTTAACTCCAACTCTATTCAACATGTAATGGATAGAAGAAGGCAAGAAGAATGAAGGTTGTGATATGAAGGGATCATGTAGAAAATGGAAAGGTGATGTCGGTGGAGAGATATGAAAAAATTAGGAATAGAATGTACCCCCAACTCACATGACGAAAAAAACCGACTCATGCATGAACCTAAGACATGGTCATGGTGATATATACTCAAAGTGTGTGCTAAGACTAGTGATCTGAGTGAAATGAGTGTAGGTGGCATATTAAGACTCTTGTGTAAGACCATGTGGCTAGACTATGTGACTAGACTCAATTAAGGACTTAGAGAGGTATTATTATTAATAAAAATAATCGAATTGATTAGCAAACTGTTCAATTAGACACAAAGTGATGACCCGAGCAACATACCATACTATCGCCAAAATGACAGGACTGGCGCCGAACTGAGTAGTGTAGCGCCAGACGACAGGGCTGTCGCCAGGCGCTGCACTCCACAGAGTGTTGCTGCAGTCCAAATCTCACCGCCAGTGCTAGAACGTTGATCTGGAACTGCTTTAGGTATTATTACTCTACAGGGTATGCCTAAAGTCGTAATAAGTCAACTCTGATTAAATTATTAGTCTTTAATTACTCAAAATTAATTAATTAATTAATTAAGAAAAGTACTTTTAGCCATTAATCAGTTTATTTAGTCTTATTTACAAACACAAGTCAAACCAAACGGTTAGTTTAGTCACATAATAAGTATGCACAAGTAAGAGATGCACAAGTAGTCAAGTAGTCACAATATGGTGCAATGAGTTTGCCACCTAACCATGGCTCTAGTTCTCTAAAGTTCGGGATATGGATTAGTCAAAGAGGGTCAATGGTTAATTGTCCGGATTCACCGCGCAAAAGTGTAACCGTGAAGAATTGGCGCGAGTGGATGGGACACCGCGAATTAAGAAAAACTCACTTCCATGGTTTGGTGAATTCAACATTCTCGGATGTACCCTTTGTTGCATAGAGCGTTCAATCAGGTAGATGGATCATGAATTCCCAGAGGGTTATGTCCATATGTAGAACACATATGGGTTTTAGAAAAATGAGTAAAACACAAAGTTAGAACGCATATTTCTGGCTCGGTATTAGAAGAACTTGGCGCCAGCAAACAGAGGCCGGCGCCAACGATTTGGCTTTAGCTTTTAGCGACAGAAGTTGTCGCCTGGCGACAGCTGTCACCTAGCGCCAGAGCCAAATTATAGGCGCTAGACTCTATTTTCTGACGCTAGTTCCTACATGCCTCAGCAGTTTTCTGTGCTCGATAAAATTTTCCAGTTTCGCACAACATTATTTCGATTCTAGTTGTGAAAGATATTCCTCAAATTTCCTACGTGTAAAAATCCTATGTTTTAACTCATTACGGATGGTCTTTCCAATGAGATCTTTTTTAAGCATATGAAAATAATGTTAATCAAAATTACCCACATGAAATACTTAGAACTTTTCGAGTCTCATCCACTCATTCTAAATCATTACCGAAATAAATTTGAGGAATTAAAATAGAAATCCTCCCCAGTGGAGTCGCCAAAAAATGTAGGGAATATTTCAAGCATTATCCCTAGCTTGAACCCCACTGTGATCATACACTTAAGCATGGTGGCGTCCAAAGGGAAAGAAGCTAGAGAAAAAGAGTCGCCAACAAGTTTTAGGAACTTGTAAACCGTTCACGAGGTGAAGGTTACACCCCTTAACAATCCAGAAGATCGTCAACTCCAAAAGGTCTGGAACCATGACTGGTAGTTTGGGGATGAAGGTACAAATCCAACCTAAAAGAGATTGAACCTGCCCTAATAATATGCATCTACTTTATTCTGATCGTATTCATGTGCGCTTTCTGACTAACATGCAATCAATAGGTTTACCCTAAACCTGTTTAATCTATGTTGGTTGAATTTAATGCACAAATAAATCTATTATTGACTATCACTTGAATTATAATCAAATTAACCCTAAACAAGATTATTAAATATCTTATATAAGCGTGATTACAAGTACCAATTCCCTTTAAACATGCATAAAAGGCGTGATCAAGCAATAACAATAAATATCATCAAGCAAAATAATAATAACAATAATAATAATAATTATACAAATTATAAAAATAATCATGTTAACGATAAAGCATAATAATAGCAAGATCCTAGGCAAGATAACAAGATTAATAATAGACCCTAACATGTCACTAAACAATAAAAATCAAATATGTAGCCCTAACATGATACTAACATTGAATATTAGAAAGAAAATAGGAAGCATCATAGGAACCACAATTGTCATATTTGATATTAGAAATTATAGTTGTTACCCTAAACATGATACTAGGAAGATCAAAACGCCCTAACATGACACTAAGAATCATAATAACAACCTAGACGTGATTTCCATATCATAATATCAATAAATAAATTAAAGCACTTACTTTCTGCCTTGTATCTATTTCTAATAACAAAATACACGCGTTAGTAACTCAAGGAAAATAATAAAACAAACAATCAAATTAAATAATTGAAAGGGAGAATTGGGACCAAACCCTCATAAATCAAACCTTTCACGTCTAGGGCGAAGGCAACTTTGAATTAGACTAGGTGTTTCTAGATCTTGTGAATGCGGAATTTTGTAGAGAAAAGCTAGGAGAGAGAGAGAATAAGCTTTAGCTTAGAGAGAGAAGAGAATTAGAAAAGTAGAGAGTTGATGATTATTAATGAGAATTGATGATGGAAAACGGAGGTTTTAGGAGGCTATTTATAGAGAAAATCAACCGGATGGATAGAAAAACAAATCAGAGTTTCGAAAAGAATAAAACAGCATTGGCGCCAGACGCCAGACGCCAGACATTAGCGCCAGACGCTGGTCATTAGCGCCAGGCGGTGAAGGTTAGCGCCAGGCGTAATGCTTGTCGTCATGCGCTAATAATCAGTTTTACGCGTTTTCTTAATTTTGATAAAATTTAGCCTTACAAAAGGGAAAAATCGTATTTTCCTTAAAAACACTCTTTTATTCTGATTAAAACTCCAAAAAGTCAACCAAAGTCAATTTATCAATGCTAATTAAATTAGGAATGAAAAGAATCTTCTAGAAGAATCTAGAAGACTAAATTCAATTCTAATTGCATTAGGAATAATAAATTGATATTAGGCCCTCCTCTAGATCATTGGGCCGCATATAAACATCAAACCGGGCCCAGTTTAGTAATTTGGCTATACCTTCCTCATTATTCATCGGAATTGGGCTTATAATATATCGTTGGAAAGCTCTTTTCAAGCCCCATCCAACTACACCATTATTTGACTCTTTACATGGATCAAACTAAACGGGATTGTCTGTTTTCTTAAAATAGGTTTTCAAAAAAAAAGAGAAAGAAAAGAAATAAAAATTATCCGCAACACTAGCCTTTCCACACTTTCACTTCATTCGATTATGATTAGACATGAAAGGTACTCATCACTGGGTATGGTTTTGGGGAGACACAAATGGGTGTCTACAACTACACACTAATCTCTAACGGTCATTAATCGTCCATAAAATAATGACCTTGATTAGGGATAATTTTCGATTAAAATATTCAATGTTCACTTAATAGGTGTTTCTTTATCAAAGACATTGTCTTGATACCCTATTTTGAATATTCTTTAAAATCGAATGGACTCATTATTTAATTTTAAACCACAATTAAATAGTTTTGTGGAATATTTAGAAAAATTTTATTCCACTATGAAACTTCACAATGTTTCATCTTATGATAAATGGTTTTCCCAAATGTTTTAAGAGTAGTACTCTTTATAAAACATTTATAGAAATCACACCCATATCTAATATGCTTGATTTCTTTCACGCAATTTGTGAATGTTGTCGTTCACTTATTGCATAGGTTTAGTTATAATTACTTTGCAAATCTTAGCATTTTCATTATCGACCATTTCCATAATAAGATGATAAAATTTTGGGAGTGTTAATAAATTACATGTGATTTAGGATTTATTGTCCAAGCAATGGCTCCCACTCATTTTCATGATTTGCGACCTTCAGCTGGACAACCTACAATCATCAACGTTCAACAACGAACTTTCCATTTAACGTCTTCTTTACTATTTCCTTTTAAGGCAACAATATTCTCATCATATACTTTAGTAGACTTCTTGATGATGCCTTGCTTGGGTTTTGCTCCCAACGGCTCACAATGATTTGGAATACCCTAATCACTTGTGATCATGGAAATTTACCTTAAATTTCTGCACATTATACATGGATGCACATCCATGTTACCATTTCTCAAGCCACGACGCTTCTTACCACGTGCTTATAAATGGCTTCCTTATTAAGGATTTCATCCTTATTTAAGGTTTGTGCTTGCATCATCAATGCTCAAATTATATTTGTTTCCATGCGTCAAGAACTCATCCTCTAACTCATCCAAGTGTTTTGTATGTTCTTGACTATAATCTAATACTTAGATTAAAGTTGATTGGTACTATATACGTACTTCACATGCACTAAGCAAGTAAGTCGTGTGATGATACCATATCATAGCTTTACATGATGGATTTAATTGTAGAATGATTCTAAATCTTTATCCCATCAATTTGACATTTTAGCTCATTCAGTTTCACTGAGTCTTTGCTAAATTGTTCGCTATGTGATATGGTTGAATGTCTCTTACTAGAGGCTTTCTTGTTTGACTTAGTATTTAGCCTAGCTTATACTTAGTTCAAACATTTACTTAGTTTTATACATATGGGTCGAAAGCCTTTCAAAGTCCTTCATGTTTAATATGGTAAAATCCTTTACTCGTTTAAACATTTAATTAAGTCTATACCATAGAACTTAATTCTCAATATGTATACTAAGTATCGCCTTTAGCTTGGTCCATTGTCAAAATACTTTCAAATCTAAACATTTAGCATTTGATAGTTGTTTCACAATAGAGTTCGTAAACTTCTCGTTGGACCTTTACTTTTGCTCCCACTAAACTTCTTATTCATCAGAATTTCTATGTTTCTCCATAAGCCAATCCTCTTATTAACTTTATGAGAAAACACGTTCCAATTCCTATATGGAATGCTTCCTTTAATCCCATGATGGATTCCTTGAGCTTGCTTTCAAATCTAGCATTATTTAGATTTTCAAAACCCTTAGACTATTCCATAGTCACTTCTAAAATCCTATTTTGGGAAGGTAGTTTTGGTATCTATTTTTCCATATTTCATATGTGCAATTTTTCTAGATCAATCACGAAAAGACTTAAGCATTCCAATTGCTGAATAGGTTTTTTATTAAAATCAACTCCGTGAATTTAATTGTATCCTTTACATCTAATCTAGCTATGTATGCATATACATTTCCACATTTGTTAGTTTTCTCCTTGAAAACTTATTTGCAATCGATGGGCCTTTCACCCTTTATGCAAATTAATCAAGTTTCAAACATGATTTTCAAACATGGGGTCTGTTTCGGATTTTCATGGCCTCTAACCATTATTCGGAATTTGGATTTTTCGTAGCTATCTTACAAGGCATTATTCCTTTACTATCTAATAGTAAATATTATTCTTGTAAGTCTTAGATGTACTTCTAACTTAATATAAAATTTATAGATTCAACCCAAACCTTTGGTGAATTCTATACCTATACAGGGCAATTGCATCAACCACTGAGTTTCAAGGCGCTTCCAAAGCCCTTTTATTATGTTGATCTTACTGTAACATTTCTGATGTTTTGTGAGTAATGAATTCTCTTTTAAGACACTTGTAAAGTCCTTTTGAGTATCTTGATCAAGCATTCTCACGAAGTCCTTTTAAGGTCTTCCGACATTCTCAGTTTTAGTTTGTTGCTAAGCTCGATTGTCATCGAGTTCATTTTCCTCCCACTTGTCGTTTTGAAAATGTGTTACTTTCCAGAAAGACACCACTTAGAGAAACAAACACTATGTTCTCAATTAGGTTGTGGAGGTAATGCCCGTGGTCTCACTTGAATGCTTACAAAGAGACATGTATATTGTCTTAGGGTAAAAGTTTGTTGTAAAACAAACAGTTAGCTCCCACTTGAGCTATCTTAGCCTTTAATAAGTCGTTAAGCTCCCACTCAACCACCTAGCTCTTGCTAAGCCGGTGAGCTCCCACTGAGTCACTTAGCTCCCACTGAGCCAGTGAACTCCCACTATGGCTAAGAGTTTTAGACATATACTTGAAAAGACATTTAGAAGATAATTCTATCCATAACTGAATATGGTGTCCTTTCTTAGCTTTGAAATTTTGTTTAGTGTAACATTAGTCCTTCATGCAAATCTTAAGAACTTTATAGGAAGGGATGTGACCCATCATTGTTCGAGTCATTTTAAATGGCATCGAGGTCTCACACTATGTTCTTTGTGGAGTTATTTATGAAAACTTCAATTTCATAACTGAATATGATCTAATCTAGACGTTTTGATATCTTGCCAAGTCGATTTTGTACTTCAATGAACTCTTGAGCTACTCATTATGTCAAGTTTGTTCACATTTGATAATATAGCCATATGCTTTCAATTTTTTTTTTTGTGAAACATTGAAGTAATTGAATCCTCTTTAGCCTTCGGAGTCTATTGTCTATACCAAGAACAATAGCTCTTTGCTTTGTCGGTTTCAACAAGTAAGACTTGCTTGTCGTAGAACGATTTCGAATCGAGCAACTATCAAGAGCCTATCTAATAGAGCCTATCGTGTCGATGTGACGTTGCTAAAGATGTTCGTAACACAGATCATGCCCATGACTTGAACTTAGTGAGTTTACTATTTTAGGGAAATGTTTGTTTATAATCAAGCATTCTTGACTCAACGCTTGGATAACCATGCCATTCAAATAAATTCAAAACTATTTCTCCTTTACATTGAATGTGAGTCTTTCCGTGTGTGAACGGATCATTTGCTGATTATGGAATATAATAATAACCATTATTCGTTCCAGCCTTTTTGCTTAAAATGTCTTTAAACAAAGCATATGACCTTACAACTTATGTAGCTCTTATTGCTTCATTCTAAGCTTGTAAGTTGATAACTTAGCTTAACTTCAATAGTTTGAGGTCACTTTCAAAGTGGAACTCTCAAGCAGTATCCGATACTTGTGAAGATAACGAGTTGCTAAGTTAACTATAAAACATGAACTCATGTGTTGAAATGGAATCTTATTCCTTTTCTTCGTTCCTTGTTTCCTATATTTCTTATCATACAATATCTCATGACCTTACTTTAAGAACCATTTCTTTAAGTACCTTGACTTTTATACTTTTTTAGGCATAATTAAGCATCTAATGCGCCGTAAAACAAAGTTCCATCTTTTCCTTTAATTCACGCTTGAATTACTACATCGATGAGTCCTACTCATTTATGTATGAAGCGAAAAGATATGTTGGTTGTTAAATATTGACAATTTGAGTTTGGAACTCAATACTTCATGTTTTATCAAAACTACCTAGTATTTTGAATACATGATATCCAACCGTCCTTTCGGACTTTGTTATAAAAGTCATTTATGAGAATTGTATTTTAGAAATGCTTTTCCTGTCTCTGAGAACTATCCTCAAAGATTTCCTTTACCAATCATGGAAACAATATTATTTGATTTAGAATACTATAAATATAAATGCAAAGTATAACCATTTATCAAGAATATAATAAGTTTGAAATTTAAGAGCATTCATGCTAACTTCAATCTTATTAAACGTTTTATCCACACATTAAATTTATCCCTATTTGGCGAGAATAAGTCGATTCCAAGATCAAAAGAAACAAAGAGTGGTTAAGCATCCTTTGGCTTGTCTTAACACTCAATCTTCTAAGGTAAGCAACTCTTTGCTAATGGCTCCAAGCCACTCTTGGTTAGATAATCGTCGCATCTAATGCTCTCATGACGATTTATCTCTTTTGCCTCGACATGTATGGACTCCATCACTCATATCATTGAGTACAACCAAAACCAATATGCACACCCGGTGTGCCTTACGATCCTTAGAGAAATGATGGTACCTCGCTTTGGCGTAGCCCACCATCACACTCATTTGGTGTGCAAGTGTTGTTTTGGAAAGGCAAGTTTTACTCAATATTATTAGGGAGCTAGGTTTTCTATGTTGGTTGATTTAAGTGAACTTAACTAATCATCGCAACAAAAAGAGAACCTAAACATGGATCTAACATATCATTCATATATAAGCACAAGCATAAATATATAAAGCATAAGTATAAGATGCACATTGGCAACTAACATGACCCCTTGAATTCTTCAAGTCTTCAAAAGGTCTTCTTTTGCAACTTCATGGCTTTGTCTTCCAAGAACCTCCATCTTCAAGACTTGACCATAATTATGCAACACTAGTAACTACGATTAGGACTAATCTAAATATTAAGGTAAAAAATACTCAACGGTACGTAGACCGTATTTAGATTTACAAAAGTACATCACGACACGCAGTCCGTATTTTCTATCCTAATCGGATCCCACTAGTTGCCATTTCATAAAACCTGTGAGAAAATATACATTCCATTCATCCATTCACTATATGTGAATGGCCCATGCATTTTACAACAAACAAATAATAATGCATTAAACACACGCGCGCACTAGTAACTAATCTAGGTGGTTAATCCGATTAACACGCCTAATTAAAATTAGTCAAAATTATTTAACCGATTATGTAATTGACGTAATTAATAATTGAATCTCCCACTAAATTCCGCATCCATCTTAATTATTAATCCAATTAATTAAGTCGGTAGAACCCAAAATTTGTCAAAATAAATTTTGCCAATGCCGCTCAAAACTGAGCCCTTGCCTCAAAAATTTTAATTTAAATAAACAAGATTAATTACAATAAATAAAACGGCAAAATAAACAAAATTGCATTGCCTTACAACCCGGGGTAAAGTGCCAAAGTGTGGGGTTGTGCGCATCGTGCCGCAAACACGTAGCACATCCACACGCACTCTCTTACCGCAACACCAAGCACACACACACATTGCTCGAGCACCTTTGACGCACCACAGCACGCACGCACGCACGCACACAGCCACGGCTGCTGTTGTGCATGCACGGTCGTGTGCTGCTGCTGCTGGGTGCTCTAGCCACGCCCATGGCTACACGCACACACGAGCACCCCTCTTGGCAGCCACATGCAGGCTGCTATGCAGCCCGGCTAGCCAAAGTGGGTTTTGCCTCGTTTTGCGTGGCATAGCCTCGGGATTTTGATTCCAATTTTGCGTGACATATTATTAATTCTAAATTAATTTTAGAACTAATTCAATGAGCAAAAAATTGAAAATTTAAACAAGTCCAACTTAAATAAAATTTATCAAGGTGCATTCAACCAAAATAATTGCCAAGAACCATACTTTAATTAAATTGGTTTAACTTGGTGCAACATAATAAATAAGGAAATTTCTCATTATTAATTTAATCAATTTAAATTAATCTTGAGATTTTGACAAAGTAAGAGGGAGTTGGAAAACTATGAACTTTAATGTTCAAATGAAAAAACCAATTACTAACATTTGTGAATCCTTGAAAAATTATATCTTCCAATATGAAGATAAACAAATTTCTATCACAAAGTTTGAAACTTTATGTTTCCAATCAACCAAAAATGATTAAAACAACAAAGTTCAACATAAAATTCATGGAATTTAGTAGCTTTTCCACCCAAAATCACTATTTTTGGGTCGAAATCTGGGTTCGAGAGCTGAAGTCAGCTCTAATACGAGGTTAAAAAGGATAATACGAGCTACTGATCTAATTAGCAACTCAAACCAGAAAAATTAAGCCATACAAAATACCTTGAAAAAAATATAATAATTAAAAATAAACGAGCAGGGCTCCGATACCGCTGTTAGGGTTTAGTGAGTCCGACTCACCGCGGAAACAACCCCGACCCAAGGAACCACTCGCAATTAATAAAACCATGAAGCATAACAAATAATCACAAAAGGGTAAAATCGGAATTTACCTTTAAAGCATGCTTCGCCCTCAAAGACGGGCTCTTGCTTTAAAGCTCGAGCTCCGAAAATACGCGAGCCTCCTACGGAAATCCACCCTCAAAAACTACTAGCGACTTGTAGGTCTGTTACCTCGAGGTTAGCGAGGTCCGACCAAAACCCGAGTATTATATGAGTTTAAGAGTTTTTGCTAATGCAATGCTCTATTGAACTCCTACTCAAGTACTCTTCCCAAAAACCCACGATGGGTATTTATAGGCAAGAGAGAGAGTGGGAATTTCTATCCCATCAATGTGGGATCATGAAATTCCTCAATTTATTTTAAAGCTAAAATAAATTAAATAAGCAAGCAAGTAATAAATCATTAAGTGTCATCATTGTATGTAAAGGGAAGTGGAGACCACTTGGAGAGGAGGGGACCATACTTGCTCCCCACTCCTTCCTCTTCTTGTGCCACTTGTCCCTCACACTTGAGGACTCCCTCACATGCACTCCCATGGACCACGGCCCTAGTTACCCGGCCCATCCAAGCCCCGCACATGCGGGCTGCTTGCTGCCAGCCTCTTCGGCCAGCATGCCCACGCACGCTTGTGCGGGTTGCTGCTGCCAAAGGCTGCTGCTAGCAAGCCTCGCACATGTGCGGGCTGCTAGCTGCAGCGTGCCAGCAAGCAACGCATTATGTGCGGGCTGCTGGCCGTAGCTTGCTAGCAAGCCTCGCACATGGTGCGGGCTGCTAGCTTGCCTAACCCCTAGCACTCGGGGTTCCGATGACAGGGGTATTTTGGTCATTGTTGATACATTACTAATTTTGCCGTCTTGCCTTTTACTATTTTTTGCTCGACTTCCGACGCTCGGTTTCGACGCTCTAAGCTCGAATTTCCGACGTCTAAATATTTAATATTCGGGCGACGAATTAATTTCTTTCGAATTAATTCGTCGAGTCGGTTCGTTTACTACTAAGGGTGTGACCCGAAGGGTTCAGTCAAGATTAAGCTGTAATATTAATTATGCATTAATATTATTGATCGGAAGCAACCTCCACCTAGGCATTCCGATCACTTGGCCTTACTGAATATATTAGCTTTCTAATAAGTCTGAACCCACTATCAGAATAATACACTTGTTCGAAGGACACCATTCCTTTCAATTAGTACTATATATTATTTGTGATTGTTATATATGTTATTGTTATGCATTTTATTGTTGTTATTGTATTATTATTCTTAAATTTGTAATATTTTAATTATTCTTAATTATTAATATTAATTAATATTATTAATAATATTAATAATAATAATAATAATAATAATTTTTATAATGATAAATTAATATGTATATCAAAACAGGTCACTAATATTATTATTATTAATTAATATAAATTTTGGAAAAAAATAAAACAAATGGCAAGCGGTTTTGGCGCCAAACCGCTTGCCATTCTCCCCTAATGGCAAGCGGTTCAGAACCGCTTTCCATTTGAATGCACTACTAGAAATTATCCATTTACCGATGGCCAAAATTCATCGGTAAAATTGTAAAAAAAAAAAAAAAACCATCGGTATCTCATTTACCGATGGCTGCCATCGATAAAAAAAAAACCATCGAATTATAATACGTCAAAAATACTGATGGAAATATCCATCTGTAAACTTAATACCGATGGTTACAAACTATCGGTGCCTTTTTAAATCCCGATGGCAAAAGCCATCGGTTTTTTGTTCCCGATGGTCAAAGCCATCAGTATATTTGGAATACCGATGGCTTTTGGCCATCGGTAATTTAAAATAAAAATAAAATAATTAAAACCCCTATCCACACCTTTCCTATCCACCCCCTGCCTACCCCACACTCCCTACGGCCCTGCCTACCTAACCCAACACCGCCGCCGTAAGCCACTAAGCACCGCCAACCACCACCACAACCCTGTTCCACCTATCACCACCGCCGTAAACTACTCAACGCCACCAACCACGACTGATGAGTCTATTTTATATATATTTTTATTTCCCGTCTCACGGTCATATTTATGCTTATTTGAGTTCTACGGAGCTATTTTTAATACTAATATACGTTTTCTAGTGTTTTTCTAGAGTTGGTATTATTATGTAGGAATTTGCATATTTATGACGATTTCTGAGCTTATTGAGCCACTACAAAGACATTGGAGTCGAATCGTATTTTATGACTATATATTTTAAGCCCAAGGCCGAGTTAAAGAGATTAAGCATAAATAATATTACGGACTAAGGGCTCGATATGTGAAGAGGTCCAAGATTTTACAAGCTATTATTACGGACCAAGGAAGGAAATTGAGTCAAAGAAAGTAGCCCAAATAATATCTTTCTGTTGGGCATGATTTTACCGGGCCCATTCCAGATTGGGACGTGTTTTGGGCTGCTTGATGCTTCTATGGACTATTGTTGCTGATTTGGGTTTTGTTTGGTTGATTATCGGTTTAAGAGTAATAGTTTTATTTTGAGGAGGATTAGATGTTTGACTTTCTATCAAACTCTATCCTATTATTATACTACGTATAAAGCAGGGGGCATGAGAGTTTTAGTCACTTGGTTTTTGTTTTGTTTTTCTTAGGTTTAATATTTCTCCGTATTACTCTTTTCTTTACTTTAGTTTTATTTGATTATTTTTATTACGCTTATTTAATTGCTTTGTTAAGTTTAGATTTAATTATGTCTGAGTAGTTTAATTCTAGGGTATGTGGGGATCCATAAATAATATGAAAGGGTAATTTATTGTTGTTAATTGTCAATGCTAGATTAATTTCCTATTGATTGATTTAATGCTCTGTGACTAGATTTGCGCAGATCTATTATGCATGAGTTTAACAATATTGATTCGAGATTTGACAGATGAGAATTGATGTTTAGGTCTAGTTTCAATAGGCAGGTTAATTTATAAATGGTTAAGTCGAGATTCGAGAGATGAGATTTAATACCGGTAGATTAATTGTGTGATTGTAATACGTAGCGAAAGCCCTTTATGATCTGATTAATGTATGCATTGATGATTGTTTATTATGTTTTACCCTGGAATATTATTTATTGGCGAACCTATACCCTAAGCCTTTTATTCATTGTTTTCTCCTTATTCTTAATCTTCGTAGTTTAGGTTCCTTTGATTACAATATATTGGTTACTTTATAATCTAGATTATATTAATTAATTAGGAATAGAAAGACTCGTTTCCCTGTGGATTCGACCCTACTTCCCTATCTACATTAGTTAGAGGATTTAGGAATTACTTTTGATTAGGGGATACGACTTTACCCTGTCAACCACCCGAAACACCCTAAAAATCAATAAAAAATCAACACAAAACAACCCACAAAAATCAAGCTGAAATAAACCACAAAAATTAACAAAAAATCAAACATTGATGAAAATTAAAGTTAAAAAACAATAAACACACGAAATTCAACAAACATACACCACGAAAATGGTATAAATCAAACCCACAAAAATCACACAAATAAATCCACCAAAGAAATTAACTTACAAAATTAAACATAAAATTCACATACCTTTTAAATTTCTTCTTTTTTGGGTTTGAATGGTTAAACTCGACCATGAAAATTCCAGATCTGGAAATTTTCATGGTCGAGTTTGACCAAAAAAAACCGTAATCTTTGCATAAACCTCGTGATGGTGATGGTGGTAACCCCAAAAAATTGTGACGTTTGTGTAGAGAAGGGATGAGGAAAGTCATAGAAGAGAAGGAGAAGAGGAAAAGGTGAAGATAGAAGAGAGAAGAAAGAATGAGAGGATAGAGGACATAGAAGAAGAGAGGTGTGAATGAAGGAGGAAGAAAGAGAAAGTGAAAGGGGGACGCTCTGTTTAATCAAGGGTTTCCTCCTTTTTTTTTAATATTTTAAGAAAATACCGATGGCTAAAAGCCATCGGTAAAATACCAATAGTATAAAGCCATCGGTATTTTTATTTTACCGATGGCTTTTAACCATCGGTAAAAAAAATTATTTTTCTTTTAAAAAATAAGATTTTACCGATGGATGAAAACCATTGGAAATAATATACCGATGGTAAGGCCATCAGTATTTTAAAAAATACCGATGGCTTATAAAACCATCGGTAAATTATATTTTTACAGATGGATTTTAGTGGCCATCGGTATTTCCCATCGGTAAACGCGCGTATTCTTGTAGTGATGGCTATTGGCAAGCCCCCTAAGCCCATGCGGTTCAGAACCGCTTGCCATTAGGTGGTTTGAACCACTTGCCATTACGTTTTTTCTACTCGTTGTAGACATGTGGTGTATATGGTTGAATTTTTTCATATAACTAGGGTGCCTTTGCGCACCATATCTAGCTAAGGGAAACTCTTTCAGTTTGGCCTTACGTCACAATTTAGTTGCTACTAGCATTAATGAGGAAAAATATGTAAATAAATATTTTTAGGTGTATAAATATCCGCATTCTATTTTTAAGAGTTTAAAAACGTATTAATTAACATTAATGGGAGCAATTAAGTAATTAAACATTTTAGAGGGTATAATTGTCCAAACACCTTTCATGAGAGTTACGGAGTATCTCATACTTTTTAAAAGGTAGGGATATATATACATAGATGTGCACATTCCTTTTCAAATCACTTTCTCAAATAGGATAACAAAAAAATGTAGTGGAAGTAAAAAACACAAGAAAAATATAATTTCTTAAAATTTAACCTTGCATCAAATAAATTGTATTCTTTGCCTTAAAATAATTGATAAAGTCAAAAAAAAAAAAATCAAAGAGAATAAATTCAAACTTAACACACGTGTGAATACAGTAATTTGATCTTAGATAAATATAATTAAATATTAATTTAAATATTAAAAAGTTAATGTTATAAAATTTTATAACAATACGTATTTAAAAATATCTTGCATAATTAAATATATTTTTAATACTTACTATACCCAAAGTTAATACCAATACTTCGTTTATGATTAGTAAAATGAAGGGTTAACGTGTCAGTTATCACAGGATTAAAGTTATGTTCATTTCACCTTATTTTTGCTTAACTGAAATTACTTTTACTGAACTGAAATTATATTTGTTGAACTGAAACTAATTTTTGCTAATAAACAGAAATTATTTTTATTGATTCTCTATTATATTTCTAGTAACAAAGTTACTAATTTTTAATGAATTGAAATTATTTATACAAAACTGAATGTTTTATATTTATATTTTTATATTTTTCAATTTAAGTTGAACTGAACATGGTCTACGAAGGAGTAGACTTATACCTCGTTTTTTTAAAGCTACTCTGCTTCAATCTTCTTTGCTGTTCTGCTTCAATCTGCTCTGCTCTGCTTAAAAATAATACTTAATATTGAATTACTATAATAATAATTAATTAATTTTAAAAAATAATTTTAATTAATAGTTAATAATAATAATAATAAATAATTAATATTAATAATAACAATATTATTAAAAATTAATATTTAATAATAATAATAATAATAAATAATATTTAATAATAATAATATTATTAAAAATTAATATTTAATAATAATATTTAATAATTAATATTTAATAATAATAATATAAATAATAATTATTATTATAATATTATTAATAATAATAATTAATATTTAATAATAATAATAATAATAGTAATTATAATAATGATAATAACAATAATAATACTTATAATTAATAATATTATTAATTATAATAATAGTAATAATAATAGTAACTATAATAATGATGATAATAGTAATAAATAATACTTATAATTTATTTTTTATCATAAAAATTAATATTTAAAGATAATAAATAATATTTAAATATAATAATAATTAATAATAATAATATTTATTAATTTTGAATAATAATACAAATAAATATAATAATTAAATAATATTTAATAATACTAATAATAATTATATTTAATATAATAATAATAATAATAATAATAATCTAATATATATATATATATAAAGTGGAGTTTTTCCCCGAGTTTTTAGAGAGCCACGTACAATTTAATTTCCTTAGCGCGCCATGTAGGATTATAAATTTAAGTGGTAGCCAACTAAATAAGATGTTATTAATTTCTTTTACAATTAAATAATTCAAATGCCACGTAAGAAAAATTGACGAATGGGATTTTAAAGTTTAAATTAGGGCTTGTTCATATTTACTTATTTTCAGTTCAGTTCAGTTCAGCTCCAATCAGTTCAGTTCAATTCAGTTCAGCTCCAATCAGTTCAGTTTAGTTCAGTTCAGTTCAACTCTTAATTTCCTTCTCTCATAAAATATTCATTTCAGCTTAGTTTAGTTCAGTTCAGTTCCAATCAGTTCAGTTCAGTTCAGCTCCAATCAGTTCAGTTTAGTTTAGTTCAGTTCAGTTCAGCTCAGTTCAGTAAATATGAACAGACCCTTAATTAAATACAAAATATTATCTTTTGAGATTAGGAATTTTATTTAATATTTTAAAACTAATATAATAACAATTTTAATCACATAAATAATAATAATAATAATAATAATAATAATAATAATAATAATATTTATCTAATATTTTAAAACCATGAGTCGTACAGACTTCATCTAGTAATAATAATAATAATAGTAATAATAATAATACGTAGTAATAATAATAATAATAAAAAAAATCTGTTCTACTCTGCTGAAATTTGTTCTGCTCTGCCCAGAAACTCAAAAGAATATAAACTTATACATACATGAGCAAATAATGTAGGAGATGGTGACAAGTACACTACCTTTTTGTTTGGTCTTCCCATGTGATCTTCTCTTGGAGGATGTGAGAACTCTACTCTGGCTCTACACTCACACCATTTGCATTTGCATTTTCATTTGCTTCACCCAATTTGCTTTCCTCCTTAATTTTTCCTCGAACCAAATTTCACATATTTCTCCACTTATTAATTATATTCCCCTTCCTTTTTTAATTTCATATACTTCCATATTTCTTTCCATTTTTACATCTATCCATTTCTCTCTTTCTCTCTCCACCATTAAATCTCCATCCTCAAATCTTCAATATTTGGAAGTTGCACCCAATAAAAAATTCTGCCCATTTACAAATTAGGCAAAAATATTTTGTGGGTATTTATTACCAAAAATAATGTGATGAAGATGAAGAAAAAAATACTCTCAGTAAGATCTCTATTTAACTCTATTTTACCTTCATTTTTGAGTTATTAGTTTAATCAAATGAGATTTAATATTATGAACAAATGTCGATGAAGTCATTAACCAGGATTGGAATTGGTTTAAGTATTGTATTTACATGTTTATTGTTAGCATTAGTTGCTGAAATTTACTACTTATTATGGTGGAAAAGGAGGATTATTATGAATAACAGAGAGATTAAGGAGAATAACAGAAGCAATAACCCGAAACAAAGTGGGTTTTGCTTCAGATTTTGCTGGAATAAATCTTACAAATCGTCAATCGATTCGACAAGAGTAGCCGATGCCCAATTTCAACAAGAAATTAACAAGCAAGATTACTTGGTAAAACCATTGGAAGGTGAAAATGGTGTTTTAGAAGCTGAATTGATGATTATGGGTCCACCAAGATTTTTGTTTACTATAAATGAAGAAACAAAGGAAGATTTATTGGAATCTGAAGATCGAAAATCAAAGAGTTTGAATGATTTTCTTACTACTAATAGTAATGCAACAATTTCTCCATATCTAACACCAATTCCGTCCCCTCCATTTTTGACACCGGTTTCGAATCATAAAAGTCAAAGTAATGGTGGTTATCATCCAATGTATGAAGCA
Source organism: Chenopodium quinoa (assembly GCF_001683475.1). Lineage (NCBI taxonomy): Eukaryota > Viridiplantae > Streptophyta > Magnoliopsida > Caryophyllales > Amaranthaceae > Chenopodium > Chenopodium quinoa. Next base: position 1,407,573 of record NW_018742412.1, on the reverse strand, counting down.
TCAAGTGATGCTGAGTTTAACAGGATGGTGAAGCTTTCGCCGCCCCCGAAATTCAAGTTTTTAAGGGATGCTGAGGAGAAATTGCAAAGGAAACTCATGTTCATAGAAGAAGCAAAGTTGGAGAGGGATTTGCACAAAGTTAGGGAGGATGAAAATGGGTCTTTTATTTCAATTGTTGTTGATGACAATAATAAAGGGAAGGAGGATAATAAAGATGATAAACTAAATCATCATTATTATCATTTTTCAAATTCTCAATCAGGTGATTCTTCTTCTACTTCTACTAGTTGTTGTTCTTCTTCTACATTAGCTTCGTCATCTAACAAAAAATTCAAGAGTTTTTTGATAATGTAATAATGTATGATGAATTATGTTTAATTTTAATTTTTTTTTTTTCATTTTTTTCATTTTTTTTAATTTTTATTTTGTTTTACTTGTGAAATTTTATGAGTAAATGTTCATGGGTATAATTTTGGAAATTTTCTTAAATTCCAATGGTGGCATTGTGGGGATGTTGATTTTGATTATAAATTGCATTACTCACTTTATTTTTATTATTATGATCCTTTTTCCATCCCCTTTTTCATAATACTTTGGTGCAATGGTTAATTATGTACGAAGTATATAATTATATAATTATACGGTTATGATATATACAGTCCTAAGAATCGCATTTATCATGTTCTGTAATTGTATTATAAGCTTCTTTTATTTGTTATGAGTTTATGACAGGTCCTCAAGACTCTTGAATCTTGATTATGGCTTTGTTAGTCAATGAGTTTAATTAGCTAATTCACGTTCACTCATTTAATTGCATTGACTATTTGGAATTAATTGTTTGAGTCACCAAAGTATCAATTTTTAGTAAAATCAGGCACGTAACAACATTTGTTATGTGACTTACGTTTTTAGTTAGTCCTTTAAAAGCAAACAATCATTCTTAAAGAAACACTCCTCAAAGTAACTTTTTTTATTTTGACAGAAAGTCATAAACAATTAAACACCATCTCTTCAAATGACTAAATCTTTTTTGCTATAAAACATACGCATATATTTTGGTTCTTTGATCATATGAAGATAACAAATATCATAGAAAAACCCCGTCAAACAGCCAGTTATCAAACAAAGCCAATAATACGACTCCATGAAGCATAGTAGCAAATAATGCTAAATGTGTGAGTTAAATTCACACCAAAAATTAACAACATTCTCTGCAACAATATATAGCAATCGGTAGTTCATTTATTACTTGTTGGAAACTTATGAAGCTCAATCATACAACTATTATTTTATATAATAATCTCTAAAACTCCCAAACCCAAGGTGTCACTTACCCCATAATCATTCATGTGAGTTTTTGCAACAATATAGTACTCCGTAGTACATTGATCTTTGCTGTCAGATTAAAAAGTTGATTGTAATTCTTTTTAGGCCAAAACTTTTGGTTCCCTTTTTAATTATTTTTTCCTTACTTGGTTGTATTTGTTTAATAATAATAATGACTAGATTAATAGTAATAATAGTTAGAAGTTTGGCACTAGGCTAGTTGGCTAGCCAGAGAATCAGAGATCATGTTCTTATTATTGCATCTTATATTAATATTAATATGTAAATAATTCATCATATGAAATTATTGCAAATTGAAGTCCTTGATTGTTACATATTTGTCCATGCATGGAGGCGAACTCGATGACTTACTTGAATTTACACAATTTTTTTTTGAAAGGTACTACTCTTTAATGATTTATGGTCATTGTTTTAGCAAGTGTTCAAATGTTGTTGATGGGTTTTCATAGATTGGTATGATGGAAAAGTTACACATGAATCCAACGATAATAAGTTACACTTGGTTCGGATGGAAAACGATGTCTAGTAAGTCTATAAAAAGTCATTCAGTTTGATTTGGGTCATATTCGATTCTATATATATTACCAATCAAATTTGATTAGAACTAATCATATATTAGGCTCAGGCCAAAAGGGACTAAAAATGGCCTTTTTTTCCCGCCTATTTAGAGATTACTGTTTCTAACCAAACTTGGTAATTGAGCTTGAGCCAAAAATTGTCTAAAAATTGTATTTTTGGCTTGAAAAACATGCCCAAAGCTCAAATATATTCAACACTCGAGCTGGGTTCAAAAATATGCTCGAATTCGTTTAGATCGGGTAGGATTAAATGTGTTCTATTGTTAAATCAATTCTCTCTATTAATATGTTCAAGCTCGGTCGGGTTAGAATGGATCACAAACTTTGAGTCCAATCCGGATTTGTTCAAATGGTATGATTCAAATACTATTGCTATATCCATTTCTTTTTATTTGTAACAAAAGAATATTTTATGTCTCACAAGTAATGCTTATTTGTTGTAAATAATTCGAAATGGAGTTGGTATTTTATTGACTGCAAGTTTACAACTGAGTCCTACCAAGATTGAACTGAAATCCACCATGATTGAGCTGCACTTTTTTACATATGAAGGTTTGGTAAGTGGGAAGTCTAGCATGATTTTCATGAATCAACCAAACATATTGCGTCTCGGAGATGGTGAGTGCAACTGTGCTCTCAACCAATTCTTGAAATTTATACCAGATGTAACTTAAACAAACTCCAAATGCTTTGATTCACTAAAATTACAAGATTATACTTTCTTGGACTAACCAAATTTGATGCTTGTATAAAAGTCTGCTGCCATCCCCACCAACATCATGAATCTTATCTGCTCTCTATTCTATTTTATATGCCAACTCTCGATACGTTTTGTGTTTACTTGAAATACAATAAAATTTCCATATTTTCTCGGAAATTTTATGTAGAACTACTTTAAAGATAAGGTCATTTGTGAACAACTATTCAATTTTTTTTATTTGTTTAGAACTATCTGTAAGTTTGGAAACGTTTGGGTAACACTACGCACTAACGTTTTCCGCCCAATTAAAATGTTATTTTGGCTATATTTTTCCACTTTTATCAATTACAATGGCCAATTCATGCTAAATTAAGCAAAAATTCCAATTCAATTATACCCCCAAACCTTAGAATTCAACATCCCCAAATAACATTAAACTCATGAACCCTAAAATGAATTCTAATTAAAACCCTAATTAAGTTAATTAAGGTAAATTAAAACCTTTATACAAACTGAGAGAATTAATTGGGTGGAAAAAGTAAAAAAGTGGGCTCTGATAACGTCTTAATTGGACGGAAAACGTTAATGGGTAGTGATACCTAAATGTTTTCAAACTTGTGGGTAGTTCTAAACAAATAAAAAAAAATGGGTAGTTGTTCACAAATGACCCTATCTTTAGGGTAGTTTTACACAAAATTTCCTATTTTCTCTGCACTCATTTAAAATGTAGTTGTTAACTAAGGTCTTGTTCATCACTTCACCTTTTAAAAAATAATATTTAGTAAAAATAATTTCATTTCAACAAAAATAATTTCACTTCAACAAAAATAAGTTTATTAAGTAAAAATAAGCTCAGTTCACTAAAAATCAATAACTATAATGAAAAAATATAACAGCGAAAACTAAAAATAATTTCAGTTCAACAAAAATAATTTCACTTCAGTAAAAATAATTTCAATTTAGCAAAAATAAGATGAAATGAACTGGGCTTAAGTAAGCTTGGCAAAAATAGTGGAGAACTCACCTAAGGCTAGTTGACCATAAGAGGTGATAGTTCAGTAGGATCCTCATTGCGAATATTTGAAGCATGGATCATGTATGCATATGTAGTAGATAAGATTGTAATAAAATTATATTATTTTTCGAACTCTAATTGAGATCTTCCTAATCTTTAAATAAATCAAAGTGAGTATAAAACCAATATAATTGGATTCAAGATTTATACAGGAATACTGATTTGTAGCCATTTTTTTAGTTTTTATTTTTACTTATGCGAAGTATTATATTCCGTATACACTAATAGCTTAAATACGGTTATACCCTTGAACCTCTACTTACTATGCAAGCAACCATAATATACGATAAATTCTGCAACTCTACTGCCGTACAATATCAGTATATACCTTTTATAGATGAACATTTTCATGGAGTATGTGTGAAATTCTGTGTGCATGAAAGAGGACCACAGTACAGTTATCTTGTGGGAGCTAGCTTTCAATTATGTTTAGGTGATTGCGATCAATAAGATACGGAGTAGAAGGATAAGGCAATTTTCTATGTACAATAATTGTACCTTGTGACTTGTGAGCAGTGGCGGACCCAGGAATTTCCGACTGATGAGTCACAATCGATAACCAAATATGTAAAAAAAAAAAATTTGACAACATGACAAGCTTAGCTCTCTAATAATTGACAAGATTAAAATTTGTACAAGCACTAGGGTGTATTCACAATTTGACAGACATAATTGACTATATCATTAGGGTGGGTCGACTATATCATAAGCAATCGTCCGAATCGCCAATCAAATCAGCACATATGCAAAACCCCATATAAATCTACCAAAGTCAATGGTGTATTGACAATTTGACAGACATAATTAACATCAATAAACACCCTAAATAAACACTGATTACAATTCACATGGTCAAAAAGGTTCAAATTTCATCAAAAACCCAACAACATTAACAAAAAGTTCAAAGTTTACCAAACAAACAACAACAAAATCAACCAAAGAAAATAATTTTTTTTTTTTTTTAAAAAAAAAACTTAGAAATTTTTTTTGGGCCCTGGTGAGTCATTTGACTCACCATGCACAAGGGCAGGTCCGCCAATGCTTCTGAGCATATGAACAAATAATAATAATAATAATAATAATAATAATAATAATAATAATAATTTCGCACTTTGTAAGAGTGTTGTATAACCTATAACTGATTGTACAGTGAAAATGTTAAGGGATAAAAGTAGATTGTCACATTTCTTAAACAAAATTAAGTTAATTTTCTAACCTTTGGTCATGAGGAGATTAGACGATATTAAAAGAAATTTTTGACATAGCAATTAATCACTAAATGCTACAAATTACCTATCTTTAACATACTATAATCAACATACGTGAGTATACTCTAATCAACATATGTGAGTATATATTAAACATCTGACTCTTTAGAAAATAAACGATCCTCTATTAAAGGTAATTGTAGACAATATTTATTTTCAGTAGACAAATCATTAATCTGTCTTTTGTGTAGCTTGGTAACAATATTTTTGGTTCGGGTAAAAAATATCTTTGCCCTGTTGAAAACGATTGTGTACTAAGGCCGACGAGTTGGTCCTATATAGCCAAAAGGCCCAAAAGCCATGAAGTGTCACAACATACAAGTTTTGCCAAGCTTAAGTAAATTTGTGGTAGTTATGATGAAATCTTGATAAATTCCACTAGAAATCACAATACATTTCAAGTGATACTCAACTATCAAGTTTGGCATAGTTTAAAGACTTTGCATTTGTCAGTTTGTAGAAAGTTAATTAGCAAAATGAAAGTAAAAATTGGTTGAAAAGAAGAAGAATCAAGGTGACTTTTCAAGTGTCTTTTCGGTTCATTTTGATAAGCAAACAATATGTACTGGAATATCCCGTGAAGTCCTGTCGTTTATACTATGGGCCGAAAAGCTGACAAACAAGAATCATTTCGGGAAATACATATACCATAATGATTCCAATAAATCCCCAAGCAAAGCGTACATACAACGCAGTGTTCAACAACATACTAACTTACCTACTTAATCTAACAATGTAAGATACATTTAAATGTACTTAACTCAACAATGTAGTTCGTAATTCCCTAAATGCTTCATATATGTAGTTCAACAACTAAATGCTTCATATAAATTATACGAAATTATACAACATACATATAACTATACTTAATTTCAATAATTAAACAACAATGTATTATGTAGTTATACATATTTCGCATACTTGAACAACACTATAGTACATACATTGTAAATTACAAACATAAATTCCCAAAAAACATCATACACAAGTAAAATAGTTAAATTCAAGACATACCTCAATTTCGATGAAAGTAGGGCGTAACAGTGTTGAACAAAGAAGGAGGATTAATTTTTATTGACTATGATGCAAAACTAAGCTACGGAATGTGATGAAATTGCTTCAAATATGGAGAATTGGAAGTTGGTATGCGCGGGGTTAGGGTTTGCAATTTGGGGGTTTGGTTGAATAATGAAGAGCAGCGATATATGCTGTTAGAAATACCCGACTCTAAAACGCCAACGACGTTAGCGCTTTTGTGTTAAAAGTAAAACGCCAACGGCGTTAGCGTTTTTGTGTAAAAGTTTTTTTTAAAAAAATTTGCCCAGCAGCTTGATGGCGTTTTACCTTTGACTAAAAATTAAAAAAAAAAATTGCCCGGTAAAACGCCACCCTGGTTGACGTTTTACCCTGAAAGCTTAGTTTGGTAAATAGTTTTGTCACGCGTCTTGTTTGGGAAATTGTTTTCCAAAAACGCTCATTTTGGCAATTTTTTCAATCATTTATGTGTTGAAAATTATGGGAGTTAATTATTTGTTTGTTGTGGGTGGATCTAATTAAGAGTTCCATTCTAGTTTGTAATACCATTATTGTAATCTCCTGGTTGGTTTTTTTTTTTATAAACCTTTGAAGTTAAATGTGACATTTTTTTAAAGCTAAAATGCTGTAATTTTTACCTTTAAAATTAAATTAAATGTGACATTTTTTTGGTTCGATTAACCCAAATCGTTTAAATCCGACTTTGGTTTAATCCTTTTAAACCTTCTTATATCTAGTCTCTTTTCAAATCAATTCGATTATGTTGAATAATTTTGAGAATTTAGACAAAATTCATGTTAATTAATTAATTTACTTAGGCTAAGGTGCTGTGAATTAATTAATAAAGATTATTAAAAGCAAATAATGTTTTGAAGAAAGTACAAAGAAGCAACGAGAAACATGATTCTCGGTTTAGAGAAGCTCTGTATTTGTCTTTCATTAGTATTCGTATTTGTGACGGTTGGTTTCATCGAAGTTGAACAGTTTTCTTCATGGAGGTTGGTTATTTTGCATTTAATATAAATATGTTTTAGAGCATATGTTGTCAGATACTTTTCAAGAAGAAAAGTTGTTTTCTTTATTTTTTTTTTTTTAGAAAATCAATTGCAATATTTATTTATCATCATAAATCCAAAGGCTTATTTTACATTGTTATGTAATCATCCTACTTGTGATTGCAATTGTTTCTTCGTTGTATATCCTAAGTGAATTTCCGTGAAAACCCGGTTGTAGTATAGTGTCAGAATTATAATTTTGGGAAAGTGATTATGTTCACGCCTCAAAGATTTTCCGTTCTAATTGTTTGCTATTTATTTATGACTTGATCCAAAATGAAATCATGTGAAAAATTATCAAACCAAGTGACCCACTATTTTGAATCAACCTAAACCAACTTTCCATACAAATGAATGTCTCAATCCAAATCAAAACTAAACAATCAATCCAACTTGATACAGGTTTCGAAACGGAACCAAAACCTGACAAGAGATTATTTTGTCAAAATATAAAAAAATCATATTCAAAAGTTTCATATGATCATAATTACTCATTATTGTTCCTCAAAAAAAAAATACTCATTATTGAACCAAAATGTCTAATAGTAAAATTCCTAATAAAGATCCAATAATGTTACGATCCACGACTCATTAGGGAAGTAGCAATATTGTAGCGAATAAACTCCATACTAAAATCAACCGTCAATCCATCATGTTCTTCTAAAGTAGTTACTGAGTTGTCTTTCGTCTAATTTTCTCATCCCCTTCAAATTCAAAAATGTAATAAGAATCCGGATCACATTTATCAAATTCCAAATCTTTAATTAAGTGCATGTCTCTTATATAGTTATACATAGCCATAGTAGCCGCAACAAGTTTCTTTTATGTTTCCAATACATGATTGATAATATTTTCCATATACCAGATGTTCTCTCTATAACGTTTCTCGATGACGAATGTGAAAAATTATAGAGCTCAGTAATGTTTATGAGAGAGAAGAGAGATTTTTTTTTTTTTTTTAAATGGGGTGTTAGAAGTCTTTTGGTAAAAAAAAAAAAAGGTATGAAGAACTCTCCTAGAAAATTAGAAATAGCCCTTGAGAACCTCCAAATTGGTGCTTCTCATGTTAGTATATTACCCTTCATAGAAGCTATTTTGGGCTTCTTAAAAAAGTGGTTTTGCTCTTAAAATTCCCTTTATGATCCAGTTTCTATTTCTTAGATTGATAAACAGTTTGAAAAACTAGGCCAAACAACTCCTTAGACAACACTTGCAAGCTGCTGGGTGGCCTAGGAGCATAGTAAGTAACAACAGTTTAAGTTCTCTTGGATACATTTTAGAAAGGCGTGTTCTCAATTCTCATTACATGGTACTTACTGAGTTCTTTACGTCATCAGCATACCACCCTAAAATAGATGGCCAAACTGAGGCTATCAATAGATGTTTGATGCATGTGTTGCGATATTCCTAAGGATTGATGTTCGTGGCTTCCTACTGAAAAACGGTGGCATACTCATTTTCACACGGCGGTACAGATGACTTTTTATGAGGTTGTTCATAATCAACCCCTACTTTGTATTTACCAACCTTTGGAATTTTGCTGTGGATGTGGTTGATAGAAGTATGTTGTAGAGAGAAGCTACGATAGCTGCCTGGAAGTTCCATTTGACCGGGACGCAGTCAAGGATGAAACCACAGGTTAATAAATATAGATCAGAGGAATCTGAGTCTTAAAGAAAGAAGCACAAATTTGTTCAGTCTCACTATCATCGGTCAAAAAACATACTCTGTAAAATAAATGATGATCATATCAAATATCTGTAGGTAAAAAGAATTGCCATGTATTTCATTGTAAAAAACTCAGCTTTCTATCAATCAACATTGAAATGTCTGTACTCTCAAGGCTGGAACAATCAAACCAACATTGAACAAAGGTACCAGAGAAGAAGGGACAAAAAAAAGGAAAAGAAATAGAGAGGAGAATTTACATATTGTTCAAGAGCAAAGCACTGCCAGTGGCATATTTTTTCTTCTCTAAATATCACGACCTACATATTTTATCCAACTTATACAGTTTTCGGGGTTGAAGAAACTTTGGCTGAAACCTATAGAAAAAAGTTCGAGTCACTTCTCCAATCAGTAGTATGTCTAACCAGCCTTGAAGTTGCATGCTTCTTGTTCTCTGTTGTAGTGTACAACGAATGATATGATACAATCTGTGCCTCAAGTAGATCAAATTTCAATGAATGAAATCTTAATTCAAGATCCAAATGCAGCTCTCTTCGTTATGCCAAGTTCAACACAGAGAGAGTTCAGCGTAGGTTCATCCAACAGACTATATGCAGAGAACCCGTAATATGAGTGATAAAGCTCCGGCAATTCCCCTGGGAATTTACTGAAACCGCCATACTACAGAAAAACAAAATTATCATTTCCACCGGAAAGAGAGATTCATCATATACTATATGAAAGAAATAATCATGATTATTAAGAAAGAATTTGCCACCATTATCAAGAAGATTCTCGATATGCAGAACCATCAGCTTCTGGTTTTTACAGAAAAGCATGTAACTATCTAATGAATAAGCATAAATATGAGGCACACTACCAGAGAAGCTTTGACAAACTTATGACAAACATGGCCATTTCAAGTGTAATTTGAATTATTTGGACATAAAAGGGGGGGGGGGGGGTTAGAAGGGGATTTAGTTACAGGCCCTTGGTTAGAGAATCACTTACCACAGATTGACAAGTCAGTAGCGAATCACGCAAAGCATCCTTGTTAACAAATTTGCTGCCTCCCAAGATCTTCAACACTCCACCCACCCTGTATGCGAAATTTTTTTATCTTCAGGATGACAAAACAAGCATGTGACTAGGTTTACCAAATAACTACAGCATAGTCTACCCCAAATTACCAGAACGCATAGCATGTGTCACTGGGTTTGTTTAGTCTTCCCTGATATCCAGCATCTGCAGCTTGTCTCTGAAGCAAGAAAATTGCATGAAAATTGTCATAATACCACATGAAATTAAATCATCAATCTATAAACTAATGTTTACAAAGATATATGTTCAACTCTTAGGGTTAAATATAGATTCCACTATTTCTAGTCACCACAAGGACTTTCACTAACAACAAAATAGGATAGGAAATTTAACAGCATGAGTGGAAGAGCAAAATTACCTTGATTAAAAATAAAAATAAAACAAATGGTATGATGGTCCACTCTGCATTATTTAAAGATTGAGGAAATACTTTTTATTAGATTAAATAATACTCTCAATCCACAGATTAAATTGGAACAAGTTACACTATAATAATGACAATTATTTCTGGAACTCCATATAATTTAGGCATTAAGACAAATGCCAGACACTACTTGATCTTGATAAGAATTGTGGCTTCACAGACACTCAAAACAATACATTTCCGAATTCCGAGTAAGAATCCAGAATCCAATTCAACATCATTTAGTATCATTAATTTTATTTATTTATTTTTTTTATGCTCTGGCCCCCTGAACAAAGCACACGTGATGTTTTCTGTAATTGGAAAAAAAGTAATGTTTGACAAGTTTAATTTGATCAACAAAAATAAGGTAACATTATTGTTTTATAGGATATCCAAGAATTTTAGTGGTATAAGTTACGGTTTTACTGTTTCAATTCCTCAGCATAAGTACATCAATTTGATTATAAGAGTGCTTCTAACAACTTCTACACTGTTTAATTATGATTTATCATTAAAAAATATAAGTTGAACAAAATATTGTTATAAAGGTTAAAAATAAAACAAGGAAAATTTGTCAAAAACCACCTTTTAAAAGATAGATTTTGTTCGAAACCACATTATAATTATTTTTTTTTACCTTAATCACACTTCTTTCGTTTTTCATTAGATGCATCATTTTTAAAATTGCAGACTCCTAGGCAAGATTTGGAGTAGAGAGAGATAGAGAGAAAAAATAAAGAGATCCCATATGATATGGGAAAGGTAGAATTTATTGACTAAAAGGGACAATCATGCAGAAACTTCCATATATAGAAAGTAATGTATCTAATAAAAAACGGAGGAATTATTTGTTTTTGCCAAAGACCACCTTTAGCTAGTTTCCGACTGTTGACCTTTAACTCTCATTCTCTCTCATGCCATGGCTACCTCACCACTTCCTCTTCCCTCTCCACCATCTTGACTTCCCCTTTCCCCCTCCTCCTCCTCCTCAGCCACCTCCCCTCCCCCCCCCTCTCTCCTTCCCTTTTATCTTTATCTCTCTTAGATTTAATTTTTCTAAAACCACCCACTAAAAACACTTTTTTGTGAAAAACCACCCACAATAAATTTTTTTGTAAAAAACCACCCAAACTAAAAAAAAATGTTGCAAAAAGCCACCAACGGCCAAAAAAGGTTGTTGACCATATTTGCCGATGTTGACCGCCCTCCCTTGGCGTTGACCACCCGCCCTATCCCCTTAAAAACCCTTAGAATTCACCGGAAAACATCTAGCCGTTATTCCTCCTCCCCACCCCCCTCGAAAACCCCTAAAACTCACTCGAAAATAATGAAAAACCCTATACCACCACCGGAAAATATGGTCGGAGTGATTTTCGAGGTGGAGGGGGAGTGAATACTAGGAGTTTCCAATGGGGAGTGAATGTTAGGGGTTTCGAGGGGGAGGGGCAGCTAGACTTTCCTGTGAATTCTAGGGGTTTTCTAGTGTGGTCAACGTCGGGGGAGGATGGTCAACGACCTGTTTTTGGCAGTGGGTGGCTTTTTACAACATTTTTTTAGTTTGGGTGGTGTTTTACAACTTTTTTTTTTTGTGGGTGGTTTTTCACAAAAAAGTGGTTTTAATGGGTGATTTTTGACAAAATTTCCTTTTTTTAATGATTAGGGTTGCTTTAAGTCTAGGTTGTGTGATTATCCAAGTTTTTCAAGTTGTTTTGACATTGTATGGGCTCGTTTTGAAAATTCGAAGAAGATGTGATGGGTTTGGGATGTTAAGGTTTCTTCTTGAGTTGATTTTTGGGCGTAGGTAGGTGGTTTTGGAGGTGATTGGGTGGTTTTGAGGGGTGAGTTTTGGCGTGGTTCAGTGGGGAGGCAATGGTGGTGATGTGTGTGTTTGTAGCAATCACATGGGTGGTTAATGCCCAAAAAGGATAGTCAATGCCGGAATTCGTCAAGTTTAGAAATAGGTAGCTTCTTACAAAACAAAAAATTAAAAGGTGGTTTTTGACAAAACTTCATTTTAAAAGGTAGTTTTTGACAAAACTTCATTTTAAAAGGTAGTTTTTGACAAATCTTCCTAAAAACAACAAAAATAATGACTTCGACAATGCAAACGCTATCTATATATTGTTGAAAAGCAAACCTGCATCATCCAATCGAGGAGCACGGGAATGTCTATGATTGAGGATGATACACCCTTGGAGATAAGATCATCTTCCATAAAGCCCATCAGTCGTAGAGATGCAATTGCGCAGTATGTTGCACCGCCTGTATCACTAGTGCATAGGTATACATTATATTGACAAGGAAACTAAATGGCAGGAATAAAAGGGCAAGGTAACTCGAACCAGAAATTATGTGCCTCAAGAAATTGACAATTTGCTAACACTTACATAAACAAAAAAAAATGGAGCATTTAAAAATACATGTATAAAGCTGGTTTAAAAGTCAAGCTTTATCTACTCACCATGGGATTCCAGACCAGGACACAAACCAAAGCCACCATCATATGACTGCAAAAACAGGATCATACAACTCAATTCAGCATCAGGATAACAAGTTTGGAAGAACAAGGCATGCCAATAACTGCAAAATAGCAAAAGGTTTTAAAATAGACCTGACAGTTCAAAATATATTCCTTTGCCATCTCTTTGTCCATTCCAGTCCAGTCACCCAGCAGATAGGAAATGGCAGCTGATTGTCACAAAGAAAACCAAATGGAAAGTAAGGGTATAATAGTAATAATACTGCACGAAATCATCTTAAAAAATGTTTTAAGTATAGAAGTAAAGCTCTCATCTTACCAGCACAATACACAAACCGCAGATCTGCCTCAGCCCCAATATGGATGGGCATAAAACTGTAAAAATGAAAAAAGTAACAATCATGCACCCCATAACAGCAATAGTTCATGGCTACAGAATCATAGTAGAAGGGGCAAATGTGGATGTAAGAGAATTGGTGAAAATTTGCATGTGCTTAGTTTCTTAATAACTTAAATAGGATGTGTGCTTCAAGAGCATATTTCCCAAGAGCACAGTTGTTTCCATTTAATAGATTGAAATAGTAAGTAGTAACTAATACTGTGATACATATTAAAATAGTAAGTAGTAACTAATACTGTGATACATATAACTTCTGAAAGTGCCTCAGCATTTCACAGGCTGACAACATTCTATAATATAGGAGTCTAAATCACAAATATTAAAAGCACCTAGCACAACAGTTTGCACGCATATTTCAGGCTTCCTTAGAATGCCAAAATCAACACTGTGAAGAGAAGTAGCAAATAAATAGTAAATGAAATAAGCACGTAAGAAATCTCAGGCAGCATAAACAAGAATTCCTTTTTTTTTTTTTGCTTCCATCTTTACAGAAATTTATTGTTATTTGATTCTAAAAAATAATACATCCTCCGTTTTTTTAATACTTGCAACACTTCCCTAAAATGAAAATGTCACAATACTTGCAACACAATATAAATGGAAAGTTTTTTGGGAAAAATTTGTACTATTCCTCTTATTTAAAGCACATGGCCCACTATTATACTCCAAAAAACCTCTCACCCCATTTTAAAGTGTATTACATCATGTGAACCCCACTTTTCTTAAATAGCGTGAAAAAGTGTGTGTTGCAACTGTTAAAGAAAGGAGGAAGTACAACTTAGCACAAGCCTGATTGACAATTCAACATCTTCATTATAAATACAGTCTGAAAGAATAAGAAATCATGTACCCAAAAACAATCATCAGAGACCGCTGCTATAAGCCTACAACTACAGCTTTCGGCTCTTGGTTTAGGACTAAAAAATCTGCAAATGAAAACAGCCTTCTAAGCTACAAACAAAAATTGTACCACCAACACCCATCTCCAACAATTCAGGTCACTGCAAGCTGAAACAAATTTTACTTCCTTAAATATGATAATTTTGCTAAAATAGCATTTTCTCAAATTATGTACAGAAAACAACTGCAATATAACATGAGTGTGGTACAACCATTGAGTACACCAATAAACCTATCCTCCAATAGTCCAATAAGCACAATGATTTATCTCGCAAGTCAAAAAAGAAATCTAGTATCAGTATAATTTTAAGTAGCACATCTAAAGTCCACTGCTCTATGTTAAAACTTGCAACATTAACAACATATCAAATCTACCTTAACATCACTATAGCATCTGTTTTGATGCATTTAAAAGAAATAGAAAAGACAAGTCAGCTAGTGCATAGCATAATATCTCCATCTGAAAATAGAAAGGAAAAGAAAAGAGTAGTCAAAGTGTGCCAGAATAAAATGTGGTTTGCTTGTTTTCATAACCCTAAAGATGGCAGGTCCTATTCAAAACTTCAGAAGTTGGCATCAGAGATAAATGAAGTATACAAAAGACTAGATATATGAAAGGGAAATGAAAGCATGAGAAGAGCATACCTCCCATCAGGTTGTTGAAGGTTTCTCATAGATCTCAGTATGGATCCAGAATCAAACAAAGAAAAATCATAGCCAAGGATCTTCAGTATAGCTAAAGCACTATACGTGCTTGCCAAATGACTACTGTTACAATTTGAATTCTGCAGCAGCAGACAAAGAGTAAGAAATTGCTGTAATTAGCTTCTTATAACCTTTGTGCATAATTCATACTCAACCCAAGTAGTTCCACACTATTAGAATTCAAAACAAACCTTGAGAGCATCTGCTGGAAACTGTGATGACCTTGAACCAAGAAATCCATAAAATTGTCCTACGTCACCAAGATTGTACATCAAATATTTCTGTGTTACAAAATATTAATCCAGGATAATTTAAAAAGTCTACCATAAACCCCCTCCCTTCCCCTCTATCGAAAAAATAAAAAGAAGAAAAAAAAAACAAAAAACAAAACAAAACAAAAGGCCAAACTCACTTACCGCTTCTCAAGTCATCTTGTTCTTCTTTATGAGCCTGAAAAGACAATACCCATGCAACTATTGCTTCCTTGTCAACCTATTAGTCAAACAGCTTAACACTTTAAAACAAGCCATACAACACATGATGAACAGAGGCATGAATCCACCATATGAGATATATGATACGATGTTAAAAATGGTCCAACATATGCAAAATAAAATCTGTACATGTCAATACAGTTATTCTACAACTTTACTGGCTGGTACCATACCAACTGCAAAGCTTATATAAGTACAAGAGCTCTACCCTAACACAAAGCTCTCCACAAAATAATTGGATTAAATACAATTTTTTTTCATGTTCTCTTTCTCTTTCACTTTCTCAAATCTCTCTCCTATTCCCCCTTCCTCAATCTAGCCATCTCTTTCTCAACCACCAAATCAATATAGACACAGCATAAAATGTTTCAAGGATAAACAACAGCGGCTGCTTCTATTATTATCACGAGATAACAGCACCTGGACAACTGCTAATAGAATTAAGTTAAATTCATATCACTAGCAAACACAAAATAAGTCGTGCTTATTTCCTTGAAGAAACTTTAAGTAAAAGAAGAGTACAAGTCAAATGTCAAAACATCATAGGTACAAGTAAAGATAATCAGCAAATACTGAAGATGACATTGTTGTCCATGATGAAATTTTAAGAAATGGCCTAAGGAGCAACATTAAGAAAAACTTGCAAAGAGTAGCGAAATTGGGCTCAGTAGCGAAGTATCAGGCTCCAATATACTGCTATGTCTAAAAGAGTAGATTTAAAAAAAAAAAAAAAAATCAATATCTATGACTGAAATTCTTACTTATAAAAGTTTTCCAATCAATTCCATTTGTTTTCACACGGAACCTGTATGCACTATGTAGAAGCTACCAAAGTAGAAGACTTGAACTTCTATCAAAATCAATCAAATACATATGAGCAATCAGATTAGAATAGTATTAAGACCAGTATTTTAGTGTCATTTTAAGAGGGGTGGATTTGGAAAGTTCCAAACTCTATGAGCTTCCAGAATACAAATTTGGTTAGTTTCGTAATGAGTTCCTTCCTCCAAAATAAAGCATAAGAAAATTGAATGACAATTGAAGAAAAAAATGAAGAAATTTCCACATATAAGGCACCAAGGAGGACAGAAGTGATGGTGAAGTGAAAAGTGAGATGGTTTCTCACAAGAAGCTAGTTTCAATTTCAGATATGTATTTCACATACCCCTTTTGTATGTGACCAAGAAAATGTTGGTTTGTAGAAATGGTTTGACATGAGAGGATGTTTAGAGAGGGAAACAGACATAGGAAATTAAAGGCGCATTCATGTGGAGGCATCAAACTCGCATCTGGCACTGTATGATAGCATTCTGCACTATCTGCAGTGCAGGTAATGGCACACAACTGTGTACCAGTAGCCAAGAAGACTACAAATATTCTGCCAGATACGGCTGTGTGGTATTGGGTACACGGTTGTGTGGTCTCATTTCTCCTCCAAAAATGCATTTAGTTGACTAGGGTTAGGAAACAAATTGTAAACTAATATAAGCAGCCTATTGATCCACTTAAGAACACAATTCTCATATCCGTCAGGATAGAGAACCCTAAGAGGGACAGAGAGTTTTAGTTTATCAGGCTAAATGCAAATTTGGTGGTTTTACTCCTCTCTGGCAAAGAGAAGATTTTCCACGTATAATTCTTCAGAGTACTCTGTTGTTCTTCTTTTAATATTTCCTGTCTATGATTCTGCAAATAATGTTGTTGATTGCACAATTTGTGAGCCCCTCAACCTAACAGAAACATAGCGCACAATGCTAGCACACAGTGAAACACATGATAATTTCCAAAATTTACATCTAATACCGCTAAACTTTTTATTAAGATATGCTTGAGGCAGACTGAGTCAGTAGTCCTCCACGGGGTGCACACTCTTACCCATACTACCAACTAACTGTGCCTCAAGGGCATACCAAGCTTGGATATTTTCAGACCCTCTCCAATGGTGAGACTCAAGTGAGTATTTTTAGGAGAGAGAGAGAGAGTATTTTTTGCAATGTATACCAATAAGTTGGTATCTAAACTTAGCAACTCCAAAAGAAAGTTGTTAAGTTTAGATACTCAACTTTGAGTCTCATTTTACAAAAAGTGTGGGCCCCATGTCATTAATCTAATATATTTTGTAATTTATTAAAGTTTTACCCTTTTTTTTAATTATTTTTTAATCTGACAATATTTGATATTAAAAAAGAAATGGATTTTGTGGGCCATAAATTGAAAGTGACATTTGTATATTTTAGAGAATTTCACCATTGGAAAATTAAACTTCTTATGAGTTGCTAAATTGATAAGTGGTTATGGTATCACCATTGGAGGTAAAAAAATAACTCATTTTGTGTTTCAATACTCAAACTTGAGTCTCTCACCATTAGAGATGGTCTGAGAAGCACATATAAATTATGGTAAAAATTCTTCATTCCTTCCACCCTATATTCCCCCAAAGCTGTACAAGAATAGAAGTCAACCCAAAGATAAACGGAAAATAGAAAGAGAAAAATGAGCAAAGACCAGATGAAGCTCTCTACCACTTTGTCAGTCATTAAATAACACCCAATTAACAGAACTCTGTTAAAATCTTTCCAAAGTTGTAGCAAAAGCTTTGTCTTGTGACAAAAAGTCCCGGAATTATGGCAGTGTAGCAAAACATCCTGACTTAAGTTCGCGACCTTAGCTACTGACATACACATTGTTCTAAATTAAGAAGTTAAGTCACATAAACAAATTCTCTACAATGTTGAAACTTTATGCAAAACCAAATTCTTGCTTATCTCATAATTCGAATATCAACTGTCAACCATATAATCCATGACAATCCAAGCCAAACCAAACCAAACCAAACCAAATTCATCAAATCAGAAATCATCTAAATTTCAGAAATTACTAATGCAAATACTTACATTCAACCATCTAAACTATAACAAGATTCAGAATTCAAAGTGTATATAACACAATAATATAGAGTACTAATCACTTAATCAACAATATCACAAATTCCCTCTCAAAACTACATCATTTGATATTATTAACATAATCAAAACACATCTTTACTTACGAACAATGTATAACGGGTATAATTCAAACTTAAACAAAAATAATAATAATAAAATAAAATAAAACAAAAAATTATGAACAAAAAATCCCCACAAATTCCCAAGCAATCTCAACAATTTTGAACAATGTATAATGGATAAATGAAATACAATATTTTATCAATAAAATTAAGAATAATGACATACTAAAGGCAAGAAATTGGAAGAAGAAAGTACCCGATCTAAAGCACCAAGAATGTCGAGAGAAGAGAGAGTAAAGTAAGCAAGAGTAAGATGGTTGATCTCTTGAGACTCATAATCACTGGGTAGTAATTCGTACATCATGTCTAGGAATCGTACGTGCCTGTCTTTGTCAAACGAAGGATCTATTGAAAAAGGTTCTGTTAACTTTGACGCCATTTTTACACGAGTTGCAGGAGTGAGTGTGTTTTTTTGGTTTGTTTAGAATTTTTGAGTGAGGGGAATGTTTTAAGGTTTTAGTTGTATCACATGTGTCCAAAAAAAAAAAAAAAAAAAAAAAAAGTTATATCATTTAGGGGTTGTTTCGTTGGGGTTAATTATCACAGAGAAAGGGTATCTTTATTGAATTGTTGTTGTTTGTTTGTATGTTTAATCATTTTCTTTCTCCATTTTTATTTTTGAGTTTACCTATTTTTATTTCAAATTGATTCCCCACCCCTAGCCTTTTGCATTCCCTTTCCCTAACCACCACTTCACCACCAACCACCACTCAGTCGCCCATAGACGCTACTCCTTAGCCCACCGACGCCCCTCCCCGGCCTACCGACTCTCCTGATAAACCCTCATCTTCTCCGAAAATATTCCCCCACCACACAACCACCCTCTCTTTCTCACTTTTCCAGCCACCACACCCCCCCACCCCTCGCCGCCCCTCCTCTCCATCCCCCCCCCCAAAAAAAAAAAAAACTCCCCCACCAACGAAAAAACCTTTAAAACCCCTCCACCCCCACGGAAAAACCCTCACCGACCCGAGGGTAGCGAGGGTAGGGGGAGGGTGGTTGACTATTTTTTGTAGGGGTGGAGGGGTTTTTAGGGTTTTTTCGATGGTGGGGGAGGGTTTTTGGGAAAGAAGATAGGTTTTAGAGGGGAGAGGGTGCAATAAGGGGTCGAGGAGGGGCGGCGAGGGGTGGTGGGGTAGCGTGGCTAGAAAAGTGAAAAAAGGGAAGGTGTTGTGGTGGTGGTGGTGTAGTGTTTAGAATAGTGGTTGGATTGTTTTTTTGTCTTTTTTTAAACAATCAACATAGCAAATGGAATGGTTTTTCATTCCATTCTCTTTCATCCCCATTGTTCATTCCATTCCATTTACCCTGTGCGAACCAAACGACCCCTTAGTGTAGTCCACGTTAGTTAATTCTAAGAGAAATTCTAAATTAATCAATTGGCAGCAACATACTTCTTCTATCCCACAATAATTGACATATTAGGCCCCGTTCTTTAGAGCTGCTTTGCTGAAATATGTTTTGCTCTGCTTTAATCTACTCCGCCCTTCTAAAAAATGATACTTAATATTGAATTATTATAATAATAATTTATATTTAATAATAATAATAAATAATTAATATTGAATTTTATAATAATAATTAATATTTAAGAATAATAATAATAAATTAATATTTAATAATAACAATAATAAATAATTAGTATTTAATAATAATAACTAATTAATATTCAATAATTATAATATTAATAATAATAATGTTTAATAACAATAATAATAATAATAATAGTAGTGATGATAATAATATTTTCTCAAAAAAAATAAAGATAATAATAGTAATAATAATACTTATTATTAAGAATAATAATAATAATAATAATAATAATTGATTTTTATAACAAAATTAATATTTAAATATAATACTAATTATTAATTTTTAATAATAATAATAAAAATAATATTTAATAATAAAAATATTAATTAAATAATATTTAATAATTATTATAATAATAATTAATATTTGATAATAATATTTAATGATTATAATAATAATAATGAGATAATATTAATAATAGTAATAGTAGTAGTAGTAGTAATAGTAGTAATAGTAGTAGTAGTAGTAGTAATAATAATAATAATAATAATAATAATAATAATAATAATAATAATAATAATAATAGTAATAATAATAATAATAGTAATAATAATAATAATAATAATAATAATAATAATAATAATAATAATAATAATAATAATAGTAGTAGTAATAGCAGATGTGTTGCTTTATTCCTAGGATAGAGGCCTTGATGTATGTGCTGACTTGACGGGGTCTTCACCTTTAACGCAAATGGGGTTGTCTGACTTTGTTCCTGGTCGTGTTGTGTCGGCGTCGGCTCAGCGGAAGCGGGACAAGTATGGGGCGCGTTGCAGGGCTATTGGCTATGATTTTCTTCCTTTCTCCTTTTCTTCGTTGGGGAAATTAGAGAAGGATGCTATTGCGTTGCTGAAGCGGGTTCAGGCGTTCGATAAGACTTAGGATATTGGTGCTCGTGCAGCTACTCACATCTTCAGGAGGATCGGGTTCGCAATAGCTAGAGGGGTGGGGGCTCAGATTGTATCTCGGATCCCCACCAATTTCTTGTAAATTGATTGACTTTGTAGGGTTTTTGAAATTTTATACTAATAATAATAATAATAATAATAATAATAATAATAATAATAATAATAATAATAATAATAATAATAATAATAGTGTAAAATCTGCTCTGCTCGGCTCGGTTTGGCTCTGCTGAAATCTGCTCTACTTTGCCCAGAAGCTCAAAAGAACAGGGCCTTAGACCTTTTTTCACAATTCATATATTCAAGAAAATTTATATTTTACCATCCACAAGTAGGGATGTGCAAAAAAAAAAAAAAAAAAAAAAAACCATAACCGTTAACCGGTATAATCGACTCATTTTATAGGTAAATAATCTGTATCGTTAAAAGCAGACAGTTACGGTTAATTGAATCGTTAAAAATAAATCATTATAATGTATGTATATATTATATATCATCTTATGGTATGAAAGAAGACATATTAATTCTCTCTCAATCTCTTATGTTTCTCCCTATTTTATAACACGTTATCAGCACCAATCTAGCCAATTGAGAAAGCCGACTATGCACACAAACAAAAGAAAGCAATAGACGTTACGTTTGTTTTGCTAAAATTGTACAATTACAGGTTAGGTTTCTTTTATCTTACATAAATTTTGAATGTAACTTTCTGTTTGATTTTAAATTTTGTCCAATTAAATTAGCTATGTTTGTGTCGAACTGGATGAATTTACGCTTTCATTAAGCTACTGGTTAATCTATATTGAGTAAATTATTTACATGAAACAGTATAATTAATTAAACAAATTAAATAAAATAGAATATTAGTATTCAATTATTGACGAATGTTTTAAGCATCGAGGCATTCTTGCATCAACAATAATCCATTAGATGCTATAAAGTTGAATCATGAATTAATTATTTGCAAGTTAGTAGTAAATGTTTGAAGCAATTCAAGAAAGGTCATGAAGTTCTTTATAATTCTGATAGACTTTATGGATTGTGCTAGCTCGATGTTTCGTCAAGCTAAGATCCCCATTATTTAGCTATTGTGTGTTGTGTCAGTATTAATTTGTATAGCTAATGTTATTAATTTGTCTGAATTGCTTTGATTAAATTCATGTGCTTACATGGCTAATGGTTTGCATAATTGTCCTATATGGGGAAGTATTGATCTAATATTGCGACGCGGCATATTATTGAATTTATTGTCTTTGATCAAATGATTATTATGTATGATTTATGAGATACATTATTATTAATTAGCACCGTTAAAACGGTTTGACAGTTTGGGTTCGGTTCGGATTGAAATCGGTTCGGTATTAAATCGGGTCGGTTTGAAATCGGTTTAAATGTATCACGGGTCGGTTTCAGTTCGGTTTAAATAGTTATAGGTTTAAATAGTTATCGGTTCGATTCGGTTTCGGTTTATTCTTGAGCGGTTTTAATTCGGTTCGGGTTGTAAACGGTTCGGGAAGTAAACGGTTCGGTACGGCCGGGTTGCGGTTTGTTAACTGTTCGGTGTTAACGGTTTTTATACCGGTTCAAACAGTTTCGGGTTGGAAACGGTTTCGAGTTAGAAACGGTTTCGAGTTAGAAACGGTTCGGTTCTTTTTCGGTTCAGTTTTATTTTGGTTCGGTTTGTTAACGGGTTTGCTTTTTATACGATTTAACGTTATTCGGATCAGTTCCATTTCACGTTTACTAAATTATGGTTCAGAATGGTTTTTTATTTCAAAAAGTCGGTTTTTAATCGGGTCGTTTGGATTCGGGTAGTTAAACAATTTTGGTTTGAAATTTCATAGTACTTGCTAACTAACCTTTTGTTGGTTAACAAGTTTTATATCAAGCCGAGACTTCATCACTTCATATTTAGGCATTAGGCATTATATTATATACAAATTCTCATCGATTTTAAAAATACATATCATGTTATTTTCAAGTTTAGTCATATTGATGTTACTAGTTTATCACGAAGTAACTTAGATTATAAAAGTTTAGTGTATTAATGAATTATTATTGTTTTACTATCACATTATTAGCTGCTTCTTATTCATTCATCTAATTGATGTGTCATAATCATGATTTGATGAGTTATTGTGAGATCGAAATTACAGTTTGATTTATAGACAGTTCGGTTTATAAACGGTTCGGTGCAAACGGGTTGCAGTTTGTTAACGGTTCGGTGTAAACGGTTTTTACCTCGGTTCAAACGGTTTTGGGTTGGAAACGATTTCGGGTTAGAAACGGTTCGGTTCTTTTTCGGTTCGGTTTGATTTCAGTTCGGTTTGTTAACGGGTTCGGTTCTTATACGGTTTGACATTATTCGGATCAGTTCGGTTTCGGTTTTACTTAAATACGGTTCGGGTCGGTTTTTGGTTTTACAAAATCGATTTTTAATCGGTTCAGTTCTCATTTGGGTCGGTTAATTTCGGGCAGTTAAACGGTTTCGGTTTGAAATTTGACATCACTATTATTAATATAATGAAACCATGATGTAAATAGGATGATTGCGACTTAAGATTCAAGTACCGTTAAAAACACTAAAAGAATGAGATAGCGATAGCTGTAATAAAGCACGGAGTGCATGATTTACTCATCAGATTGCATATGTATTTGATACACTTATTTTGTTAATTCTTAGCTGTGAGGTCACACTAGTAATATCTACGGGAATTTTACTCCTAATAAGTCTAAGAGCTATAATATATCATTGTGTGCTAAAATTGTATAAATCTTTCTATTTGTTCCGACTTATTATATCAAAGTTTAAAATATATTTGTTTGATTTGATTGATGGATAAAATATACTGATGTTATATATAAAGAGATAATATTGAGATAATATTTTCATATATTCTCGTATATTTGATGAACTATCGTTTTGGTAGGATATCTTTTATTAGGTGTATCTAAACATGGGCACGGGCCGTACCGGCACGCGGGCGGCACGGGCCCGGCACGACTCAGGCACGGCACGATCGCCGGCACGGCGGCTCACCTGTGGGCCGCGCCGTGAACACTTTTTTGGAAATCGGCACGGGCACGGCACGTAGCACGGCGGGCGGCACGGTGGCCGGCACGTGGGCCGGCACGCTGGCACGACCCGCCGGCACGGCACGAGGCACGGCACGGCACGAGCCCGTCAGGCACGGCACGGCACGACACGTATTATTAATTATCATTATTGTACGATTTTTAATTATCATTAATTATTTTGTATTATTAAATTATCGTACATTCGTACTGGCTACCGTCATATAATAAAATAAGTTATTCTTCATTTTTTTGTGTTTTCGGATCATCGCACTCGTATTTTTTTTATTATATGTATTTTTGTTTTTTTCTAAATTAATAAAATTGTTTTTATTTGTTTATATAAACTTAAACATAATTATTAATTAGATAAATAATTTATATAACCTAAATTAAAATAAAGTTGTTCAAAAAAATGTAAACAAATTATATTAAGATTAACATAAACTAATCACATATATTAAGTTGTACTAAAAAAAAATATATTTCGTTTAATTCGTTTTTTTTCATTTATTAAAAAAAAAATTAAAAAGGGTGGCACGATTTGGCACGCGGCCCGGCCCGACCCGCAAGGCACGTGGGCCGTGCCGTGCCGTGGGATGGGGTGTGCCAATTTCAGGCACGGCACGGCACGACCCCCACCGCGGCACGACCAGGCACGGCCCGCGGCGGCACGGCACGACCCGTTGCCCATGTTTAGGTGTATCTTTTAGGAAACGAACAACCTCGGTGAGCAAGGTTTTTGTTTTCTTCCGATCCTTGTATAAATATAGTGTCTGGTACATCACTAAACTAATAACATTGTGCGTATTATTGTGCTTGTGTTTTACTGACTCCAATAATTTCTTCTATAGTAGTTTCTTCATGACTTCATAGCATAAATTTATATTTTAGCAATTGTTTTGTAGGATAAATCCCTTTGTAGCACAAATTCCTATTTTGAATTAATGGATAGTAAAACTTCTCTATTTATGTTGTTGTTGTATGGTAATGAGTAATTGAATCAAACCAAAAAGGCTTGTTAAACAACGACAATTTTCGTTGATTTATAACTAGAAGATCATAATTGAGGATATATGAGTTAATATTGCAAGACTAATTGTTACTTCGTATTATTTCTAACTATTCCTCCGTAGGAGTTTTTCTTTGTATAACATTATACCTTAAGTGAATGAAGATGTAAATGAAGAATAATTACTTCCATACTAGTTAACATATGCTTTTGTTACATAATTATGACATATGCCAAGTTATATTATTATGTAAATAAGGCATGATTTATGATTATCATTGCTACCTTATTATAAAGTAACTAGCATAGTGCCCGTGCGATGCACGATTTACAAATCAAATTATTAAACCCGTAGGAAAAATAAAAATAAAAACAAAGGTAATTCATTTACTATTATGGTGTGTTTGGATTCTAGAATTTCATTTGAAATTCCGGAATTGG
Organism: Chenopodium quinoa; assembly: GCF_001683475.1. Lineage (NCBI taxonomy): Eukaryota > Viridiplantae > Streptophyta > Magnoliopsida > Caryophyllales > Amaranthaceae > Chenopodium > Chenopodium quinoa. Next base: position 1,382,269 of record NW_018742412.1, on the reverse strand, counting down.
GACAATTATAGTGTTTGGATGTCCAAGAATTTTAAATGAGGAATTTGCCCAAATTATACAACTACCAAGTAATAACCCATGAAGGTAAGGATTTCAAATGACAAGGTAAACCATGTCATTTGAAATACTCAAATTCAATAATTCAAATGATGCATTTGAAATGAAATCTATCTTCCCAAACACAACCTTAAAGGACTTGGTTACTAATGGTCAATAAAAAACATTAAAGGAACGTTATTTGAATATTATTTTATGTTATTTGAATTTCTTTTAATTTTTTATAATGTTATTTTATTAATTGAAAAATAATTGAATAATACTCCACATAGCTATATAATATAAGAAGTGGACTAATTTATTTATATCTCCCGTTGAGAAAAAAAAAATAAAATTTTCTTATCATACCATCCGCATCAGTAGCTACAATCAATCTAATATATACATGTTTTATTTACCCGTCGCACTCATTAAATCTATACACATAATAATAACCTTATATTTGACCTACCAGAACATATAATTTCCTAAGTTAACCATTGTGCCAAAAACTATATATTATATAATCACATATATAACCAACAACTGATTAAATATAGTATACAATACAAATACTTCATATATAGGTATGGATAATTAGATACTGATAATTTTATATAAATAAAATATACGGAGTATATATTACTAAGATTTATCCCTACCTTAATTATAAAAAGGTTAACAAAACTCTTATAATAGTGCATGGACATTTTTATATCTTAAAATGTTCTTTTTACATATATTTTCCCCCATTTAGTTTTAAAAGCCTTAAAATAATCTCTTGAATTCGCTAAATTGATTTAAAAGGTTATGTTTATTTCAATATTTAAAGCCATTTACTATTTTCATTTCCTTTTGTTTTAATTTTTTTATTTACAATTTATTAGACTATTAGGTTTCACGATCGAAGTCAATATCTTTTTACCTTACAATCACTAAATCAAAGTCGTTCAACTAAAGTTTTGGACATTGCATAGCTACACAACATCCAACACATTTAATGATTACATGCAAATAATTTTAATACAACTACGCATTCGATATAAGTTATTAAACAATTTAACTATATATACATTTTGACAGGTCTATATCTTTCATATTAACAAAAATTTACAAATGTTATTATTATATTTTGAAAAAAAATTTAGACTTTGGAGTTTTGTATAAGATAGATAAAGGATAAGTTAATTCCCGTCATATATGCATTGAGTTTTGGGTGTCCTATCTGGTTCACCCTTTGGGCTAATCCAGATTTGAGGATCAATTCTAGGTTATTAGGTTTCATTCCCCTTCCGATTGTTGTTGCAGGGGAGTGAACATAGGTCCTCCCTACCAAGTGTAGTCTCAATCACCGCTACACCAACAACCAATTGGTGTAGTGGTGATTGAGACTACACTTGGTATGGAGGACACGTGTTATAAAAATATTATATTATATACATATAATTTTTTATATTATAAAAAATATTATATTATATACACATACTATTATAGTTAAAAGTATTATTATGTATAAAACAACATAAATTATTGCACATGATTGTTGTATACTAGTATAGTACATGAGCAATGCACGATTTTTAAATCAAAATGTTAGTTTTTCTAAAAAAAATTCATAAGTAATAGCATTGTTAATACGAATATTACAATTTAAAACACAAGTAATAGTTACAATTTATATCTATCCCTTTTTCGTCAAATGTCTAATTCAATTTAACTTTTATTCTTCTTGTTTAGATTGGTTATTGGTTCATTTTTTTTTATTTTTTTTTAAAAACAAAAGGTCATTGTAAAAGACATTATATAGAAAATGAAAGACCGATTAAAATTAAATTTATGTTCAAGATTATGTATTTTTTTCCAAGACAACATTTCGATCGGCTCAACATTCAGTATTTGTCAAGGAGTACAACAAACGATAAAAGTAATTTTTACACTATTTTGTATCTTTATCAAAAACTTTTGTATTCATCCGATTACTTGAATTGAATTTAGGATAACTTGTAGATATTTTGGGTAACTTTTATCAATAAAGCATAAATAACTTTCATTCATTACAGGGTAGCTTTTATAATAGGTGCACAATATTTTATTGTACATCTGATTTTTTTTAAATGTTTGTATTGATTTCATAATTGACGTCAAACTAAATTCTATCGATTTTATTTAATTTTCATAAAAAAAAACAATATTAGCCTTTCAAAATACGAAATATTTGTTTCCTTAATTATGCCACTCTAATCATATTGCTTCAAATTAATTATTATTCTTTAACTTACTATAAATAAAGATTGGAAAGACTTTATGGATTATTTGTAGTAATGGAAAATATATATTTATTATAAAAAAATTAAATCAATATTTATGTTAGGAAATCATGAAAATCTTATGCATGTATAGAAACTTGCTGTTATGGTTTGAATATGTAAACAGTAATTATATAGATATATTTTATACATAAGATAAGCCAATGAGAGAGTGACATTTGTCATCCTCAGATTAAGTCGCTTGTCTTTTAGTATAATAGATAGATAGATTTTATTGTACATCTGATTTTTTTTAAAATGTTTGTATTGATTTCATAATTGACGTCAAACTAAATTCTATCGATTTTATTTAATTTTCAGAAATAATAAAAAAAAACAATATTAGCCTTTCAAAATACGAAATATTTGTTTCCTTAATTATGCCACTTTAATCATATTGCTTCAAATTAATTATTAATCTTTAACTTACTATAAATAAAGATTGGAAAGACTTTATGGATTAATTGTAGTATTGGAAAGTATATATTTATTATAAAAAAATTAAATCAATATTTATGTTAGGAAATCATGAAAATCTTATGCATGTATAGAAACTTGCTTTTATGGTTTGAATATGTAAACAGTAATTATATAGATATATTTTATACATAAGATAAGCCAATGAGAGAGTGACATTTGTCATCCTCACATTGAGGCGCTTGTCTTTTAGTATAATATATAGATAGATAGATACCGTGAGATGTTTGATTTTATTCTTTTGATTGCATATGGAGTATTTATATTTGTTCATTGCCTCACATAATATCTAATCTTAATTATAATTTTAAGATATTTTATTTATCCAGATATCTATATATACCGAGATTTCCTATTGATTGGTATGTTACAAGTTCTAACAAACTAATAAAGATAAGATTGACTTATCAATTCGTAGCTCTATTAACCAAATATCTATATTTATTATGTTAATCTATAATTTTAATTTATCTTTATTTGTTTTGTTGTGGAATTGCTTGATACTTGATAACTTGATACTAGTTAGATGCATGTCTGTACAATTATATTTTAAATTGTAAAATCAATGATTAGTTGCAAGCTAATACTCTATAATTGCATACTCCTTTTCAATTTAAGACTTGAAGTTCCAAATTTTGTTCTTTTTATATATACTTTAAAATATCTCATGTACATTGACAGGCTCAAGTCGTATTCACCTAATAAAAAATAAAACCTAAATCCATTAACAATGTAGATAGGCAAGAAGGGTCGAACCACAGGGAAATAGGTCAATTTATTCCTAATTAATTAGAAGCAATCTAAATTATCAAGTAACCAAATTTGTTGTAAAAGGGTAATTAAACTACTAAAGGTAAGAGTAGGGAGGGAGTAAAATAAGATGTAAATTAATGAAGGAAAAACCTAGGGCATAGGTTCACTAATAAACAATATTTCAGGGTAAATCATAATAAGCAATCATCAATGCATCAATTAATCAGGTTATAAAGTGTAGACACCCATTTGTGTCTCCCCCAAACCAAACCCAGTGATGAGTACCTTTCGCGTCGAATCATAATTGAATGAAGCGAAAGTGTGGAAAGTCTAGTGTTGCGGATAAGTTTTAATTTATTTTCTCTTCTTTCTGTTTTTGAAAACTTGTTTTAAGAAAACACTCAATCCAGTTTGGTTGGTCCATGATGTGGGTCCAATAGTAGTGTAGTTGGATGGGGCTTGACAAGAGCTTTCCAACGATATATTATAAGCCCAATTCCGATGAATATTGAGGAAGTTATGACCAATTTACTAAACTGGGCCCGGTTTGAGCCTTGTATGCGGCCCAATGATCCTGGGGAGGGCCTAATATAGATTTATCATTCCTAATGCAATTAGGAATGGTTTTAGTTTTCTAGATTCTTCTAGAAGGTTCTTTTCATTCCTAATTCAATTAGCATTGATAAATTGACTTTTGTTGACTTTTCAGAGTTTTAATTAAAATCAAAGAGCATTTTTGAGGAAAATACGATTTTATCCTCCTGTACGGCAATTTTTATCTGATTTTAAGAAAACGCGTAATTTTCCAGATCAGCGCCAAACGCCAGCTGTAGCGCCTGACGCTACGCTTGGCGCCTGGCGCCGACTGCCAGCGTTGACGCTGGTTCCTTTTTTGTTGCGCCAGACTCTGTTTTAATAATTTTATCTTTTTGGCTGATTTTCTCTATAAATAACGTCGTAAAAACTCCGTTTCCATTCACCTACAACCAATTTTCATTCATCGATTTTCTCATTCTCTTCTCATTCACCATCTCTCTCTCTCTTTTTTCTAAACTCGCTTTTTACATACAAAATTCCGAATTCATTAGATCTAGAAACACCTAGCCGTATTCGAAGTTGCCTTCGCCCTAGACGTGAAAGGTTTAATTTCTGAGGGTTTGGTCCCAAATCTCTCTTTCAATTATTTAATTAATTGTTTGTTTCTTATTTTCCTTGAAGTTACTAACGTGTGTATTTTGTTATTAGAAAGAGGTACGAGGCATCAAAGTAAGTACTTTAATGGTTTTGTTGATGTTATGATGTAGAAATTATGTTTATATTGTTATTTTGATTCCTAGTATTATGTCTAGGGTATTTTTAATATTAAATATGATTACTATGATGCCTTTTATTTTCTTCCTAATATTTATGATTGTTAGTATCATATTAGGGTTAAAGATATGATTTTTAATGCTTAGTGACATGCTAGGGTTTGTTATTAATCTTGTTAGTATCATGCCTAGGATCTTGCTATTATTATGCTTTAACATGATTATGTTAATTATGATTATTATTATTATTATAATTTATGATCATGATTATAATTATTATTATGATTATTGTCGCTTGATATATTTATTGTTATTGCTTGATCACACCTTTTATGCATGTTTAAAGGGAATTGGTACTTGTAATCACGCTTAATAAGATAATTGATAATCTTGTTAGGGTTAATTTGATTATAATTTCAAGTGATCGCCAGTAATAGTTTATTTGTGCATTAATATTCAACCAACATAGATAAACAGGTTTAGGGTTAATCCTATTGATTGCATGTTAGTCCGAAAACGCACATGAATACGATCTGAATAAAGTAGAGGCCTATTATTAGGGCAGGTTCAATCTCTTTTAGGTTGGATTTGTACCTTCATCCCCGAACCCTTATTTGGTTCAAGACCTTATGGAGTTGACGATCTCTTGGATCGTTAAAGGGTGTAACCTTCACCCTGTGAACGGTTTACAAGTTCCTAAAACTTGTTGGCGACTCTTTTGCTCTATCTTCTTCCCTTTTGGATGCCACCGTACTTTAGTGTATGATCACAGTGGGATTCAAGCTAGGGGATTAAAGCTTAAAATTATTCCCTATAGTTTTTGGCGACTCCACTGGGGAGGATTTCTATTTTAATTCCTGAATTTATTTCGGCAATGATTTAGAATGAGTGGATGAGACTCGAAACGTTCTGAGTATTTCATGTGCGTAATTTTGATTAACATTATTGTCATATGCATAGAAAAGATCTCATTGGAAAGACCATTCGTAATGAGTTAAAAACATAGGATTTTACACGTAGGAAATTTGAGAAATATCTTTCACAACTAGGACCGAAATAACACTGCGCGAAACTGGAAAATTTTATCGAGCATAGAAAGCTGCTGAGGCATGTAGGAATTAGCGCCAGAGGCCAGAGAATTGGCGCCTGACTTTTATCTGTAGCGCCAGACGCCAGCATTGGCGCCAGGCGCTACAGCTAAAATCTGGCGCCAGTCTCTGTTTGATGGCGCCAAATTCCTCCAATACCGAGCTAGAAATATGCGTTCTAATTTCGACCAGTTTTTCGCATTGTTTGCTCGATCCTACTTCCTGATTGAATTTTTTCTCACTAATCTGAAACCCATATGTGTTCTACATATGGACATAACCCTCTGGGAATTCATGCTTCATCTGCCTGATTGAACGCTCTGTGCAACAAAGGGTACATCCGAGAATGTTGAATTCACCAAACAATGGAAGCAAGTTTTTCTAAAGCTCGCGGTGTCCCATCCACTCGCGCTAACCCTTCACGGTTAGGCTTCCGCGCGGTGCATCCGTACAATTAACCATGGACCCTCTATTGACTAAACAATATCCAAACTTTAGAGAACTAGAGTCATGGTTAGGTTGGAAACTCATTGCATCATATTGTGCCTACTTGACTAATTGTGCATTATTTGTTGTGCATATATTTTATGTTTTCTTAACCGTTTGTTTGACTTGTGTTGAGATTTAATAAATGAATGACTTAAAGAACTTAGCCTAATTAATTAATTTGAGTCCATATAGTCTAATATTTTAATCAGAATTGACCTAGTACGACTTTAGGCATACCCCTGTTGATTAATAACACCGAAAACAGTCTCGGATTGAAGCTCCAACATTGGCGCCAAAGTCTGGACTGTAGCGCCACTCTGTGGAGTGTGGCGCCTGGCGACAGCTCTGTCGTCTGGCGCTACACTACACAGTGCGGCGCCAGTCCTGTCGTTTTGCCGACAGTTCGGATTATTGGTCGAGTCATCACCTAGTGTCTAATTAACCAGTTTGCTAATTAATTCGGTTAATTTTCGCTGTCAATAGTACTTGGTTGAGTCATTAATCGAGTTTAGGCACTAAGTCCCATGGTCTTACACAAGAGTCCAAACATGTCACTTACACTCAACGCACACACCAATACACATACTTTGACCATGTCTAAGAGAGTCTTGCATGCGCGTTTTTTCCGTCATTTTTTAAGGGAGGTAAGTCGGATATTAATCCTCCATATTTGTTTTTTTTAAAAAAACTATATTTAGTTCCCTAAAAATATGTACATTATTTTTGGCAAATATATGCACCCATTTTTTTATTTGTTCACTTTAAAAAACCGTAAAGTCAAGTTGATTTGAGTCAAGTAATTAAAACGCAAAATGGTTTAAATTACAGCGCGTGGTCAAGAAAGGAAGGACGGTTAATCAAGGACAACCTCTTCGTACAAGTCCAACTTTTCGACAAACCCATAGCTCGCAAGAGAAAAGCTAAGACCATAATGGCAACACAAGAAGAAGTCAACGAGCTTAGGAACCAACTGGTTATCATGACTGAAACACTGAAGCTCCTCACACTTAAGGTCGATGATCCCGTGAAACAACAACAGATGGACCTCATGCAAGAGAGTCTAAGCAAGCTATCTAGCGACTACAAGTTTCAAGGGCTTACTTCACAAGGGGTCTCGGTGGACAAAGATCTTCTTCCGCAAAAGTTCAATGCCAACGACATCCCAAAATTCGAAGCAACCGATAACCCTTATTTTCATTTAAGAGCCTTCGAGACAATAATGAGTATTAACGGTATCGATAAGAAGGTTTTACCCTCTCTGAATCTCTCGAGACCATTTGCCAACAATGGTTCTTTTCTCTCGAGAAGGAAAAGACCTCTACCTGGGAGTCCATAGCAAATGCTTTCGTGGATAGATACAAGTGCAACATTCAAGTTGAGACCGACCATAGGGAACTTGAGATCCTCAAGCAGAAAGAGAATAAAGGCTTCACCTCTTTCTTTAACAAATGGAGGGAAACCTCAGCTAAGATGATTGAGGTGCCAAGTGAAAAAGAGTCTGTGAGGTTGTTCATCAAGAACCTTCAAGAAAAATATTCCAAGCATCTCAAGTATCAAAATAATCTCCATACCTTCAAGGCCGTCTATGACATTGGGATCAATATTGAAGACGACCTGGCTAAGTTAAAAAGCTGCCAACAATAACTCCAACAGTGGCTGGAAAGGAAAGAAGAACGACAATCCTTCTTCTTCCAAAACCACCCACTCAAACAACGTTAGCACTTTTAATTTAGGAGAAGTCCTTGCTATGAACAATCAAGGACAAAAGAAATCATTTAGGAGTAACTTTACTCCTATTGGCATGAGTTATGACACCACATTTGATCGATTAAATACAAAAGGTCTTATAACTCCTACTGGACCATTTAGGGACCCACCAGTCGAAAAAAGGTCGGCTAATTGGAACCCCATTGCACACTGTAAGTATCACCAAGGTAGGGGCCATCTCACCGAAAACTGTTGGAAGCTTAAGGAAGCCATCCAAGATTTGATCGATAACAACAAGCTGCCATTGCCCCCTGCCAGTAAGAAGCCAAGCATTAATAATGCACCTCTTGCTCATGCCTTGGCTATCTCTGATGAGGGAAACAAGGTTGACCCCTCGTCTCTCATTAAACCTGTCAAAGGAATCCATGCCAGTGAAGAAGACGAGAAGACATTCTTCGACGCCATGGATAGCCTTCCAGAACCGGCAAGTAAAGAAGATATACAATTGCTCACACTGTCTATGATGGAAGTATTGCATTTACTACGTGAAGCTCTTAAAGCTATAAAAGAACCCCAAAAGAAATATGACAAGGTTCCACCTCCGAAAGATGAACCCAAGAGAGAATTCACACCCATGAGAATGATTTATGAGGCAAAACATTTTCCTTTACAAGTCACTGAAAGACCCAAGAAGAGTAATAGAATCTACACTCCAATTGGGATCCCATATGCACAAATGTTTGAAATGCTCTCCGAGAGTGGCGAAATCAAACCTCTCGAACCGAGACCATTCGAATCATTGAAAAGGACGGATAGATATTACTGTCAGTATCATCAATCGGGGGGTCACACTATCGAAAACTGTTTCAAATTCAAGGATTTGGTTCAGAAAATGATTGATGGAAAGAAACTAGTCCAAGTTCCACAAGAAGACGATGCAACCATTAACGGAGTTTGGGACAGTGATGAAGAAGATGTCTATCTAAAAGACATAGTAGGATCTCCACCTTCTGTGTCGTACGCCATGGATGACTTTTGGGCTGAAGAAGACTCATCGATAGACGTCCTCACAAGATCCGGGATAATGCAACCTCCCGTTTCAACACAACCTATGTCAACCACACAACAAGTTTCCATACCTATCATTGAAGACAATGACATTGTTAAGCAGTTTAAGAAGACAAAAGTTGAGATGAACGTATGGAAACTTTTGGCGACATCTCGAGAATATAGGTTGGCTGTAATGAACGCCTTGGACAAAATTGGGATAGATTCTGACACTACTCCTGAGGGATTAGCCAACTTCCTCACAAGTGATCTTCCTAGTCCAATTAATTTGATCACCTTTTCTGACAAGGACTTACCCCCAGAAGGTGACAAACATTACAAGGCATTAAAACTCACAGTAGTTTGCAAAAGAATGAATGTTCCTATAACTCTTGTAGACAATGGATCGGCCATCAACGTCTGTCCACTTAGAACTACGAGGATGATAGGCATAAGGGATGAAGATTTAACTCCGTCTACACAAGGAATAATGGCCTATGACAACACTCGTCGTCAAGCTCTTGGCAAAATTACCTTAAATGTAACGGCGGGAGCAATAGAACATGCTACTACTTTCCAAGTTGTAGACATTAAAGCTTCGTTCAATTTACTATTGGGGCGCCCTTGGCTTCATGACCTAAAGGTCGTCCCCTCATCTCTCCACCAACAAGTAAAAGCTATAGTTGGGGGAATTCCTATCACCATCGATGCTTCGCCTATGAGGATCAAGTCTATAGAAAATCCAATCATTAATGTGGAGCACGACGAGGATGATGAAGACTTATGGGGCTTTAACGAAGAATTCTCCTTAATCCAAGAGGATGAAAGGACCCCTCTTTGCCATGACCCCCATTCCAACATGATCGTGAATGCTATGCTGAAGAAACAAGGACATTTTCCTGGGATGACCCTAGGAAAGAAGAAAGAAATAGCAAAGTCGCTGGAGTCACCTGGCCTCCCTAAGTTAGACACTTTCGAACTTGGTTTCGAACCGACTCGGAAAGATCTCAAGCGAGCCCAGGAAAAGTCAAAGGCACGTAGAGACGCTCGCATTCAAAAGAAAGCAATCCCAATGGATCAGTACTCTCTTACACTTAATGGTCAATTCATAAAAGAAGGAGAGGACTATCCATGCCATGAATTTCCCGAGCCATTTGTCGTAAACGGCATAAGGCAACCGGGTTTTGAGATTTTCTTGGATTGTTATTTCACAGACAAAATCCCAACTCCTGCCCACAAGGAGAAAACATCCCCATGCTTTGACTTTAACGTCATGGGATTATTATTTGGGCGAGAAAAGAATGAGCCAACTTAAAGAGAAGACAACTCTTCGCTCATTCGGACAGTCTTACAAAGTGAAAACTTCGATCCCTCGAAGCTAATCACTCCAGCTGAAGGATCACCGCAAGGGTGGCGCAAGACGATCAAGGTGACTACTCCAAGCGGAAGAAAAATATCCGTCACAACAGGGCAAGGACCGATGTTTGAAGAGTCGTCTGAGTCAGAGTCTGAGTCGGAGTCCCTCCCTATAGTCTTCTAGGTCTTTAGTAGTAGCACCTCCTCTTCCTATTTCTTTTCCTAGAATAGTTAGTGATCAAGTCCCTGAGGACATATCACTCTTTGATGTAATGTTCTCAAAGTATAATAATATTTCTTCTTCTCCTTATTTCTTGTGTTCTTCTCTAACCAAATATGATGAGCATTGCTTAACTAACAATGAAAAAGACGAAGAAATTATTAAAGCAATGGAAACACTCGAAAAGAAAACACCGGTAATTGAAGAAACTGAAACGGTTGATATCTCAAATGATTCAACCAATAAAAGAGAAGTTAAAATCGGATTAATACTAAATGAACAAGAAAGAACCACTTTAATTAACTTACTCAAAGAATTTATCGATGTATTTGCTTGGTCATACGAGGATATGCCAGGCATTAATAGAGAAATAGCTCAACACACTATACCACTAATTCCAGGAATAAAACCCGTAAAACAAAAGTTACGTTGAATGAAACCCGACGTAGCTCTTAAAATAAAAGAAGAAGTTCAAAAACAAATAACTGCAGGTTTCATTAAGGTATCCAAATACCCCGAATGGGTTGCCAACGTCGTCCCAGTTCCGAAGAAAGACGGAAGGGTAAGAATGTGTGTCGACTATCGAGATCTAAATAAGGCGAGTCCAAAGGACGACTTCCCTTTGCCACACATCAATATTCTGGTAGATAACACGGCAAATCACGCGCTCCTCTCGTTCATGGATGGGTATGCAGGTTACAACCAGATTCTCATGGAAGAAGAAGACATGGAGAAAACAACTTTTATAACACCACGGGGCACTTACTGCTACACCGTGATGCCATTCGGGTTGAAAAACGCGGGTGCTACTTACCAACGCGCAGCAACTGCCTTACTCCATGACATGATGCATAAAGAAGTCGAGGTATATGTCGACGATATGATCGTGAAATCAAAAGACCGTCCAGGCCATCAAGTAGCCTTAAGGAAATTTTTCGAAAGGCTAAGAAAATATAATATGAGGTTGAATCCAGCTAAGTTTGCTTTTGGAGTCACCTCATGCAAGCTTTTGGGTTATGTCATAAGCTCTAGAGGAATAGAGATATACCCAATCAAAATCAAAGCAATCATGTCAATGCCACCGCCCAAAACCGAGAAACAGATTCGAGAATTTATTGGCCGGTTGCAATACATAAGTATGTTCATATCAAAATTGACGACAATATGTGAACCAATCTTCAAAAAGCTCAAGAAGAATGTACCAGTAATATGGGATGACGAGTGTCAAAAAGCCTTTGAAAATATCAAAGCCTATCTCGCAAATCCTCCTGTATTAGCGCCAGCACTTCCCGGAATACCTCTTAGGTTATATTTGACTGTTACCAAAGAGACAATGGGAGCTATTCTAGCACAAGAAGTAGAAGGCAAAGAGAATGCAATCTACTATCTAAGCAAGAAGACGCTCGAATACGAAGCACGCTATACACCACTCGAGAAGTTGTGCCTCGCCTTGGTGTGGGCCATAACCAAGTTAAGACATTACATGCTAGTGCATACCGTCTTCGTAGTCTCCCGACTAGATCCACTCAAGTATCTATTTGAGAAATCTACACTCAGTGGACGCAAATCGAGATGGATAGTCAATCTAGCCCAGTTTGATGTAAGGTTCATGCCACAAAAAGCTATCAAAGGATCCGTGGTGTCAGACTTTCTAGCAGACTTCCCAATAGAAGACTCGACGCCAATACAAGACAATGAATTTCCAGATGAAGACTTAATGGTCACTGAAGATGATACTTGGACCTTATACTTCGACGGAGCCTCGAACCAAAAGGGATGTGGCGTTGGATTATTACTAGTATCACCTAAAGAAGAGCATGTTCCAATCTCCATAAAGCTTGATTTCGACGTTACCAACAATGCTGCTGAATATGAAGCATGCGTGGTAGGCCTTGAAACAGCTTTGGCATTGGGAGTAAAAAAGTTAAGGATATTAGGAGACTCTTCTTTGATTATCAATTAGATATCTAAAAGGTGGAAAGTAAGGAGCGAAAGCCTAGCCCCTTACCAAACCTATCTGGAAACTCTTACCGATCAGTTAGAGAAAGTAGAATACACATATCTACCTAGGGAAGAAAATCAATTTGCTGAGGCCTTGGCAAGATTAGCCTCAATGGTTAGGATTCCCACGGAAATCGAGCAAATGCCTTTAACTATAGAAAAAAGGCACAAACCAGCATACATCCAGGCTATAGAAGACGACGAAGTAGTCCAAGACGAAGAAGAAGAAGAAGAAGAACCATGGTACACGGATATACTCAATTACGTCACCAAAGGAGAATACCCTCCTCATGCTGACAAAAGAGCAAAGCGAGCATTAAGGCTTTTGGCTTCCCAATATGTACTCATAGACAACGAGCTACATAAAAGGGTACCTAAGGGTCGAGCTCACTTATGTGTAGGAAAGAAGGATGCACAAAGAGCAATGAGGATAGTCCACGAAGGAATCTGTGGCACTCATATAAATGGAAAAATGTTAGTCCAAAAAACAATGCGAGAAGGATATTATTGGACTACAATGAATAGGGATTGCCATCAATATGTAAAAAGATGCCTTAAGTGCCAAATTTATGCCAATTTACAACATGTCCCTACATCCTTGCTCTACACCTACACATCGCCATGGCCATTCTCTACATGGGGAATCGACATCATCGGCAAAATCACTCCCCCAGGAACAGGAGGCCACGAATATATCTTAGTAGCGATTGATTACTTCACAAAGTGGGTCGAAGCGCAATCATACGCTAAACTCACTGCAAAACATGTAGCACTCTTTATCGAGAGAAATATTATTTGTCGATAATGAGTCCCACATGAAATGATAAGTGACAATGGAACTCACATTCAAGCCGAATGTGAAGAATTGCTACAAAAATACGGCATTCAACATCATCATTCTTCCCCTTACAGACCTCAAGAGAATGGAGCAGTCGAGGCAGCTAATAAAAATCTGAAGACTATCATCGAGAAAATGACGGAAAATTATAAGGATTGGCCTGACAAACTTCACTTCGCGTTGTGGGGTTACCGCACGTCGATTCGCACATCAACAGGAAATACGTCATTTTCCTTGGTATATGGAATGGATGCCGTACAACCTGTCGAACTAGAAATACCATCTCTACGCATTGCGTTAGAGAGTAAATTCGATGAAATTGAATGGACTAGGGCAAGATATGAAAAATTAATTCTACTCGATGAGAAACGACTAGAAGCTCTGCATCACACTCAGTGTTATCAAACTCGCATGGCTAGGCATTTTAATAAGAAGGTGAAGACAAGAAACATCAAAGTAGGAGACTTGGTGTTAAAAGCATTAAGGAAAAATGTTTTAGATCCAAGGGGAAAATTTAGACCTAATTGGTCTGGCCCCTACATTTTCAAAACAATCTTGTCAGGGGGTGCAGCAAAACTAACTGATATGGATGGCAATGAGTTCTCGAACATGACAAATCTTGACCAACTTAAGAAATACTACCCATAATTTTGAGTAGGATACTCAAGAGAGTTACGTTTGGCCTGATTCCTTAAGAAAGGATACGTAGGCAACCCTTTACGGGTGCGGCCATTTTATTTTTCGAAAATCTTGCATCCCAGAATTAATTAAAAATTCGACAGCAGATCGGCGAAATATCGGCGTCGCAGAGAAAGCTCTGGCGCCAGACAGCGACAATCAGCGCCAGCCGATGGCACTGGCGCCTGACGCCAGACTTCCTTGGCAGGCGCCAGTTGAAAATAAGCGGCGCTAATTCATAGATAAATTCTGGGCAAATTTCGGTGTTTTTCGGAAAATTTTCGACTTCCGTACTCGAAGAATTTCTGGAAATTTTTTTTGTTCGGTTTTCATTGCTTTAATAAAATAAATTTAAAGTACATAATTTAATTAAAAGCTGAAATTTCATTAATAAAATAAAATTACATTATTGATGGAATTTTAATAAAGCTGAAATAAATTAACTTTAAATAAAAATATAAACTAAGTCTAATAACTTGAACTTAAGCAATGCTCCTAATCTTTCGTTTCTTTCCTAGCTCTTTTCCAATTTTTGTCTGCTTCCTCCTCCTCATTCATAACCTTAGCTAGTAGGCATCCTTTAGAGGACCTACATTCAATCTTAGAGTAGATAATTTCCCATTCGGCTAGGACTCCATGCTTCCTTTTTACCCAGGATTTTTTATCTGTGGTGTCAGCTTTCCTTTTTCCCTTATCTTTTATGGTACTTTTCTTCCTAGGCATTGCTGGTGTTTTGAATTCAACTATTTCACCTAAGCGTTCCTTGGCAGGAATCACCCTGTCACCTAGACGACTCTTCACATCAGTTTTACCCTGATCTTTCTTCGAATCCTTCGAAGGTTTCTTCAGCAACCACTTCTTCACATCATTGGGCAAGGAAGGAGGAACCTTTTGGGTAATTACTTCCCATAGAGGTCCGGCACTCCAATAAGCATCAAATCTGTCTACTTCCTGGGAAACAGGGTACTCATAGGGAGGACGAAGATCCCTGGAAGGAATATTCTGAAGAAGGTTGTATTGTCTTTTTACCCTGCGGGGATAGTAATAAGTCATACGGTACAAACTTGGAAGATGGCAGAAAGGTTGCTTGTTGACACCAACCATCATTTTTATTTTCCACCATGGGACGACCCACTTGATAGCAAAATTGCGAGATTCGAAGACCCTTCTCCACTCGTGGCGCCCCATTTTAGAGAAGCGTTTCTTCCTCCTCACAAAGCAATTTGGAGTGTACTTCTCATTGTGTCCGGAGGGCTAATTAATTCTAGCCTTTCCATTAGCCACATCTGTAAAAAAAATTATTATTACAATACAAAAATATATTTTTTGATTTCTGTAATTAAAACTATTATTTTTCTACATGTAATAAAATTGGAGAGCCGCGAAAAGGTGCTTTTGGGTTCCTTTTCAATTCATCAAGACTAATCATAGTCTCTCCAACTATCAATGGCATTGGATTTCTTCCTGATTCAATTTGTTCTAGTTGGTGGTTATAATTGATTGATCTTCATTATTTTTACCACTACTAAGAAAAAATTGATTAAGCATGCAAAATAAGAAAACCCTTCTTCTATAAATATGAAAAGATTCAGAAAGAGGTTTATCAAAATAATGGCGTGCAAATTCTTTCAAATTAACTATGTTGCCATCTACTATTTTTGATAAATCCCTTTCTTTTTAAATTGAAGAAGCGCTCAAAATCCTTGTAATAATATGCATCTACTCTAGGGATTACTATGAGGTATATTGAAGGGAAACCTAAAATAGCACCAAATTCTTCCGGCAAAGGGCTAATATCATCATACCCTATCCTAAAACAATGAGTATCAACATTCCAATATTCTAGAGCGGTATGAATGAAATGTAAGTCAAGATCTACCCCTTTGATGCCATAAATTCCTCCCAAGTGAAACAAATCTAATTCTTTTCTTTCTCTAGCATTAAGAGATCGACACCATTCATGGGTGTATTGGGTGAAAGTTTTGGTGACTAGAGACATGATATTATTTTTCTAAGGCCAAGAATTATTTTATTTGCTGAAATTATGAAAAGAATCGGCTGGGCAGGGAGCTATTTATGCACGAATTACGAGCAGTTTTAATCGGGGTAAAATACGGAGACAACGCTAATTGGCGTCAGACTCCGCGATTGGCACCAGACGTCAAAGCTTGGCGCCACACACCAAGTGTAGCGCCTGGCGCTTCATCCATTGCGTGGCGCCAGCTGGCGCCAATTTGCCACGTCATGCGTGCTTTCTTAAATCGCGTTTTTACCTTAAATTCGAGTCGACTAATGACTTTACGGCTCCGTTATCTTTTCTAAACATCTTTTTATTCCTCTTTGATTAATATAGCTATTATATTATTATATTTGGATTTTATTTAGATTAATTTCCAAAGTTTGTTATAAACACAAGCTTTTATTGGACTTTTCCTTTTTTCATTTTTCTTTTGGGGGAGAAAGTCGGATACCCTCCATCAATAATAAAAATGTTGGAATTTTTGCGCAAAATTACTTCTCACACACACAAACATACACATAATAATAAAAATAATAAAAAAATGAAAAAATAAAACACGATAAATAAAATAAACTCATAATAAGTATGTATATACAAAATATGTCTAAAAATAGTGAGTCGAAGGCAAAGTTCTATACAAAGTCAAAATAAAAAATCACAGGAACAAACTACGGCACCGGGGGACGTACACCCATCATCTCGTAAAACTGCGCCGTACGTGGAGTCACCTCTCCACCAGCTCCAGCTCTAGCTCCAGTCTCCGCAGGAGGAGGAAAGCTCAACGTGGGTCCACTCCACCCGAGATTAATTTGACGTTGAGGCTGCGGAGGCTGCTGCGATGACGAGCCCACCTCGTAAATTCCACCACCTCTAAGAGCCGAGGTAGCCCCTCCCTGGCCTACCGGCGCAGTATGAGCACCCTCAGAGGAAGATCCCGAGCCCTCCGCCACATCAGCACGGGCAGCCTCAGAGCGACCGCCTCTACTCCCTGACGTAGTGCGGCGACGTCTCGAGCTAGACCTCGCTGGATCCCTCCGCACCTCAGGTCTCGTGCGGGTGTGAGAAGCAATAGGCTGACCCTGCAAAAAGAATTAAATCAGAAACAAGGCAAACTCGAAGGGGTAATGCAAAACATATGAAAGACAGACTACCTCCTGGACGGCGTCGTCCCGACGGCAGGTAGCCGCATTCCTCATCCGGACAAGCTGGCTCCGGAAGGCATCTATACATCGTGCCATCAGCGAAACCACCTCGCGCGAGAACTGCCAAAGTAATAAGTCAGTAAATATGCATAATATATATGGACAAAAATTGCAAATAACTAAGCTTACTCGAGTCTGGTGGCGAGGAATCGACTGCTCTACGAAGCGCTCGTCCTCGGGAGCCGGAGGAATCATCTCCTCGATCGGCCCGTATGTCCCCTGGTAATGGATGGACATGCGGGGTGGCACGAACTCAGCAGCATCGTCCTGATAAAGCAAAAAACCAAGTCAGTAAGGCATTACTTGGGGGCTATATAACGGAAAGTAAAACCTGAAAAATCTTACCCTCACATCCTCAGCCGGTACAGGGGCTAGAGCTAACAACGGCAGTAGCTCCTCAGCATAGCACCGCCCGGGGATCGCGTAAGACCGCCAAGGGGTGCCGGCTTCCTCGGACATGCTCGACAACCTCGCGGCATCGAACATGTGACGTGGTGGAGGAGCAGGAACGACAAAAACATCAGAGGAATGCTGTCTAGTAACCCTCTCTCCCTAGTATGCGATCGCTCCATAAGTCCCCATGAAATAGCGACGCTCAGCAGAGTACTCTGTGGCTAACCTTGGAACTAACAAGCCGACCCACGGCCGGTACACCACCTCAGGCCCCTGCAAAGAGCACCAATCAGGCGAGAGTCTACCTAAAGCATCACGAAAAGGCAAATAAGAAGAAATCGTACCGCGATAACCCAGTCGCGGACATATGTAGTGGACATCCCCACGCGGCAGAAGGGAAGTACTCGTAGAACCAGATCTAAAATTATAAGCAAATGCTAGCTAAAATGTAGAGCTAAACTTTATAAGGAATAATGTTTACCTCTACGACCCTCCAAAAGGCAGACAAAGCAACATTCGTCCTAAAGGACCGGTGTCGACACGAGTCCCTCAGTGCACGAATGATGTCAGCGTAGGCCAAGCTGGCCCAGTCATAAGTCCCGATCCGGTGTAGATCGCGGACAGCAGGAAGGTAATAAAGCAATACCCTACTACCCCTGTCAGGGGAGAACGTCCCTGACAACAACATCAGCGCAAAGATGCGCACCCGCTGCTCTCGGGTGGTCGCATCGTCATCAAAAGCCGTTGCCAGCGTCGAGCGGCGAATCCCCCTGGCACTGAACTGAGATGACTCGACCTCAGCTCGGGCCCGAATAGTGATCGGCCCCAATAGCTCCTCGACTCGGGAGAAAAGACGTCGATTCCACTGTCGAACGGCAGTGGCACAAAGCTGAACTCCAGTCCCGTGATGAGACTGAAGTCCGTAGGAGTGACCATCATCTCACCCAAGAGGAATTGGAAAGTGTTGGTGGTGTCCCAGAAGAACTCCACCAAGGCACGCACTACGTGATGACCCCCGCTGGAGGCAATCATCGCCTCGGAGGTCTCAAACAAAGCAGCAAGTCCGCAAGACTCCCATAGGAGTCTTGTCTCAAGGTCCTTGGCGATGTACATCTTGTACAAATCACCCAAGCCATCACAGCCGGAACCGTGATAGCGCTTCCTCCTGACCGTGATGCCCCGTCTCACCCTCTCAGAAATGTGGTGGACGGGGGCAAAGAACAGGGTCCGCTCATCCCACTCGGGGAGTCGACCAAGCGAAGTGGATGGTGTAGCGTCGTCCTCTACGAGCTCATGCTCCCATCGAGTGTTTCGGGACCGTGAACCAGAACCTCACTGTCTAGCCATGCTACATTGTGCAGAATCATCATAAATTAAGGTTCTATAGTATCTAAGGTTAGCCTAGCCGCATGATACTATGTTCGCAAAAAACAGAGTACGTAGTACTAAAACAGAGCACGAATTCAAATTGAGCATATATGGCATTTTTCAAGCAATCAAACAATTTCTTGCAATACTATAGTAATTATTGTGACAAATTGGACAAGAATTGCTAGCAAAAACATCAAGAACGGGTCACATTGTTCTTCACGACCTTAAGAGGTCCAACAATGGCAAATTGCTCATTTCTTCACCAAATTGAGTCAAACAAGTCTCAAATTACTCCCAAGGCAATATATAAACATAGTCAAGCAATTTCATGGCATAAAAATTGATAAAATAGCGAATTAAGCATTATAAATTTCGAATTTACATGAAATTCGTGAATAGACATGTCAAAAATTCATAAAAACCAATGTGAGTTTGAAGAAAACTTACATAGATCGGGAAAATAGATGAAAAGAGCTTTAATTTGCAACAAATTTGAGTGAATTCGGTTAAGAAACGAGTAAGAACCAAGCAATTGAAGTTCTGTAGTTTTTCGAGCAGACACGGCGAAGCAACACAGCGAAAATGAAGAAGAAAGGGGTATTTAAGGAAAACCTCAAGCTGGCGCCAAGCGCTAGGCTTTGGCGTCAAAAATCAGGCTTGGCGCCTAGCGCCAATCCTAGCACCTGGCGCTAAGGTTGTTTGTGTGGCGCTGATGGTTTTTCAGTGGCGCCAGAACACTCAGCCGCTCACTTGGGTTGTTCTACCTCCTTACAACATATTTTGGGTTCCTTGGTACGCCAGTTAGCCCCTCTAAGC
Source organism: Chenopodium quinoa (assembly GCF_001683475.1). NCBI lineage: Eukaryota > Viridiplantae > Streptophyta > Magnoliopsida > Caryophyllales > Amaranthaceae > Chenopodium > Chenopodium quinoa. The sequence continues at coordinate 1,362,161 of NW_018742412.1, read as the reverse complement.
AATTTGACACGATTTTTAGTAATCGGCTTGATTGCACAAAGTGATCGACCTGATGAAAGATCGTCTCACTTAGCTTAAAGCGCCTAAGCATGGGCTAATTAACAAAAAGCACCGACATATTGGTTCATTCATTATGCAAAAGGCACTAGCATACAGGTTCAAATTAACATAAGCGCCGACGTACAAGCATAGCGGGAGCAAAGTTCAAGCGAGCTTTTTAAGGATCGACAAGTGGAGATCTTCGGTAATTTCTTTGGAAAGTTATCGCAACACTTGAGGATAGCTTCAAGCAAGGATATTTTCGGCAGCATTCCATGGCTTGCGGAGAGTTGTCCCAAACAACTGAAGGTAATTTCAAGCGAAGTTGTCTTCGACCATGTTCCCTTAGACGTGGAAGATGGTCATAAAGCGGATGAAGATTGTTTCTAGAGAAATAATCATCGATAATATTCCCTTGGACGTGGAATATTACCAATGCGGATGAAGATTGTTTTAGGAGAAATAATCTTCGATAGTATTCCCTTGGACGTGGAATATTATCAATGCGGATGAAGATTGTTTCAGGAGAAATAATCTTCGATAGTATTCCCTTGGACGTGGAATATTATCAATGCGGATGAGGATTGCTTCAAGCGAAGCAATCTTCTATGGTATTCCCTTGGACGTGGAATATTATCAAAGCGGAGGAGGATCATTTCAGGCGAAGCAATCTTCTATATTGGAAGCAGTTACAAGCGCAGCGGTTTTCAAGCAGGATGGCATTCTCTTGGAAGGAGGTCATCAAAACAACAGTAATGCGGCAGCAAATCGGTTACTTCCAGAGACGTATGCTTGACGGTGCAAGATACGCGTTTCTTAACTCTTTTATCTGTTTAACTAACGCTAGTTTTGCAGGTATCGGCGTTACAAGAGTGATTTAGGATCGCAGAACGTTTTGAATCATTCTCCGTCCCAATCGATACTTTGACTTTTGTTTTCGAAACTTGCGTTTCCCAAAACTCAGTCAAAGTGGGGGCTTCTGTAGACACCCATTTGTGTCTCCCCCAAACAAAACCCAGTGATGAGTACCTTTCGCGTCGAATCATAATCGAATGAAGCAAAAGTGTGGAAAGTCTAGTGTTGCGGATAAGTTTTAATTTCTTTTCTCTTCTCTCTGTTTTTGAAAACTTATTTTAAGAATATAGCCAATCCAGTTTGGTTGGTCCATGATGTGGGTCCAATAGTAGTGTAGTTGGATGGGGCTTGACAAGAGCTTTCCAACGATATATTATAAGCCCAATTCCGATGAATATTGAGGAAGTTATGGCCAATTTACTAAACTGGGCCCGGTTTGAGCCTTGTATGCGGCCCAATGATCCTAGGGAGGGCCTAATATAGATTTATCATTCCTAATGCAATTAAGAATGGTTTTAGTCTTCTAGATTCTTCTAGAAGGTTCTTTTCATTCCTAATTCAATTAGCATTGATAAATTGACTTTTGTTGACTTTTCAGAGTTTTAATTAAAATCAAAGAGCATTTTTGAGGAAAATACGATTTTATCCTCCTGTACTGCAATTTTTATCTGATTTTAAGAAAACGCGTAATTTTCCAGATCAGCGCCAAACACCAGCTGTAGCGCCTGGCGCCAACTGCCAGCGTTGGCGCTGGTTCCTTTTTTGTTGCGCCAGACTCTGTTTTAATAATTTTATCTTTTTGGCTGATTTTCTCTATAAATAACGTCGTAAAAACTCCGTTTACATTCACCTACAACCAGTTTTCATTCATCGATTCTCTCATTCTCTTCTCATTCACCATCTATCTCTCTCTTTTCTAAACTCGCTTTTTGCATACAAAATTCCGCATTCATTCGATCTAGAAACACCTAGCCGTATTCGAAGTTGCCTTTGCCCTAGACGTGAAAGGTTTAATTTCTGAGGGTTTGGTCCCAAATCTCTCTTTCAATTATTTAATTTAATTGTTTGTTTCTTATTTTCCCTGAAGTTACTAACGTGTGTATTTTGTTATTAGAAAGAGGTACGAGGCATCAAAGTAAGTACTTTAATGGTTTTATTGATGTTATGATGTAGAAATCATGTTTAGATTGTTATTTTGATTCCTAGTATCATGTCTAGGGTATTTTTAATATTAAATATGATTACTATGATGCCTTTTATTTTTTTCCTAATATTTATGATTGTTAGTATCATATTAGGGTTAAAGATATGATTTTTAATGCTTAGTGACATGCTAGGGTTTCTTATTAATCTTGTTAGTATCATGCCTAGGATCTTGCTATTATTATGCTTTAACATGATTATGTTAATTATGATTATTATTATTATTATTATTGTTATAATTTATGATCATGATTATAATTATTATTATGATTATTGTTGCTTGATATATTTATTGTTATTGCTTGATCACACCTTCTATGCATGTTTAAAGGGAATTGATACTTGTAATCACGCTTAATAAGATAATTGATAATCTTGTTAGTGTTAATTTGATTATAATTTCAAGTGATCGCCAATAATAGTTTTTTTGTGCATTAATATTCAACCAACATAGATAAACAGGTTTAGGGTTAATCCTATTGATTGCATGTTAGTCCAAAAGCGCACATGAATACGATCTGAATAAAGTAGAGGCCTATTATTAGGGCAGGTTCAATCTCTTTTAGGTTGGATTTGTACCTTCATCCACGAACCCTTATTTGGTTCAAGACCTTATGGAGTTAACAATCTCTTGGATCGTTAAGGGGTGTAACCTTCACCCTGTGAACGGTTTACAAGTTCCTAAAACTTGTTGGCGACACTTTTGCTCTATCTTCTTCCCTTTTGGATGCCACCGTACTTTAGTGTATGATCACAGTGGGGTTCAAGCTAGGGGATTAACGCTTGAAACTATTCCCTACATAAAGGGCTTTCGCTACGTATTACAATCACAGAGTTAATTTACCGGTATTAAATCTCATCTCTCGAATATCGACTTAACCATTTATAAATTAGTCCGCCTATTGAAACTAAGCCTAAACATCAATTCTCATCTCTTGAATCTCGAATTAATATTGCTAAACTCATACAACTAAATCTGGCCAAACCTAATTGCATAGCATTAAATCAATCAATAGGAAATTAATCAAGAATTGATAATCAACAATCACAAATTAGCCCTTCATATTATTTTTATTAGATCCCCATAAACCCTAGAAATAAAACTACTCAAGCATAATTAAATCTAAACTAATCAAAACAATAAAATAAGACATGATGAAAGAATTAAAGAAAATAACTGAAATTAAAAGAGAAGAAATTGTTACCAAAGGAAATCTGGATTAAGGAATGGAATTAAGAACAAAGTTGAGAGAATTTAGGAAAGAGAAAATATTCTAAGTAGAGAGAGAAAGTCTAAAGGAGAAGTAATCAAAATTACGTACGAAAATCGTACTTAAACATCCCTAAAACAAATCCTAATTGAAAACTAAAAACTCGACTCCAAAAACACGCGCCCGCGGGCAAAGGGCTGCACGATCGGGCTCGCCTTTTTCTTCACGATCTTCCTAAAAGTCGCGCCCGATCGAGCTAATGCTCACCCGATCGGGCGCGCCTTCTTGTTGGTGCTCTCTTATGCGCGCCCGCCCGATCGTGCGTAAGCTTGCCCGATCGGGCCCGGTCTCTTTCTCGAGGCTTGGACTTCGATTGGGCTTGATTTTTCGGCCCAATCCAGATTTCCTCTTCGGGTCTTGAATACTCGATCCAAATGCCCCAGTATCACATACCGAGCCCTTAATCACCGGCTCTAACCGGTCCTGGGCTTGAAAGACGGCCGTGTCCTCCTAATGCTCGTAGTTGTTTCATGAAAAACCCAGAAAACGCTCCAAATGTGCAATTTCCTACAAAACTCAAGCAAAACTACAAAAACACTAGAAAACACCAATTAGTAATAAAAGTGGCTCTAAAGAGCCAAAAACACTACTAATTATGACTAAGGGACGGGGGTAAAACACTATATAAATTGGACATATCAAACTCCCCCAAGCCAAACCTTTGCTTGTCCCTAAGCAAAGAGCTCATCAATAAACATATAAAACATGCTTCATCCCAAGTAAATAAAATCAAGCACAAACGATTTAAGGCAAATCTAATAAACATGCTTCGTGAACAATGCCCTCCTAACTCACACTCTCGTGTGTTTAAAACAATGTACGCTCAACCTACTAGTCGACTCAAAATATGTCAAATCATAACTTGCATTGATAAACAACACTTTCACATTCATACAACTCTTATGCACAAAGGTCGGAAGGTCTTTAAAGCTTGTAGTTTAAGGCTAGGGTAAAGGGTAGGATAAATTTAGGAAAATGTGAGAGAAAAGCCATGCTTAAGGGAGCCATATCCTAATAAAACCCAAGGTCAAAACAAGTAATGACCAAAACATCTCCAATCACAACTTAACTCCACAAAATTCACCAAGCAATCCCAAACATAACAACAATCCCAACACTTACATATTCACTCACAAAGTATGATAATAGGAAATAGAGTGAATTAAAACAAACTTTGAACTACTTATTCTTTTTCTTTCTTTTTTCTAACTTTTCAATTTTTTTTTCTTGAGCAACCTTCACATAGAACATTTGAACATTTGAAACAATTTTTTTTTCCTTTGTTCTTTTTTTTTTCTTTTTTTTTACCTCACATTGGAAATTTTCAACTTGAAACACAAAACATCAATATTTTCCAACCATAATATCAAAAGAACAACCACTCTTCTTTTATTCCCACTGCAATCCCCGTATTTTTAAATATGTTATAAATGAAATTTAATTTTATTTATAATATTGATTTGTATTTTTCCGTAATTTAATTTCAAAATATTCAAATTATTAATTTGTGTCAAAAATTATTTTGGTACAAATTATTTTATGAACCTTCATTTTATAATTTATTTCAATACAAACAAAGCCTAGTCCATTTCATTTACCTAATTGGCCCATTAATTTTATGAGGCCCAATCTTCTTACTTACCCTACAACATTCTCTCCTATAAATATCCCATTAATCCCTAAAAAGTTCCCACACAAAAAGGTTAGTCTTATTTTCTCTCTCCTTTGTTTTATTAATTTGTATAATTATAATTATTGATTTATGGATTTAGATTTTTATTGTTTGAAAGTAATTTAATTAGTATCAAGTTGTATTTTGATGATTAAACTTTATAATTTCAGATTTTATAATGTCATAATTTTCAGATTTTTTAAATTTTATAACCTAGGGTTTTTAATATTGAAAATCATGATTTTAGGGTTTTTATGAACAATTAATTTAGGGATTTTATAGTAATGATGTTTTGAAATTTTGGTGATTATAACTACTAATTAGTTTAACTTAATTCCAGATTATTTTAAACACTTAAATTCGTATTTTAATTTTAAGATTTCCGTTCATTAATATTAATCCCGTTTTAATCCCGATCAGATTTTGAATTCATCCGATTTTGATGAAAAAGTAGTATTTTCCATGTGGAAACAATGTTTTAAGAAAGACTCACTACCAAAACTACCCTCTCGTGGCCAAATTCAGCCTCTAAATATGATTTTCGGTCAGGTTTTGATTTTAACGAAGTTTTTTTTATACTTAAAATATTATCCTTGAGTTTGATTAACAAAATTAATTATGTTTAAAGTTAATTAAGCATAAATATATGTTTTTATTGAAGTTTTAAGTGCTGGAAATAGTTTCTAAGTATTACTTTTGATGTTTTATAAAAAGGGTTTAATCACCCATTAAAAGGGAGATTATTAAGGGTTTTTAAATAATTCTAAGATTTTTATTAAACTTTAAACTTGCTGTAATTTCATGTATAAGAGTGTATTTTAAGGTTTTTATGAAGAAAATTTAAAGAACTATATATAAGCCTTTAATTTTAACTAAAGGGAAGGTTTTAAAGTGTTGTTTGATTTGGATTTTGAAGGTTTTAAAGTAAGTCAGTATTGCTGTAAATTTGATTGATTGGGTATTGATTGAGATATTATTGTTTGGTTTAGGAGAGGAGTTTATTGAAGGTGATTTCTAGATAGTAAAGTGGCATACCAATTCGTTTATTCAAGGTACGTATGAGTTACGAAACCTTGCCTTTAGAAGCATGTTTAGGAACGTAACGAGAACCTAGTATCATGTATAGAGAAGACTGGGAATGATTGTTTGGTTATACATTGTGAATTTCATATGATGTGCACTATTTTATATTGCAAGTATTATTTGTGCTCTAATTATGCAAGGTGCGCTTAGAGGCAAAGGTATGTGATTGGTGCAAATATTAATTTATTACTCATTCATGATTATGCAAACAGGATGAGTAAAGTAAGAATTTAAGTCTTATAAGACGAGGTTAAGGTTTTTGGGGTGCCTTATGCACTCAAGGTGTTTATACACCGAGGTAGTTAAAGGAATAAATAATAAATGTTGCTTGTCACTAATAAATCAAGAATTGAAATTGGAAAGTTTGTTTTACTTGATTGAATTGATATTGGATTGATTGTATTGTTTGCATATGAGTCATCACCAAGTCTAAACCTGTAAATCACGTAAAGTGCAAGATGGATGAGCAATAAAACTCTGGATTGGTGCACTTCTGGAGTAATGACAATCAGGGGTTGGGTTACACGGGGTATTAGCCGTGTACTTTTATCGAGGCCGTCTGATCTATAAGTCTCCTATTTCAAATATTATATATTTTTAAAACTAGGAGTTAGGTGAGATCTCATACTAACTACAGTCACGGAGTCGTGCCCGTGGTCGTTGGATGTTTATTGATGTTTCCGAAAGGAGGCATGGGGTTTTTCTATTATTGATGTTCCAAATGGAGCATGGGTTGGACAACCTTGTCTATTGCGTAATCCAATGAATAAAAATAATGATTTACCTATTATTAATTAATGGAGTCTTAGTAATATAAATAGTTAAGTCATGTGCCGAGTCTATAAACTAATGATGCGTAATGGTTGATTATTAGTAGCATGTTACAGATTTCTTTTATGTTTCGCAGCTTGTATGTACTCAGCTTTGCTGATTGCGTGCTTTTGTGTGTGTCTTTCTTTGGTCATGGCCTTCGCCTTTCAATGACCCTGTGACAATCCAATTTTTATACTTGTTATATTGGGGAGCAGATTAACCACAGGTTCTTACATACGCAACATTCGCATCAGGGTTGTGGGATTTTGAGTGGAGAGTTGGTTATTATTCGCAGTTTATTTCTTTTCATAAGTTTGAATTTATTTAAACTCTGGTTTTATTTATTTGCTACTTTTGTTGGGTTTTGAATAAGGGCCTTAATGGTTCCAATTTTTATGACTTAATTTGGTTTCATTCGTTGGTTTTGAAACTTATTTATAACTGATTTAGTTTTTCCGCTGCTATTTTCTGATAAAGCCTTAATGTTTGAACACGTGGCGGTAGCACGCCAGTAATTCTCTTGAATATTGTTCAGGGTCCTCACAGGTTTAAAGAGAGAATTATTAGGGTGTTACACCCACATTGTGCAAATAATATGCACACCCCAACTTCCTCACCTCACCAACTAATAGCTCCCCCAAGCCAAGCTTGGGACTACTAACCAATGGGGCTCATATAGGCTTGTAATGTGGCTAAATAAACAATAAAAAAGGCACAAGCAACAACATGGGTAACAAGAAGGGAACAAGTGTATCTAATATCGTCTGAAGGATACCTAAGAGAACAAATGCCTTCGTCCTCCTCAATGTGCATAATATTGAGCCATACATACATTACTAATTGTTGCAAACCAATACTCAAATTCCTTGACATACCAGGAACTATCACACAATTCTAACCAAATCAACTAATCAAGCACTATATTCACAAATAGTTGGCAAAATTGATGCATGTTTAGGCATCCAAACAATTAAACTTCAAATCATGATCAACAAATTCACAAATCTCATTATCATATACCAAGAATCAAAACAATATTTTCCAAGTATGGGACACAGGGAAGCATAATTTACAATTCATAGGAACGTATTTTTGAATTTTTTTATTTTTCAATTTTTTTGTATTTTTCTTCATAAATGAAAGCAATAAAAACTACAATAGAAAGCAATAAATAGAGAGAAGAGAGAAAGAGTTACCATATGTACAAGAAATATCCCCCCAAGCCAAATCAAGCAATGCCCTCATTGACTTGGGAGTGTAGCTAGGAGAAGCTACTCATTGTCATCATCCTCTGGTAGCCTCCTCCATAACTCAAACCAGCACCACCCTGGCTTGTACCAACACCACCATAGCCCGAACCACCTGCAAAGTAGTTAGGGTCTACATTCCCCCCCATTCCCCCAAAAGGTGCATCGCCCCCATAACCATGTATTGAAGAGTAGTCCACATAAGTACCAAAGGCTCCGGGGGTTGAATACCCTCCTTGGGGGTATTAGAACCAATCGGGAACTAATGCCCCGGGGGGGATAGCCCCTCGGCGTGCATAGTCGTCATACATAGGGTATAAACCCCTCCCGAGGTTCCTCTCAACATGGCCTACCCTCCTATCTAAAGTGCCTAATCTATAGTCTAGGTTTTGCACCATGCCCTCCACTCACCCTTGCCCTCTCTCTATACGGTCTAGTTGGCTCCTAAAAGTCGAAAAGTCATAAGGGGCATGGGGGTCGTTATTATAATCGACGGAGGAGGTGGGTATGCCATAGGTTTAGGGTTGGGGTGGTGGTTGGTATTGGGGTGAATGGTGTTGGGTTGAATGGTGGGGTTGTGGTGAAAAGTGAGGCTCTTGAACCTCACCTTGACCGTTTATCTCAAAAGTGTAGGAAGGCTTCCCTTTCTCAAATTTGGTCAAGGCAGGGTTGGGTAGCGTAAATGCTTGGTCTCTCCTACCAAATTCCCGGTGGACTATCCACCATGTCTCACCACCCATAGGTTGCACCCAGTTAAGGCCCCCTAAGTATGCTAGGTCCAGGAGGGTAGAAACCTCCACTTTCCTATGCCCTTTCGGGTTCCATCCTAGGTGTTTCACTACTATATGGGTCACCAACTCCCCAAAATAGATAGGCGCTTTAGACCTACCCCCCTCGGCCGCATTGGCCGCCCTTTGAAAATGTTAGGCTATCCTATGTGGTATGTTCAGTTTTTCAGCATTAGGAATCATATAGGAAGCCAACAATTCAAGTTCATACCTCCTAACGTTTGCCGGTTCATGCCTCCCAAAGATTGTGAGGCCGGCAAACCTTTGCCAAAACTTTGGGACGGGATGTTGAATCCACGTCCCTTTGGCATGTTGGAGGTTAAGTAAACCCTCCCCGGTGAGTCTTTTATAGACCACGGCAATGTGGCTTGGGAGGGTTCAATAGGTTTGTCCGATTTAAGCTCAAACAATTTACCAAATTCTTTTAAAGTTAACCGCACATCATTGTTTAGCAATCGGAATTGGACAAGAGTGATTAAAGTATTAGTTTTAATAACATTGAAACTAGAAACAAATTCTAATGTCAAATAATCATAGGTATCATAATGCATTTGGAAAAATCCACTCATTCCTATGCCTTTAAACAATTTCTCTACCGGTTTATCAATTCCTAGCCTAGACAACGTAGGATGATGTACAAATAGAGTAGAGATTACCTGCCTCTAGATGAGGTTGAGCATCCTAGCTCGTTGTTCGGTTGAGGTTATGAAAACTTCCTCCCATCTTGGTATTTGAAGCTCCGGGTCGACCAGTGGTTGTTGTTGTTGTTGCCTCGAACCTTCACCTCTTTGTTGTCTTGATCTCTTTGAAGCCATTTTAAGTAAAAAGGTTAGGAATTGAAGCTTTCTCTCGCTAAGGGTTTTGAGAAATCTTGAGAGAAAGTGGTAGAAATTTAGTGGAGAATGTAGAGGAAGGTGTAAGGATGAAGAATATGTGAAAAGTTTTGAGTTTTGATGGATGAATTTGAGGAGATCTTGAAAGGGAAGTGAGTTTGAAGGTTTGAAAATGGAGGTTTTAGAGAGAGAAAGTGTGAATGAAGAAGAAGAAGTAAGAAAGAAAAAGAAAAGAAAGGGGGAGAAAGAAACTTATGCCCGGACTAAAAATTAGGCGCGCCCGATCGAGCGAGCCTCGCCCGATCGGGCGAATATGTGTTCAGCTGAAGTGTGAAGTGCGCGCCCGATCGGCCGTAAACTCGAACATGAAAATCGCCATTTTGCTCGCCCGATCGGGCAAAATTTCTCTTGATTTTCTTCCTTCCTTGCGCGCCCGATCGGGCGAATAACACTCCGATAAAATCCAAATTGCGCGCCCGATCGGGACTCCTTGCCTGATCAGGCACTTTTTGCTCGATTTATGACCCCTAGGTGCGCGCCCGATCGGGCGAGCCTCGCTCGATCGGGCCCGTACCCAATCGGATGGTTCTTTTTCTTCAAACCTTTTCTCTTGAAAACTCCTTACTTTATGAGCTAATACCTGTACAAAAACACTTATGAAAGGTAAAATTTCACTCTCCTCGCCTCTCTAAAAAAAATAAAGGAAAAACTAGTCTAGAAAGCAAGAAATACGGGTTGCCTCCCGCAAAGAGCTGGTTTATCTAGGTCCCACACGACCTTCTTACCACATTGAAGCTCAAAATGAACCGGAAACGCTTAGGTGAAGTAGTTCAACTGCACCAATCGTAGCCCCCTCATGATATAGCTTGAGTCTTTGGCCATTAACCTTGAACTCGTTACCATGTTCATCGAATACCTCCATAGAACCAAATTTGTTAGCCCTTTTGAAAGTAAAAGGACCCGACCACCTTGACTTCAACTTTCTTGGGAATAGTTTAAATCTAGAGTTGAACAACAACACTTTATCACTTTCTTTGAATTCTCTCGGAAGGATCATCTTGTCGTGCCATCTCTTTGTCTTCTCTTTGTAGATAAGAGCACTATCATAGGCTGTCAACCTAAACTCATCGAGTTGGTTAAGTTGAAGTAACCTCTTTTCTCCCGCTAATTTGGCATCCAAATTGAGCTCCTTAATAGCCCAATATAGCTTGTATTCTAATTCCACCGGAAGATGACATACTTTACCGTACATGAGTCTATATGGAGTAGTACCTATAGGGGTCTTAAACGCGGTTCTGTATGCCCAAAGGGTGTCATCCAACTTATCGCTCCAATCTTTCCTTGATTTTTCCACAACCTTTTCAAGAATGGCCTTAATCTCACGGTTGGAAACTTCAACTTGGCCACTAGTTTGGGGATGGTAGGCTAAACCTATCCTATGGTAGACACCATACTTTTTGAGGAGGGTGTCTAACTTCCGCTCATGAAAGTGAGATCCTCTGGCACTGATTATAGCTCTAGGTGTAGACACCTAAAAATGTCTCCCCAAAACCAAACCCGATGATGAACAACCTTTCACCGCCACTATTGGTCGGGTTCAGTATTTAATCCCGAGAGTGCTTAAAAAATCGTATTTGATTAAATTCAATTTTTGAATAGTCCTTTGATTAGTTTTGATGTTTGGTCAAAGCATAATTTTAATTTCAGCCCAAACTAATTATTTAATTTTAGCCCAAACCTTTTTTTTATTTTACAGTTTTATTATTTATTTTGGCCCAAACTTTTCATTTATTTTAGCCCAAATAATAATAAAATCAGAAAATGGCCCGAAATTATCAATCGACACTTAAAATGCTGAACGAAATTAGGGTTAAAAATGAATTTAGACGGAAAAGCGGACTGAAAATTCCCGCGTCACAGCAACAGTCCACCGTGTCACGGGAAACTTTCCCGTTTGACGGTGGGGTTCCCCGTGACACGGGAAACCTGCTGTGACACGGGAATTTCCGTGTCCTTTCCGCGTAAACCCTTAACGCGTTTTCTCCCCCATTCACTAAATATTTCCCGTGTCACACAAAATGTGCACCGTGTCACGGGAATGTTTCCCGTCTGACGGTGGGATTTCCCGTGTCACGGTACACTTTGCCGTGTCGCGGGATACTTTTTTAGGGTTTTTATCATTTTAGGGTTGCGTGTGTTCCCTCAACACATTTTTTCTATAAATACCCCCTCATTTCTGATGTACGAGGCATCAATTAATTCTCTAGTTTTTTCTCTCTTCTATGCTCTAGCCTAAATACTAGCCTACCCTTATTCTTTCAAAATTCCTTCTTCAAGCACTCCCAGGAGTCCATACTTTACTCGTAGTTCTGTCCTCAAGCCAAGGCGTGAAAGATATAACTGTTTGAGGGTTTGGCCCTAAATCAACTCTAATTTATTTAATTTAATTTAATTATTGTTCTATTATTATTTCCTTAAAGTTACTAACTCGTTTATTATTTTGTAGTTGCAAGCAAACAGAATCAAAGTAAGAATTTTGTTTCTTTTATTTCTATTATTTTTCTAACAATTTTGTATTGTTGGAATTATTGTTAAATTGCTTCCAATATTGATGTTATTCTATTGTTTTTAATAATCACCATATTGCATGTTTAAAGGGAATATGTAATTGAAAACCGTGCCTAATAAGATAATTTGGACAACCGGTTTAGGTTCCTTTTTAATCTTGTTGCTTAATTCAAGTGATCACAAATATTTTAGAATTATGTGTTGCATTAATATTCAACCAATTTAGCTTAATAATAGTTTGGAGAAAATTGAATCTCTGTTTGTATCGCAGGAATCACTTTTCACTATAAGAATCGAGTAGAGGCCAATACGGGCAAATGTGACTCCATGACTCACTTCGTACCATCATCCCCGATCCTCCTTTTGTGGTTCAGAACCATATGGAGTTAATAATATCATGGATTATGAATGGGGTGTAACCTTAACGGGTCAATCGTTGTTTCCTATCGTTGTCCCTTAATCGTGGTTGCCTTTTTATGATCCGTGAACGGTTTACAAGTTCCTTAAAAACTTGTTGGCGGCTCCCTACTTTCCTTGTCCCTAATCGCATACGTCAATTCCCACTTCCTATGAGTGCCAAGCATATTCACCACGTGCTTTAACGTGGGCGCACTTCGAGCGACGCCTACACTAGGCACTCCAAATCTTGGAAAGATAGTGTAGACACCTAAAAATGTCTCCCCAAAACCAAACCCGATGACAAATAACCTTTCACCGCCACTGTTGGTCAGGTTTAGTATTTAATCCCGAGAGTGCTTGAAAAATCGTATTTTATTAAATTCACACCTTTGATAGGTCCATGGATTAGTCTTGATGTTTGGTAAAAGCATAGTTTTAATTTTAGTCCAAGCTTGTTAATTAATTTTAAGCCCAAACCTTTTTATTTTATTATTTATTTTTGGCCCAAATATTTTATTTACTTTTTTTTATTTCATTATTTTCTTATTTTAGCCCGAATAATAAAAGTCAGAAAAAGCCCGAAATTATCAATCGGCACTTTAAAAGCCGAAAGAAATTAGGGTTAAAAATAAATTTAGATGGAAAAATGGACTGGAACTGACCGTGTCACGGTACAGCTTGACCGTGTCACGGGAACTGTTCCCGTCTGACGGTGGGACTTCCCGTGACACGGGAGGTCTGCTGTGACACGGGAAGTTCCGTGTCCTTTCCGCGTAAACCCTTATCGCGTTTTCTGTTCCGTTTTCTAAAAATTTCCCGCGTCACTCCAAAACTGACCGTGTCACTCCAAAACTGACGGTACAGTCTTACCGTGTCACGGTACAGTCTGACCATGTCACGGGATACTTTTTTAGGGTTTTTTTTTATCATTTTAGTGTTCCGTGTGCTCCCTCAGCACATTTCCCTATAAATACCCCTTCATTTCTGATGTACGGGGCAACGAGAATTTTATTATGGTTATTTTCTCTCTTCTATGCTCTTAACCTAAACACTAGCCTACCCTTTTCACTTCAAAATTCTTTCTTCAAGCACTCAAAGGAGTCCATATTTTACTCGAGGTTCTGTCCTTAAGCCAAGGCGTGAAAGGTAGAATCGTTTGAGGGTTTGGCCCCAAAATCAACCTTATTTAATTTAATTTAATTTAATTATTGTTTTTATTATTTCCTTGAAGTTACTAACTCGTTTATTATTTTGTAGTTGCAAAGAAAACAGATTCAAAGTAAGGATCATGCTCTTTTTACTATTGTTATTTTTCTAACGATTTTTATATTGTTGGAATTATGATCAAATTGTTTTTTATATTAATATTGATTCTATTATTTATTTTGATCACCATATTGCATGTTTAAGGGGAATATGTAATTGAAAATCACGACTAATAAGATAATTTGGACAACCGGTTTAGGTTTCCTTTTAATATTATTGTTAATTCAAGTGATCACCAAATTTTTAGAATTATGTGTGCATTAATTTTAAACCAATTTAGCTTAATAATAGTTTGGAGCAAATTGAATTATTGTTTGCATGCCTTTGAGATCACAGGAATGCTTTTCACTATAAGAATCGAGTAGAGGCCAATACGGGCGAATGTGACTCCATGACTCACTTCGTACCATCATCCCCGATCCTCCTTTCGTGGTTCCGAACCATATGGAGTTAGTAATCTCATGGATTATGAATGGGGTGTAACCTTCACGGGTCAATCGTTGTTGCCTATCGTTGTCCCTTATCGTGGTTGCCTTTTTATGATCCGTGAACGGTTTACAAGTTCCTTAAAAACTTGTTGGCGGCTCCCTACTTTATTTGTCCCTAATCGTAAAGTCAATTCCCACTTCCTATGAGTGCCAAGCATATTCACAACTAAACCAGGGCACGGGCCGGGTTGGCCCACGTGCCACCCGGCACGGCCCGCCGTTCGGCGCAGCCCGGCACGACCCGAATTCAAGCACGGCACGGCACGAAGTTCAACTCTCGTGCCACGGGCCGTGCCACGGACAGGGTTGAGAATTCCTAGGCACGGCCCGGCACGAGCACGGCCATGGCCCGCCGTGCCGGCCCGCAGGCACGGCCCAGAACGGCCCGCGGGCCAACGGTAATGTTACCGTTTATTCTAGCTCCTTAATAAGCCAAAAAAACGGCTAAAAAACGGCTATTATTTTGCCAATTTGCTCCCCAAAAATTCTATAAATACTCACCTCCATTTCATTCCCAAATCACAAAATCACAATCTCTTCTTCTTATCTCTTATATTCTCAAAATCTCTAATAATCCTTATTTTCTTAAATTCTCTAATTATTCTCTTAAATTCTCTAATTATTTTCCTAATATCGGAAAAAATTAAAAATTTCGTAATCGTAATTAGTGGAGCGTTGAAGTACGGTTGTAAGATCTAAACTAATCTTAAATTTATTATTGTTTTATTGTTATTATTAGAATAATCTTGTTTAATTATTTTTGTTGTTAATTGTTATTGTTGTTGTTATAATTGTTGTTATTAATTATTATTATTGTTACAATTGTTGTTATTATTTATTTTTGTTGTTATTGTTATTTTTATAGTTGTTGTTATTAATTATTATTATTGATATTTTTATTGTTAAAATTGTTGTTATTAATTATTATTATTATAGTTAACCACTTTTTATTAAAAAATTAATTGTTAATTATGGCATCGAACAACCCATCATCTAGGTCTAGGGGGAAAGGCCGACTTATCCGTAGTAGTAGTTCTAGGGAACCACCAAATACAACGAGCCCCCAAATTACGAGTCAAACCAATGACCCCATTTACTTCCCCCCGGGCTATGAGCCATATAATACGTCGGGATTTCCAGCACCACCACTAAACCAATTTCCACTACCACCATACCAATTTCCACCTAATTATATCGGGTGATCAACAAAACTATTGTTCTAGCCAAGGTAGCCAAGAAAGTACCCGAATTCCCTCCGGTTCTACCCCTTCTACTGCCACTCCCACTAGTCCCACTACTAACCATCACACACATCATGAATGGTTAACCGAAACTGAGATGCTACTTTTGAAAAACCGAAGGAGTGAGGTATGGCGTTATTTTGTCCTAAGTAAAGATGGTGAACAATGGGCAAAATGTAAAACATGTAATAGTGTATTCACGGCAGTTACCAAAAACAAGACGGGACACTTATCTAGACACATGAAAGCTTGTGCAAAACCAGCTAGTGATCCAACCCAGCCCAAAATTTCCCAATTCCATCCATACGGCATTACATACAACTATGAGAGGGATAGGGATGAACTAGGAAAAATGATAGTACACGCCGAACAACCTTTTCTTTTCTCGGAAAGTGACGCATTCAACACCTACATTAACAAAGTACTACAACCCCAACATAAAAGAATCTCTAGGAAAACCGTTCGTTCCGCCGCAATGAAAAATTTTCTAGAGTACAAAGTCCGGTTACAAGCCGAATTGAGTAACCTTAACTGTAGAGTATCTTTAACAGCCGATTCTTGGGATAGTGGTTATAAATATCACTATTTATGTGTGACTTGCCATTGGGTAGATGATCAATGGATGTTACAAAAAAGAATAATACATTTCAAAATGCTGGAATACCCACACACCGGCATTAACATTGCTCACCATTTAATGCAAGCAATAGACGAATACAACCTTCGAGATAAAATGATGTCTATGAGTTTTGATAATGCAACCTCTATGACATACACAGCTAATCTTATCAAACAAAACTTAACCAATGTACTATTGACGGTGAAGCTCTTCATACTAGATGTGTTTGCCATGTACTTAACTTATGTGTACAGGATGGAGTTCGGGCAATTGGCCCATACTACAGCAAAATCAGAGATGCTATTATGTCTATTAATAGCTCTAACATGAGATACCAAGAATGGAAGAGTTTTCTAAAACAACAAAAGATAAGGGTAATAAAAATTAGAACCGATTGCCCAACTAGGTGGAATTCCACCTATGACATGTTAACAAAGGCAATTGAGTACAAGGGCCCGTTAACATTATTTTACAACCAAAAATTTCCACAAAATGCGTTGTATGATGATGATTGGAATAACTGTGAAAGATATATGCAATTTTTACAGTTATTATATAACATGACGTATTGTTTTTCTACTGTTTACAATCCTTGTGCTCAAAACTTTCTTTCTAATGCATGCTTACTCGCCCAACTTTTCGCTGATCATCGCCATCAAAGTGATTATGATCAATATCTTCCAGCAATGGAAAAAAAGTGGCGTAAATATTATAGTGAGATTCCTTTGATTTATATTTTTGCTTCCATATTAGATCCTAGGCAAAAGTATGAAAACACATTTTTGTTAGTTGACATTTACTTTCAATGCATGTTTCTTGACGATGATGTAGAAAACTATAAGACTAATGTGAAGGATCAGTTTTTTGCTTTATATAGAGTCTATGAAGCCAAATATGGCACCGTTCCTCTCTCAGGGCCTTCCCAACCATCCAAAAACGTAAGTAAGAAGGCCAAACATTTATTTTCACAAGCTACTAACTTGATTTCAAGGTTTTCAGGTGATTCATCAATCAGGAGAACGCAAAGCGACGTCTCGGAGTTGCAGATGTACCTGAGTTACGACTTCACCAAAGGCATGGACGACGATGAGATAAACAGCCTCGACCTCCTTGCATGGTGGAAACAACAAAGCTCGAAGCATCCAACTTTGGCGGCAATGGCACGAGACATTCTTGCTATCCAAGTTTCCTCCGTCGCCTCCGAACGAGCTTTCAGCGCATCCGGAAGGGTTTTAGACGATAGAAGAACAAGTCTAAAACCCGAAACACTAGAAATGTGCGTGTGTTTCAAAGATTGGTTGGATGCGGAAAATCGCTCACAAGACCGTTCTTACGACCACAACGACAACGAAGAAGGAACCTCCGCTTCCGGTTCGGGTTCGGCTAGTTCCCAATCTATGCAACTAGCCGATGACCTTGAAGGCGAAGGCGAAGACGAAGACGAGCAAGAAGAAGGAGAAGAAGAATAGACAATTATTGTATATTGTACGATTTTAAAAATATCAATTTTATCATTTTCCATTTTTTGTTTAATACCATCATTGTATGATTTTTATCATTGTTATCATTGTACAATTTTCTCAACTCAAGTAATAATAATATAAAGTACGCATTATTCACATCCAAAGTCCAATTTGCCTTTTTTCCCCGTTTTGTTACAATTTGTAAATTCATATTAAAAAAAAATAAAATTATACCAATTACTAATAAATCATAAACATTAAATTTTAAAGTAATAGTATAAAGTAAATATATAAATATAAATATTGAATATACAAATTATAAAACATAAATATTCAACTTATAATTATAAAATTCATAACTTAATAACTTATAACTTATAAGTTATAAACTTATAAGTTATAACCTTATAAAACTTATAATTATAATTTTATAACTTATATACATTATAAACTTATTAATTTATAATGTTGTCATATATAAAAAAAAAAATAATAAAAAATAAAAAAATTATTTGAAAACTGCACCAGCCCGCAGGCCGGCACGTGGCCGGCACGGCACGAGCCCGCCAGGCACGAGGGCCGTGCCGTGCCGTGGGCTGGCCTGTGAAAATGGCCGGCACGGCACGGCACGAAATCCTGGGCCCGCCGGCACGACCGGCACGGCACGAACCAGCCCGTGGCCCGCCAGGCACGGCCCGCGTCGGCACGGCCCGACACGGTGCCCAGGTCTGTTCACAACATGTTTTTAACGTAGGCGCACTTCGAACAACGCCTACAATTTGGCGACTCCACTGGGGAGGATTCTTGATTATTTATCGATTTGAGTGATTGGTATTTAATTAAGATGAGTGGATGAGACTTGAAAGATTCTTGAAAAAATATTCCTGTGATTAATTTGGCATTTTTGCATCTGCATAGACGTTTTAACGTCGCATTCAGGTCTGTCCTGTAGGAAAAATTGGATAACTTGATTGCGCGCGAAGGAAAACAGGGCACCAGTCAGATTTTCTGACTGTCGTGTCACGGCAGAGTCTGCCATGTCACGCCAGTCCTAAAATCAGTCCGGTGACCTATTTTCTTTTCTCACAGTCGACTTCCTTCGATTTTTCTGAAAAAATGTATGTGTTCTACATGCGTCTTAGCCCCGGGGGATTTAAGCTCTATCGACCCAAAAACGCTCATGGCAATAAGGGTTCATCCGAGTCATTAAATCCACCCAAACCATGGAGTCGAGTTCGATTTCATCACGAACTCGCGGAGCCGCCCGTTGGCATACACCCTCAAGGGAGGCTGCCTTGCTAACGCGTCCAAACTCTTAACCATGGTACCCTTTTTGACACCCAAAACTTGACCAATAGTTGAACATAGATCTTGACTTTAGGTTGCGAACTTTTTTACATCATCGTGCCTAAATTCTATGAGTTTGTTTGGTGCTAACCCTCATGCGTTTTCTCTTTTTGTTTAACCCATGACCAAGGATTTTTATTCTCACATAGTAATTAGTACGGACTTAAAATCGACTAAAATCTGAAATAAATCACAAAACTGACCTGGAACTGTGCACCGTGTCACGACATTTTCTACCGTGTCACGGTGAACAGTGCCATGACACGGTAAAGGCTACCGTCTGACGGTAGGCTTAACCGTGTCACGCCAGTCTGCACCGTGACATGGTGCCCAGGAAAGTGTCCCGTCAGTTTTTTTTCTCGATTTTTGTGTCCAGTATTGAGTCGTATCTAGCTATACGGTCAAAACACGCGTCTATAACCTCACCTAATCACTCACATATTATGTCCACACTTTTTTTTTAGTCATGCACCACTTTTGACCGTATTTTAGGGAAGTTTCGTTTTTTTTGTGTCGTTTTTTTTCGGAGTAAGTCAGATGGTATCCTCCCATGTTTTCTTTTTTTTTTTAATAAGTAGAGCTTCAATAAAAAAAAATTCTTTAATCCGGATAGGTTAAGGTCAAGTTTGGTCATTAAAGGTGTGTTTGTTTCGGTGTCACAGCACTTGGGCAAGAAGCAAGGGTAGATTGTTACGGTTCGAGTTCATACCTCAACAACCTCTTATACCAAAGAGGCGTACAAGGAAACCACCTCAGTCATCTCCACAAGATCCGTCTCCAGTCTACTTTCAACCAATGGCCACTAAGGAAGACATCGAGAACCTCAACAGGATAATCGAAAGATTGTCTGACATGATGCAGATACTCACTACTAGAGTCAGCACTGTAGAGCAAGACAAGCAAAACAGTGTCACTACTGCTGCAATGGACAAGATCAAGGAACAAATGAGCAAGATTTCCGAAGAGTTCACTTATGTGGAACAGCCTATCACCTCCTCGTCTATAAGAGAGAAGCTTCCTGAGAAGTTTTCCACTGCTGATATTCCCAAGTTCAAGCCTACTGATAATCCACTTATCCATTTGAAGGCTTTTTTCTGCAACTATGGCTCTTAAGGGAGTAGATGTGACACTCTTCCCTACGGTGTTTCCTCTTTCCTCAGAACATGCCTGTCAACAGTGGTTCTATTCTCTGGAATCCAAGCATGTCGCGACCTGGGAGGATGTTACTGAAAGCTTTATGAATCAGTACAAGTGTAACATCCAGGCCAAGACTTCTGAACGTGAACTCTCCATTCTCAAACAGAAAGAGAATGAAGGCTTCACCACTTACCTAAGAAGGTGGAGAGAAACAGCTGCGCTTTTAGTGGATCCTCCCAAGGAGAAGGAGATGGTTCGCTTTTTCATTGCCAATCTGACGCATAAATACAAGAAACACCTGAAGTTTCTGCCTCTAAGTACCTTTGATGCTGTATACGATATTGGAATCAATATCGAAGACGAACTGATGAAGTCTGTTGGTAGTAACAATAACAACAGCACTTGGAAAAACAAGAAGAACGACACTCCTTCTTCTTCGTCTTCTAAGCCCAATAATGCTACCAACAATATCAACATCAATGATGTGCTGGCCCTTAATGCTCCTCCTCAAAGATTCCAAAGGCAAAGGAGGGTTTATACGCCTTTAAGAATGACTTATGATGCTGCTTATGACCGTCTTCATGGTCAGGGATTGATTATGCCAATCGGACCATTTCCAGAACTTCGACCTGAGAATAGGACCGCTAACTATGACCCCAATGCTTATTGCAAGTATCATCAAGGCAAGGGTCATAACACTGAGAAGTGTTGGAGGCTGAAAGACGCAATCCAAGACCTGATTGATGCTAACCAACTTCCTGTCCCTCCAGAGGGCAAGAAGCCTAACATTCAAACAGGTCCTCTTTCTGATGCTTTGGCTATCATGGGAGATGAAGTCTCCTTTGATCCGTCAAAACTCATTCAACCTGTGAATAAACCTCTGCCGGAAGTTGTATTTATCTCAAACACTGAAGAAGTGAATGGGATTTGGGATAGTGATGATGAAGACGTCTATCTCAAAGACATAGCCTGTTCATCTCTCGGCACCAGTGAAGATGTTTGGGGGGACCTTGAGGTCAAGGTTCTCACCAGAAGTGGACGGTTGCAACAACCTAACCCATCTCCACCTCCACCACAATAAAATCCGATAGTTGATCCCGTCGACCTTGTGAATAGCGATGTGGTCAAACAGCTGCAAAAGACCAAGGTGGAGATGAATGTATGGAAGCTTTTGGCCACTTCCCACGAGCATCGAAAGGTTGTAATGAATGCTCTGGTGAAGATAGGAGTTGATGACGACATGACTCCTCAAGGATTGGTCAACTTTCTCACTACTGAGCTGCCGAGTACCAGCAATCTGATCTCCTTTTCTGATAAGGATCTACCCCCGGAAGGGGACCAACATAATAAGGCCTTACACCTCACTGTAGTGTGCAGGAAGATGAATGTTCCTATGAGCCTGGTTGATAATGGCTCTGCAATCAATGTGTGCCCACTCCGTACTGCAAGGAAGTTGGGTATAAAGAACAAAGAGTTGACTCCCTCCACTCAAGGGATTCGAGCTTACGATAATACTCGCCGTCAAGCCGTGGGTACTATCGTACTGAATATAACTACTGGGGCTATTGAACGTCGCACCAAGTTTCAGGTGGTGGACATTAAGGCCTCTTTCAATCTGTTATTAGGACGCCCTTGGCTTCATGAGCTAAAGGCGATTCCGTCGTCGCTTCACCAGAAAGTGAAAGCCATAGTGGGAGGGATTCCGATTACTATCGATGCTTCTCCTATGCGCATTCAAGTTATTGATACCCCTATCATCCATGTTGAACACGACGAGGAAGATGAAGATCTGTGGGGGTTTTCTTTAGATGATGTTCTTGCGATCGAAGAAAAAGGAAAAGTGTCATCTCGACTTCGATCCTTATTCAAACACTAGTATCAACGCCATTCTGAAGAAGCAAGGTCACTTTCCTGGAATGACCCTTGGGCTCAAGAAGAAAATGGCTAAATCTTGGGGCCATCCTGGTGCAGTCAAGGACACTTTCGGCTTAGGATTCGAGCCGACAAAGGAAGACCTGAAACGGGCTGCGTTGAAATTGAAGGCTCACAACAATGCTCGAATCACGAAGACAGAAATGGCTATGGATCCATATCCGTTCACTCTCAACGGCCAGTACATCAAAGAAGGGGAAGACTTCCCATGCTATGAATTCCCCAAACCATTTGTCCATGATGGGATCCGTGAACCAGGATTCGAGGTATTCCTCAATTGTGACTTCATCGATGAAGAACTCTCCAAAGTCGAGAAGTCAGCTACCCTGAACTCTGATGATCTGGGAACTAACCTTCTTTTTGGAATGGAGAAAAATGAATCCAAGCCGGTCTGCAATGATAACTCTAAGCTCGTTCAAGCTGTCATAGCAAACAAGGAGTTTGATCCCTCCGAGTTAATCGTCCAAGCTGACAACATTTCAAGGGGATGGCGCAAGACATTGAGGATCACTACGCCAAGTGGAGAGAAGTTGGAAATGACC
The DNA here is from genome assembly GCF_001683475.1 of Chenopodium quinoa. NCBI lineage: Eukaryota > Viridiplantae > Streptophyta > Magnoliopsida > Caryophyllales > Amaranthaceae > Chenopodium > Chenopodium quinoa. The sequence continues at coordinate 1,339,355 of NW_018742412.1, read as the reverse complement.
GCTGGCGAGGGTCCTATGTTTGATGAGTCTGAATCGTCTGGGTCCGAGTCCGAGTCTGAGTCTAAGTCTGTAGATGAGTCCTTAGAGTTTGAGGCTGACCCTCTTTCTGCTATAGAGTTCATCCCTGAGTCTCTTGTTGAGCCTTATCCTTCTAGTCCTAATAATTCTGGTGAGGTCGCAGCTGACCTTGCCTCTCTTGATGTATTAGCCAGTGAATTCAATAAAATGAATACCTTTGCTTACGATGTGTGCCATTCCCCTAGCCCTGATCAATATTGCTTTGCTAATGATAAAAATGACAAAGAAATAATAAAAACAATGGAAGAACACGAAAATAAAACAGCAGTTATTGAAGATACATAAACAGTTAATATTTCCAATGATATGACTGTTAAAGAAGTAAAAATTAGATTAACACTAAGTCAAGATGAACGCAAAGAGCTAATTAACTTGCTTAGTGAATTTGTTGATGTATTTGCTTGGTCATACCAAGATATGCCAGGAATTGACAGGGATATAGCTCAGCATACGATACCACTCATTCCAGGTATGAAGCCTGTCAAACAAAAGCTGCGCCGAATGAAACCAGATGTGGCTCTCAAAATCAAAGAAGAAATCAGGAAGCAATTGGCCGCAGGTTTCATCAGAGTATCCAAGTATCCGAAATGGATAGAAAATGTGGTCCCAGTTCCAAAGAAGGATGGAAGGGTCACAATGTGTGTTGATTACAGGGATCTTAATAAAGCAAGCCCAAAAGATGGGTTCCCTCTACCTCACATTGACATTCTGGTCGATAATACAGCAAACCATGCACTCCTGTCATTCATGGATGGTTACGCCGGATATAATCAAGTATTGATGGCCGAAGAAGACATGGAGAAAACCACATTCATCACACAGTGGGGTACATATTGCTATACGGTAATGCCATTCGGGTTGAAAAACGCGGGTGCCACCTACCAAAGAGCAGCTACAACACTTTTACATGACATGATGCACAAAGAGGTGGAGGTCTATGTTGATGATATGATTGTCAAGTCTAAAGATCGCCCAGGCCATATTGTCGCACTTCGCAAATTTTTTGCAAGACTCCGTAAGTACAACATGAGATTAAATCCAGCAAAATGTGCATTCGGAGTCACGTCAGGCAAATTACTTGGATATGTGATCAGTTCTCGAGGGATTGAAATAGATCCTTCAAAAGTAAAAGCGATCATGGCCATGCCACCACCCAAAAATGAGAAGGAGATTCGAGGCTTCATTGGAAGGTTGCAGTACATAAGTAGGTTCATATCAAAGCTCACAGCGATATGCGAACCTATATTCAAGAAGCTTAAGAAGAATGTCCCAGTCATATGGGATGATGACTGCCAAAAGGCTTTCGACAAAATCAAAGAGTATTTGGCAAACCCACCCGTGCTAGCGCCAGCAATACCTGACTTTCCTCTTCGACTCTACCTTACAGTCACAAGAGAAACGATGGGGGCAATGCTAGCACAAGAGATCGAAAGCAAGGAGAATGCAATCTATTACTTGAGCAAGAAACTCCAAGGATATGAGACGCGATACACGCCACTCGAGAAATTGTGTCTCGCACTTGTATGGGCCGCACAAAAACTGAGACATTACATGCTCACTCATACAGTGCATGTCGTGTCTAAGATGGATCCTCTCAAATATCTGTTCGAGAAAGCAACACTCAACGGCAGATTATCAAGATGGATAGTCAATCTAGCTCAATTTGATTTGAGATTTGTGCCACAAAAGGCCATCAAAGGTTCTGCAGTTCCTGACTTCTTAGCAAACTTTCCGCTAGAAGAACCTGAAAAAGAAGAAGATGAGTATGATTTCCCTGACGAAGATTTACTCATGACCGAAGACGATAGTTGGACGCTCTATTTCGATGGAGCTTCAAACCAAAAGGGATGTGGTGTGGGAGTCTTGCTCGTATCACCCAATGAAGAACACATCCCAATTTCCATGAAGCTCGACTTTGATGTCACCAACAATGCCGCAGAATATGAAGCATGCATTTTGGGATTAGAAACAGCTGTCGCCTTGGGAATCAAGAAACTCAAAATCTACGGTGACTCTTCACTAATCATTAACCAAATCTCTAAGAGATGGAAAGTGAGGAGTGAAAGTCTCGCTACATATCAAGCTCATCTGGAAACTCTCACGGAGCAACTAGATGAAGTGGAATATACGTATCTGCCAAGAGAAGAAAACCAGTTCGCTGACGCACTAGCTAAGTTAGCATCAATGGTGCAAATTCCAGCTGACACGATCAGAATGCCATTGACCATAGAGAGAAGGTATGAACCAGCTTATGTTCATGCACTTGATGATGAACAAGAATCACAGGAGGAAGATGAAGAACCATGGTATACAGACATCCTTAATTATGTGACAAGAGCATAATATCCTCCTAATACTGATAAAAGGGCACGCCGTGCTTTGAGGCTCCTGGCCTCACAGTATGTGCTCATCAGGGGAGAACTCCACAAGAGAACCGCAACAGGAAGAAATCTCTTATGTATAACCAAGAAAGAAGCACATAAAACCATGGAAAACCTTCATGCTGGTATATGTGGAACTCACATGAATGCAAAGATGTTAGTCCAAAAAATTCAACGACAAGGTTACTATTGGACTACTATGGAGCTAGATTGTCACGAGTACGTCAAAAAATGTATGAAGTGTCAAATCTATGCAAACTTACAACATGTTCCACCTTCACTTCTCTACACGTATACTTCTCCATGGCCTTTCTCCACTTGGGGCATTGACATCATTGGGAAAATCACACCACTAGGACAAGGGGGGCATGAATTCATTCTCGTACCAATCGACTACTTCACCAAATGGGTTGAGGCAGCCTCATATGCCAAGCTGACGGCAAAACATGTAGCTCAATTCATTGAGAAAAATATTATATGCCGCTATGGGGTACCACATGAGATGATCAGTGACAATGGAACACATTTCCAAGCCCAATGCGCGGAATTGTTGCAGAAATATCATATCAAACATCATCGATCATCACCTTACAGACCACAAGCGAACGGAGCAGTCGAATCGGCCAACAAAAACGTGAAGACCATCATCGAAAAGATGACGGAAAATTATAAAGATTGGCCAAGTAAGCTACATTTTGCCCTCTGGGGTTATCGAACCTCTGGGGCTACCCCCTTCTCCTTGGTCTATGGCGTCGAAGTTGTACAACCAATCGAGCTCGAGATACCTTCTCTCCGAATCGCATTGGAAAGCCAACTAGATGAAGTCGACTGGATTAGAGCAAGATACGACGAACTAGTCTTGCTTGATGAAAAACGCTTGGCAGCTTTGCATCATGTCCAAACCTACCAACAGCGTATGGCACGACATTTTAATAAAAAAGTTAAGACCAGGAATATCAAAGAGGGTGACCTAGTGCTTAAGGCACTTCGCAAAAATGTGTTAGATCCAAGAGGAAAATTCAGACCGAACTGGTCAGGCCCGTACATTGTTAAAGCCATCCTGTCTGGCGGAGCGGCACAATTGGTATACATGGACGGCAACGGCTTCCATAATTTAACCAACTTGGATCAACTCAAAAAATTCTACGCCTAGTCGCATGGGTTCATGACCCAATAGAGCTACGTTTGGCCTGATTCCTTTTTAGGATACGTAGGCAACCCCTCAAGGGGGCCCGGCCACTTTAAAATAAAATAAAAATCCTCCCTCTATTGATTTAGTATGTGCCCGGTTCAACATTGCGTCACGGCAAAATAAAAAATAAAAAATAAAAAATAAATAAAAAAAAATGCAGATTTCCGTGACACGGCAGTTTTAATCGTGTCACGGCAGACCCCAACCGTGACACGGCGACTGTTTTGTGTCACGGGGGCTATTTGGAGCGTAAGGGCATATATTTTTTGCATGTTTAGCAAGCTACTATTTGCAAATGGTAGGGTAGGACATGCTTGTCTAGCGTCTGTACTTGAGCATGTAGAATCCGGAAGATGTCATATGCCAACGTGCCTTGGAGAAACATGTCGTGGCCTTGACGAGGCAAAAGCTGACCGGAAAGCCATCAGGAAGGGCTCTCTGGTACTTTTACATGATAAGACTCAGAGATAGGGCGATTAAAATATAAGTTAGCAAGTTTTTCTAAGTCTACTTCATTACCACAAACAATTCTATTTAAATCTGGATCTGTTAAATTCAGATGGCGTTCAAAGTCTTGGTAATAATATTCACGTAAGGTAGGCATGGCAACAAGATTTCTAGCGGGAAATCCAAAGATTGCACCAAATTCCTCCGGCAGAGGACAGATTTCATCAAAATCAAATTTGAAACAGTGTGTTTCTGGACTCCAATAATCTAATTCTGCTCTAAGAAAATTGTGTTCAATAGCTACGTGTCGCAGGGCTAGCAAACCCCTGACATGAAATAATTCTAACTCTCTTTTTTCAGCATTGGTCAAATAATAAGACCAGTCGCGCAACGTATTATCAAAATTCTGAGACATGATTATTGAAATATGAAAGTCTAAATTATTTTGTGTTTCGTACTTATGCATATCATAATAATCTGGTCTTATTTTATAGCAAAAGCGCTCGAAACTGCCCAGAATTTATCTTTTCGCACGCGTGAAACAAACCGCTGAATAATACGTTTCCCGTGACACGGGAAATTCCACCGTGTCACGGGAACCTTTGCCGTGACACGGCAGGTTTTGCCATGACACGGTGAACAGTGCCGTGACACGGCACCTTGCGCGCTATATTTTTTCATCTTTTCCGTATCTATCCGGATTTTTTTTTGTATTTTCTTATCTTTCACGTTTATTTTTCAGTCTTTTCTGAGAGTTTTATTTCTAATAAAATTCTCACCTTTTTTTTTATTTTTATTTTTATCTTTATTTTATTTTAAGATTTTATTTCTTTGTTTTTATTTTATTTTTCTTTTGGGGAAGATATTTTTTATATTTACTTATTCTTCATTTTATTTTTATTTCTTTTTCTTTTCTTTTCTTTTGGGGAAAGTAATTTTATTTTGAGTGTTTTTTTTTATTTCTTTTCTTTTGGGGAAGGTCGGTACCCTCCATTACTCCACTTATGTTTTTTCGTCGTGTCATTAATAAGTACACAATCACACACAAAGAGTCTCAAACACACACTAACACACACAATAGTAGATATATAAACTGTAAATAATGTACAAAGAGTCGTAATACATAAATGTGTCAAGTGTCATCACAGTATGGACAAAAACCCTCGGTCAAAAATCTCTAGAATCAGAATCAGTCTCATCTTGTCCCTGTGCATGTGGACCTCCCTGTGTGTATGGGAACGGCGAACCAAAGAGTCCCTCGACCATCCGAGTACGGGGAGTAGCATCCCTACTAGTCCCCGTAGGCCCAGTAGTAGTCAAACTCAAAGCAGGACCCGTCCAGCCGGAGAACGGAGTAGATTGGCCCAAAGATACTGGAATCGTCGGCGAAGGCATCGTCCCATACAGCGAAACCGAGAACAAGCCCGACAGTGGTGGAGGAATCCCGGATAATGGGGCCGAGAATGAACCAGGATCCAAAGGAGACCCAAACTCAGAAACTGGAGGCTGTGAAAATGACGGACGCTGAGAAGGCTGACCCTGCTGCCACTGAGCCTCCTGGAACAGCTGAGTAGTCTGCGGCTCTCGCTGAGAACGCCGGTGAGCCTCGGAAGATCGTCTACCACGACCAAGCTCCTCCTCGTCCGAGCCTCTGGGCCTCGAGCACGAGCGAGACCTCCGTCGCTCCTGAAAAACACAAAATCAAAAGGTGTCAACGATGCAAAATAAAACAAATGGCAGAAATGAAAAAATAATAAGTGATACCTCAAGGACGTCGCTAGAGCTCCGACAACTCGCACCACGCCGAAGCTTGATGATGCAATACTTCAGCGCGTCCACTAGCTTCATGATTCCCATCACCTCCGGGCGGTTAGGCTGAAGATAAAACAAAGAAAAATCAGTAATAAGCAGCATTAAAAGAGTGGATAATGCGTCGAAGAAAACTCACCAGCTCAAAGACCTCGGGCACTGACTCATGCGCCTGTCTATAACCCTCCGGCGCGTCAGCAATATGGTCCTCCGTGATACCGATCGGCTCAGGGTAGCGGACAGACTGAGGAGGAATCTGAATCCTCCCCACAGGGTGGATGGTCGTCTAAAAATATGATCGAATAATCAAGTTATTCGGCTATTTAAAACAGAGACTAGCAAAGAAGATTCTCGAAAGAAATCATACCTCGGGAAGACGGGGTGGAGGAGCCAGAGAGGGAAGCAAATCCCGCGCATAGTCGCTCTCCATGTGAACGAGCTCCTGCCACGGAAGAGTGTAGCGCTCTCCTCTGTTGATCAACCCTCTGATCAAGCGGGAGTCCAGCATCGACTCTGGCAAAGATGAAGGCACCACAAAGCGATCGCCGCTATGCTAACGGACGACTCGCTCCCCTAAATACCAGACATAGCACCCAGTACCAACCAAGATGGTACGGTACACTGAAAGACGTAGGGCCTCGGGTAGATCAGTCATCCCGGCCCAAGGACGATACTGGACATCGATGGGAACCTGGAAACCATAAAAAGTTAGGCGTGAAACAACATAAACAACATCAGAAGGAAAAAACGCAACAAAGCTAATCCTTACGCCAACGGAAGAGGTGCCTCGGCGTAGTAGCCCACGAAGCGCCGGAACAGACTCCACCCGTGACTCTCCTCGGTCACGCCAGCTGGCTCCGACGGGGAAGTCATGGACCACTCCCCGACGCCGGCGAGGAGCCAAGCCTGGGAAGTACTCGTAGAACCATAACTGCAACAAAAATAACATTCAGCACACGAATCGAACAAGCTGAAATGAAACAAGAAGGGAAAAGACCATCACCTCTACGACTCTCCACAGGCCGTAAACGGTGATAGGGGACTCGTCATTCAGCTGACGGCAGCCATGACGTAGAGATAGAAGAAGATCCGCGTACCCAAGACTGGCCCAGCTGTAGGATCCTATCTCGGGAATCCTGGCCAAAGAGGGGAGGTAGCAGAGGAGCACGCGTGAACTCCTGTTGGCAGAGAGGGTCATAGAAATCAGGATCAAGATGAAGATCTTTACCCGCTGCTCGGCCATCGTATCCTCCATATCGAAGCCGCGAGCAAGAACTGAAGCCGACTCCGATCGTCCACTTCTAGGATCACCTCGAGACACCGGTCGGGTCCTGATGTGCTGAACGACCGGACCCAACAAATCAGCTACCTCAGCCGATGTCCAAGATAGATCGGACATCTGGCCTACTGCCCGGTCAGTAAAGCGCAGCCCGCTGATCATGCTGAAGTCCAGGGGGGTCACCGTCATCTCCCCCCAAGCAAAGTGAAACGTGTTAGTAGTATCCCAGAAATACTCCAACAATGCGCGAACGACCGTCGCGCCGCAACCCCGGGGGCTGCGCAACCCTACAACTGCTGCGTAGAAATCGACCAAGCCAAACGACTCCCATAGGGCGCTCGTAGCAGGATCCCCCGTAATGACTTGGTAAAGTCGAGGGATCAAATCACCGGCCCCGGAACCATGCTGGCGAAGTGTGCCATCGACTATGCCGGAGAGAAAACCAACTGGTATGGGGACCACGGAGGTGGAACCCACCTACCCCTACTCGTAGAAGTCCGAGGCTCGGACTCCAAAACGTCGTCATCCACGCCCTCAGGGACAGTGGGAGTGTCCTCCCGAAAAGCCCGACGCCGGCCGCGGGTAGAAAGGTCGCAATCTCGTCGTCTAGGCATGTTATTGTAAAAATCTAAATGTTTAGCATCATTTCCTAAACATTTTTAAATTACATATTTATAATGAAAAATAAATATCTAAATACTTAGCATCCTTTCCTAAGCTATTTAGTTGTTTATTGAATTATATGCTAAATTTTATCTAAATGTTTAGCATCATTTCCTAAACATTTAATTCAAGTTGCATATTTAAATGTTTAGCATCATTTCCTAAACATTTAATTCAAGTTGCACATTTACAATAACAATCTGAATACTTAGCATCATTTCCTAAGTTATTTAGTTGTTTATTGAATTATATGCTAATTTTTACCTCAAGGCTAAAAATTGGCAAAATTTTGGTATTTAGTTTCTCCACGACAAACTAATACTACAGTTCTCCTAGCCGCATGATACTATGTTCTCCATGACAATATAGTACATATGCAAAATATGAATCAACACATCATTTCACAAGATTCACCACCATTTTTTCATCATTTCAAAGCATGAACATTATTTCACAAAGTAGCACCCAAAAATGGTGATTTGCTCAATTCTCCATCAAATCATGCAATTTTTGTCTCAAATTTCTCACAAACACACATGTACACATATACAAGTAACATCATGGAAAGAATTTCAACATAAAGCTTCAAAATCAAAAACCCCCAAATTGATTTTTTAGGGTTTGTCATGAAATTGTTAATGTGAAGCAAATTCAAAGAAAAAATCAAAGGGAGCTTACATGGATGTTTGTAAAAGGTCGAAAATGAGGAGAAGATCGAGAAATTACAACAAAATTGGTGAAATTCAAACTCCAAAACTCGAAAATATGTTCCGGTCACCAGCGCAGCTGCCGCGACACGGGCAAGACTAACCGTGTCACGGTCAAGAGCAACCGTGTCACGGAAAACCTTCAAGGCTGACGGAGCTCCGGTGAACTGGGCGGCAGTACAGGAACAGAAACAGAAGCAGCAACGAAACAGCAGCAGCGCAGTACAGTAGCCAAACAACCGCAGCAAAGCAAAAAGGAGAAGAAAAAAAAAAAAGACTAACCGTGTCACGGTCGCCGTTACCGTGTCACGGCGAGTTTCGAATGGCCAGCGGTTAACCTCAGGCGTGGCGCGGCAGCTTTTGGGGAGAGAGAAGCTAAAGTGGTGAATGGTGAAAGCAAGTGTGAAAGCAAGAAGAAATGTGAAATGAAAAAATGGTGCACGCGGATTTAAAGGCAGAAAAGGACACAAAAGAGCCGTTGTTGACTGATTCAAACAGCGAAAAAAAAAGAAAAAAAGAAAAAATAGGTGTCCCGTGACACGGGATACTAGTCCCGTCAAACGGGAATCCCTGACCGTGTCACGGAAATCTGATGACGTGGCGCGGCAAACCTGAGCCTGGTCAGGGAATATTCTTAGCTTTTTGACCAGTTTGGCTGACTTTCCGAGTTTATTGGGCGATTATTTTTCGCTACAGTTACGCGGAAAATTCCAACTGATGTTTAAGGGGGACTAAAATTACCATTTTACCCCTGACAAGCGTCAAAGCCTATTTTTCGGCATTTTAAGCATTTGATATGGTCGGATAATCGGCTAAAAATTGTGAATTATCTACAGCCCACGTTCGGGGATTATCGAACCACCATACACTTATCAATTTTCAGCAATCGTCGGCTTTCCTCAGGCTTGGAAAGCGTTATCGGTGGATTTTTCTTCAAGTATAGAAAACCGCCAAGTCGGCTTTCCTCAGGTATGGAAAGCATCATCCGTGGATTTTTCTTCAAGTATAGAAAACCACAAAATCCCTTTGTCGGCTTTCCTCAAAGTATGGAAGGCATTATCGGTGGAATTCTTCAAGCATAGAATGACAACAAATTCGTTCGTCGACTTTCCTCAGGCATGGAAAGTATTATCCGGTAGCTTTCTTCGGGCTTAGAAAGGTACCAAACTCTTCAGTCGGCTTTCCTCAAGCATGGAAAGCATTTCAATCAATGTCACTCGGTAGATTCCTTCAAGCATAGGAAAATGCCAAACTCGTTTGTCACCGACACACTGGTGCCAGATATGTTTTCTATCCTTTTACTCTTTTATCTGTGGAATTAACATTTTATGCAGGTGTCTGCGTATAAAGAATGATTTAGGATCGCAGAACGTCTTAAATCATTCTCCGTCCCTATCGACTACTTTGACTATCGTTTTCGAAACTAATGTTTCTACAAACTCAGTCAAAGTGGGGGCTTCTATAGACACCTAAAAATGTCTCCCCAAAACCAAACCCGATGATAAATAACCTTTCACCGCCACTGTTGGTCGGGTTTAGTATTTAATCCAGAGAGTGCTTGAAAAATCGTATTTTATTAAATTCACACCTTTGATAGGTCCATGGATTAGTCTTGATGTTTGGTAAAAGCATAGTTTTAATTTTAGCCCAAGCTTGTTAATTAATTTTAAGCCCAAACCTTTTTATTTTATTATTTTATTATTTGTTTTTGGCCCAAATATTTTATTTATTTTATTTATTTCATTATTTTCTTCTTTTAGCCCGAATAATAAAAGTCAGAAAAAGCCCGAAATTATCAATCGGCAATTTAAAAGCCGAAAGAAATTAGGGTTAAAAATGAATTTAGATGGAAAAATGGACTAGAACTGACCGTGTCACGGTACAGCTTGACCGTGTCACAGGAACTGTTCCCGTCTGACGGTGGGACTTCCCGTGACACGGGAGGTCTGCTGTGACACGGGAAGTTCCGTGTCCTTTCCGCGTAAACCCTTAACGTGTTTTCTGTTCCGTTTTCTAAAAATTTCCCGCGTCACTCCAAAACTGACCGTGTCACGGGAACTTGTACCGTCTGATGGTACAGTCTAACCATGTCACGGTACAGTCTGACCGTGTCACGGAATACTTTTTTAGGGTTTTTTATCATTTTAGGGTTCCGTGTGCTCCCTCAGCACATTTCCCTATAAATACCCCCTCATTTCTGATGTACGGGGCAACGAGAATTTTATTATTCTTATTTTCTATCTTCTATGCTCTTAACCTAAACACTAGCCTACCCTTTTCACTTCAAAATTCCTTCTTCAAGCACTCAAAGGAGTCCATATTTTACTCGAGGTTCTGTCCTTAAGCCAAGGCGTGAAAGGTAGAATCATTTGAGGGTTTGGCCCCAAAATCAACCTTATTTTATTTAATTTAATTTAATTATTGTTTTTATTATTTCCTTGAAGTTACTAACTCGTTTATTATTTTGTAGTTGCAAACAAACAGATTCAAAGTAAGGATCATGCTCTTTTTACTATTGTTATTTTTCTAACGATTTTTATATTGTTGGAATTATGATCAAATTGGTTTTTATATTAATATTGATTTTATTATTTATTTTGATCACCATATTGCATGTTTAAGGGGAATATGTAATTGAAAATCACGACTAATAAGATAATTTGGACAACCGGTTTAGGTTCCCTTTTAATCTTATTGTTAATTCAAGTGATCACCAAATTTTTAGAATTATGTGTGCATTAATTTTAAACCGATTTAGCTTAATAATAGTTTGGAGCAAATTGAATTATTGTTTGCATGCCTTTGAGATCACAGGAATGCTTTTCACTATAAGAATCGAGTAGAGGCCAATACGGGCGAATGTAACTCCATGACTCACTTCGTACCATCATCCCCGATCCTCCTTTCGTGGTTCCGAACCATATGGATTTAGTAATCTCATGGATTATGAATGGGGTGTAACCTTCACGGGTCAATCGTTGTTGCCTATCGTTGTCCCTTATCGTGGTTGCCTTTTTATGATCCGTGAACGGTTTACAAGTTCCTTAAAAACTTGTTGGCGGCTCCCTACTTTATTTGTCCCTAATCGTAATGTCAATTCCCACTTCCTATGAGTGCCAAGCATATTCACAACATGCTTTTAACGTAGGCGCACTTCGAACGACGCCTACAGATAGTATTCTTAAAAAGTATGTGGACCACCTTGGCATCATTAGTAGGAGTAGCGATGGCCTCAACCCACTTGGATACATAATCGACGGCGACAAGTATATAGCGGTTACCGTTTGAAGAGGGGAACGACCCCATGTAATCAACACCCCAAACATCAAAAATTTCAACTTCCAAAATTCCAGTTTGAGGCATCTCATGCCGCCGCGAGATGTTGTCAGTCCTTTGGCAAGAGTCACAAGCCTGCACAAAAATGTTAGCATCCTTAAACATAGTAGGCCAATAGAAACCTGATTCATTAATCTTGGCCACCGTTTTGGTGGGGCCATGATGTCCTCCATATGGTGAGGTGTGGCAACTAGTGAGCACACCGTAAACTTCCCATTCGGGAACACACCTGCGAAATAATCCATCTGCACACTCACGAAACAAAAAAGGATCATCCCAAAAATAATGTTTAACATCATAAAGAAATTTCTTTTTCTGTTGGTAGGACAAGTCAGAAGGTAGAGTACCGCCCACTAAATAATTAGCAAAGTCAGCATACCATGGGTGTTTCTCTACAATTGCATATAGGTTGTCATCAGGGAAAGAGTCATCTATAGGAAGAGAAGCCTTACCCTCATCATACCTGATACGTGACAAGTGGTCTGCCACTACGTTCTCTGCTCCCTTTTTATCTTTTATATCGATATTGAAATCTTGGAGCAAAAGAACCCAACGGAGTAGCCTAGGCTTTGATTCTGCCTTAGCTATCAAGTACTTCAAAGCTGCATGGTCAGAAAAAACAATGACTTTAGAACCAACAAGATATGATCTAAATTTTTCTAAAGCATATATGACTGTAAGAAACTCCTTCTCCGTAGTGGCATAGTTGACTTGGGCTTCATCCAAAGTTTTGCTTGCATAATAAATAGCATGCAAATTAAAACTTTGTCCTTTCTCTGTCCGAGCACGACTCCTAGTGCAAAGTCACTTGCATCACACATAATCTCGAAAGGTAGATTCCAATCGGGAGCACATATGATGGGTGCCGGTATCAAAGCCTGCTTAATCCTGTTAAAAGCCTCAAGACACTCGTCGATAAAAATAAAAGGGACATCCTTGAGTAAAAGCTAAGTCAATGGTTTAGCAATTTTAGAAAAGTCTTTGATAAAGCGACAATAAAACCCCGCATGACCCAAGAAACTTCTAACTCCCTTAACATTAACTGGGGGTGGTAATTGCTCAATCACTGAAATCTTAGCTTTATCTACTTGTATGCCCTGTAGATACAATGTGACCTAGAACTACTCCCTCTGTCACCATAAAGTGACATTTCTCCCAGTTTAGTACCAAATTATATTCTTCACATCATTTCAAAATTTTAGCGAGATTTATTAGACATGAATCAAATGAAGAACCATACACGCTAAAATCATCCTTAAAGACTTCCATAATAGATTCTATGAAATAAAAAAAAATGCTCATCATGCAACGTTGAAAGGTAGTGGGGGCATTACATAAACCAAAGGGCATCCTACGATATGCAAAAGTACCATAAGGGCATGTAAAGGTTGTCTTTTCCTGATCTTCAGGGTGAATTGGAATTTGGAAAAATCCCGAATACCCATCCAAATAGCAAAAGAACTTATGGTTAGCTAACCTCTCAAGCATTTTATCTATAAAGGGGAGGGGAAATGGTCCTTTTTAGTGGCGATATTTAATCTACGATAATCAATACAGATACGCCACCCTACAACAGTTCTAGTGGGGATTAATTCATTTTTCTCATTAGTAATCACAGTTATCCTGCCTTTTTTAGGCACTACCTGCACATGACTTACCCACTTGGAGTCAGAAATAGGATAGATAATACCTGCATCGAGTAATTTCATAACCTCTTTCTTGACTACATCCTACATGTTAGGATTCAATCTTCTCTGGGGTTGAATGCAGGCCTTATAGTTATCCTCTAGATGTATTGTGTGCATACAAAAATCAGGGCTAATACCCTTGAGATCATCAATACTGTACCCAATTGCTTTCTTATGGGTTTGAAGAACCCCTATAAGTTGGGAAGTTTTTAGGTCATTAAGTGCAGTACTAATGATCACGGGGTATAGTTCCTGCTCATCTAGAAAAATATATTTTAAGTGAGAAGGGAGAGGTTTTAGTTCAGGTTCCTTGACCTCTGCAGGTTTCGATTCCTGAACTAAATTTACTACCTTCATTGTCTCTTTGGGGTCTAACTCTTTTAGGGAAAGAGCTCTTTTAATATCCTGTACTTCATTGCCCCAGACGCTTGCATTATCTGCAGATAAATTCCTACAAAGAATTTCCTCCAGGGGATCCCTTGCAAGAACCTGTGGCAAGCTATCATCACAAATATCGTCCATTATATCAATTACATTAATAAAACAACAATTTTCCTCTAGCATAGGCCCTTTCAAAACTTTCCCTAAATTAAAAGTAACATTATCATCACCAACAGAAAGGGTTAGTTTACCATTTTTTACATCAATAATGGCTCCTGCAGTATGAAGGAAAGGCCTACCTAATATAATGGGTATTTGTGTATCCTCAGCCATGTCTAAAACTACAAAATCAACAGGGATAAAAAATTTACCAACTCTGACAGGGACATCCTCTAAAATACCTAGAGGGTATTTTACAGAACGATCTGCCATTTGCAAAGTTATATTAGTAGCTTTTAAATCACCCATATTAAGTTTAGCAAGGAATAGAATTGACTCCATCTTTGATTCTAATCAGGTGTTGCTCAAGGATCTAAATGCTATTTCTCATGAAATTATCTCTTTCTATAAGTCTCTTTTAGGGACTCAGGCTCCTTGGCTCCCTGTTGTTGACCTTGTCACTATGAGGAGGGGTAAGCAGCTTAGCTTTGCTGCTTAGAGCTACCTCATTAGGCCTATTTCTCATGCTGAAATTGATGCTGCCCTTAAGGGAATTGATAACACTAAAGCTCCTGGTATTGATGGCTTTAACTCCTTTTTCTTTAAGAGAGCTTGGCATATTTTGAAAGATGATATTTATGCTAGTGTTATTGATTTCTTCACTAAAGGGACTTTGCCTAAGCAGTGGAATTGCACAACTATCACTCTGGTTCCTAAAATCCTTAATGCTTCTCATGTTAAGGATTTTAGACCTATAGCTTGTTGTACTGTGGTCTATAAGCTCATTTCTAAGGTCATAACTTCTAGGCTTGCTGCTATCATTGGTGAGGTGATTGATGATGCTCAGGCAGGGTGCATTCCAGGCACGCACATTGGTGACAATATCCTTCTTGCAACTGAATTGATCAAAGGCTATGATCACAAATTTATCTCTCCTGGGTGCATGGTTAAGGTGGATTTGAAGAAAGCCTATTATTCAGTTGAGTGGGCATTCTTGATCACTGTTATGCAGGAGCTTGGTTTCCCTCAGAGATTTGTTGGTTGGATCTGGACTTGTCTTACTTCTGTCTCTTACTCTATTCTTATTAATGGTTTTCCTGCCCCTCCCTTTGAAGCTAAGAAAGGGTTAAGACAAGGTGACCCTATGTCTCCCTTTCTTTTTTCTATTGGTATGGAATACCTTTCCAGATGCCTTGATGAGCTTAGGTTAACTCCTGATTTTAGCTTTCACCCTAGATGTGAAAAGTTAAACCTAACTCACATGATGTTTGCTGATGACTTATTGATGTTTTCTAGAGCTGGTAGTGTTTCTGTTAAGCTTCTCTTCCAAGCCTTCTCGAAATTTTCGGGTGCCTCTGGGCTTTCTGCTAATCTTGATAAAAGTGAAGTCTATTTTGGAGGAGTTTCTGTTGATGTTCAGAAAGAGCTGAGCGAGCTTCTTGGTGTTTCTCAAGGTACCATTCCTTTTAGGTATCTTAGGGTCCCTCTCTCTTCCAAGAAGCTTACTATTGCTCAATGTAGGCCTTTGGTGGAGAAGGTCACTGCTAGAATCCAAGGGTGGATGGCTAAACACTTGTCCTATGCTGGGAGGCTTCAATTGGTGAAGAGTGTGTTGTTTGGTATTCAGACTTATTGGGCTCAAATTTTTATCTTACCGAAGAAAATTCTGAAAGAGATTGAGGCTAGGTTCAGGTGTTTTCTCTGGACTGGATCCTCTGCCCCTGCTAAGAAATCTTTGGTTTCTTGGAATAATGTCTGTCTTCCTAAAGTTTGTGGTGGCTGGATCTTGCTTTCTCTTCCTGAGTGGAATAAAGCAGCTGTCACTAAGTTACTTTGGGATATTGCTCACAAGGCTGATAATCTTTGGGTTAAGTGGGTCCATATCTACTACTTCAAGCATAAAGATTGTTGGACCACCCCTACCCCTACTAAATGCTCTTGGTTCTTGAAGAAGATTTTGAGTTGTAGAGATGTTGTGAATGATCAAGGGGGATGGGATGGTTTCATACAGGGCAACAAGTTGAAATCAAGAAGCTTTATGCTGCTATTAGGCCTCAAGTGCCTAAAGTTCCTTGGAAGAGAGTTATTTGTCATAACTTAGCAACTCCTAAAAGTGTTTTTATCTTGTGGCTAGCTTTGTGGAATAGGCTTGTCACTAAGGATAGGTTGCTTCAATGGCACATTTCTTGTGATCCAAAGTGTTTCTTGTGCCTGAATAGCAATGAAAGTGTTCATCATTTATTTTTTGATTGTGAATACTCTAGGCAGGTTTGGAGCAAGGTGTTGGGTATCTTACGTGTTTCCAAGCCTGTTCAGCAGTTTAGTGATGAGGTTGATTGGATGAAGAAAATCTGCAGAAGTTCCAGATTGAAAAACAAAGTGATCCGGGTGGCCTTCACTGAAACAGTTTATGGTATTTGGATTCAGAGGAATGCAGTTCTTTTTACTGGTTGTTGCAAATCTGTTGATGCTCTAGTTAGGGATATTGCCTTTCATTCAGTTTGTAGAATCCCGGTGGGAAGCAAATATTTGACCGTTTAGGAGCTTCTCCTGTTCTTGGTCTTCTATTGCTGTTGCTGGTTCTTTATGATTTCTGGCTCCTAGCTATTGAGTTTTGGTTTCTTTTTTGGGGATTATTGTTATAGCTGTCTTGTTTTGGTTGCTCTTTTGGCTCTTTTTGTGATGCTGGCTTCTGCTGTTGCTTATGCTTTCTTGTTGTTGCTGAATTCCAGTTGCAGTTGCTGTTTCTTTTGATGTTGCTGGCAGGTTTGCTCTGTTGTTTTCTCTGGTTGGTTGTTGTCTGCATTTGTTGCCTTCTGTTGTTTGTTGTCTGTTGTCTGCCTGCTCTACTGCTCTGCTGTCGGGTTGGTGTTGTGCTGCAGCTGCTGGCTGCATCTACTGTTGTCTGCATCTGTTGCTCTGCTCTGCTAGTCTGCTTTTGTTCTGCTGCAGTGGCTGTTACTGGCTGCCCTACTTGCTATCTGCTCTTGCTGTGCTGGTCAGCAGATGCTGCTTTCTGTGCAGCAGCTTGTGTATGCTGCTGCTTGCTCTGTTGCTCTGGTTTTCTGCTGCTGCTGACTTGCTGTACTGCTGCTCCTTGTTTCTGTTGTTGTTGTTGTCCTGCTGACTGTGTTATTGTTATGGTCAGAGGCTGCTAGTGCTGCTGTTCTGATGGTGCAGGGGTATGCTAGTGCTGCTGTTTTGTGTTGCTATTTTGGCAGCTGGGGCAGGGGTTTGGGTCTGCTGCTGCTCTTATTGTTGGCCTTGCTTTTGCTTGTGGATGCCTTGTCTTTTTAGAAAATCTTTGTTTAGGTTTTTGTTGTTTTTGCTGGTCAGTTTGCAGGCCTGTCTGCTTCTGATTGTTTTTTTTGGTGGTTTTTGGATTGGTGGCCTTGTAGTTTGCTGCTTGTGTTGTTGTCTGGTCCTGGTTTCCAGAACCCTTCCTAGAAGGTGGCTGGAAATCTAAGTCCAGTTTGTTCTAGGTTCTTCCTAGAACCCTTCCTAGAAGGTGGCTAGGATTGGATCTAGAATTGGTTTTTAGGGTTGGCCTGTTTTTCAGGTCTTGTGGTGTTCTGGTGGTAGTTATAACTTAGCTCTTGTAAGTTGTAAATTTCTCTCTTTGGTAATAAAATCTTATTTTCCCAAAAAAAAAAAGTTTAACACAGATAGACGATGGCATAACACTGACACTGGCACCCAAATCACACAAATATTTATCAATAAAAACATTCCCTATATGACAAGGGACAGAAAAACTACCAGGATCCTTTAATTTAGGAGAGGATTTATTTTGCAATAAGGCACTACATTCCTCTGTAAAAGCTACAGTTTCTACCTCATTAAAGGCCCTTTTCCTAGTCAGAATGTCTTTCATAAATTTAGCATATGCAAGAACCTGAGTGATTAAATCAGTGAAAGGAACTGTTACCTACAAGTTTTTCACAACGTCCAAGAACTTACCGAATTGTTTATCAAACTTAGTCTTTAATTGTCTATTAGGGAATGGTAGTTGGATAACTGGGCTATACACATCTCCTCCCTTATCCTGAGATTTACCCTGCAAAGAAACATTAGAACGGCTAGTATATGTTTGTAGCCCTGCAGGGTTAGCAGGATTAGCGTTTGGTATAGAGGAATCTGGATCAGGAACTGGTCCATCTTCCTTTGGCATAGAAGGTCCATCATAGTGTGAACCACTCCTTAGAGTGATTGCATTGGCATGATCTGTGGGATGGATTGGTTGCGATGGTAGAGCTCCCAGCTTACGGGTTTGTAGGGTAGATGAAGGTTGTGCAATTTGATTATCCATGATTTTATTATGGGATAAAATAGAATCAATTTGCGCATCTCTACTCTCCATATGCTTTTGCATGTTAGTAAGCATTGCTCTAATTTCTGTCATAGTAGGGTCAGAAGATGATGGGGGTTGTGCTTGGTTTTTCTGGCCTGAATTTGGGTGGTAATAATTCTGCTGTGGTAGGGGTTGCTGTTGTGGTTGTTGTGGAGGTGGAGGGTTTTATACATTGGTACTCCGGTACGAAAGATATGGATGGTTCCGGTAACCAGGATTATAAGAGTTGGAATATGGGTTATTTTGCCTATAGGTTTGGAAGGCATTAACTTGTTCCATGGAACTCCTACAATCTTGCTCCCAATGCCCTATAATTCCACAATTTTCATAAAAAGCTTCATTGTTAGCAACAGCAGAAACATTAGCTACAGAGTTAGGAGTAGCAGTAAGATTATCTAATTTTTGACAAATAGATGTTAATTGAGCTTGCAAAAAGGATACGAAATCGACATTATGTTTTCCTTTATTTGCAAACCCTCTCGAATTCCCGTATTGGGAATTGTGTATTTCCATATCTTCGATAACCTGTCCGGCATCGTCCACATTTAAATTCATGAATCTCCCACTAGCTGCGGAATCCAGAATTAATCTAGATGAACTTCCAATTCCATTGTAGAAAAGCTTGGATCAATTGCCATTGTGCTAGATTGTGGTGGGGGCATTCTCTCTGTAGATCCTTGAACCTCTCCCAAGCCTCATATAATGTTTCATCGGCCTCTTGAGCGAAGTTCTGAATAGTACTCCTTAGTACAACTGTTCTCTCTACAGGGTAATATTTATTATAGAAATTCAAGGCAAGAGTTTCCCAGTCAGTAATACCAAGTGCAGTTCTATTCAAACCATTAAACCATAATTTAGCTTTGCCACATAACGAAAAGGGAAAAAGAATCTCCCTGATTTGGTCCTACGTGACCCCGGCTTGTCTAATGATGTTACAATATTGGCAGAAATCTACAATGTGAAGATTAGGATCTTCACCCTTAGCTCCACTAAATTGCTTCCTCTCTATCATAGTGATAAATTGGGGCTTGATTTCAAATTGTACTCCATCTAGGGCCGGAGTGGGAGTAAGGTGCGGAAAATCTGTGAGCTTTGGCTGCGAGTAATCACTAAGCTTCTTTTGGGCCATCATCTCTGATTCAAAATCTGAAGGAATTTCTGTGTCGCTAGAATCATATGGAGGGGATCTCTTCGATTATTGTCTTCTTCAGAACCCGCCAGGATTTGTCTATAAAGATTCCTTTGCCTATGACACGAGCGCTCGATCTCAAGATCGAATGGGATGTAACCTGATCTGGAACACCTGGGCATAAACAAGGAACTAAAAGACAAATATGAGAATTGCCTCAAAGAACTAACGTTCTCTGAGACAAGAGGGGATAATCTAGACTACAAAAAAAAAACAATCAGAAAATAAAAATAAAACCGTTTCCCCGGCAACAGCGCCAAATTTTGACAGGCTCAAGTCGTAATCACCTAATCAAAAATAAAACCTAAATCCATTAACTATGTAGATAGGCAAGAAGGGTCGAACCACAGGGAAACATGTCAATTTATTCCTAATTAATTAGAAGCAATCTAAATTATCAAGTAACCAAATTTGTTGTAAAAGGGTAATTAAACTACTAAAGGTAAGAGTAGGGAGGGAGTAAAATATGATGTAAATCAATGAAGGAAAAACCTAGGGCATAGGTTCACTAATAAACAATATTCCAGGGTAAATCATAATAAGCAATCATCAATGCATCAATTAATCAGATTATAAAGGGCTTTCGCTACGTATTAAAATCACAGAGTCAATTTACCGGTATTAAACCTCATCTCTCAAATCTCGACTTAACCATTTATAAATTAGTCCGCACATTGAAACTTATCCTAAACATCAATTCTCATCTCTTGAATATCGAATTAATATTGTTAAACTCATACAACTAAATCTGGCCAAACCTAATTGCATAGCATTAAATCAATCAATGGGAAATTAATCAAGCATTGATAATCAATAATCACAAATTACCCCTTCATATTATTTATTAGATCCCCATAAACCCTAGAAATAAAACTACTCAAGCATAATTAAATCTAAACTAATCAAAACAATAAAATAAGACATGATGAAAGAATTAAAGAAAATAACTGAAATTAAAATAGAAGAAATTGTTAGCAAAGGAAATCTGGATTAAGGAATGAAATTAAGAACAAAGTTGAGAGAATTTAGGAGAGAGAAAATATTCTAAGTAGAGAAAGAAAGTCTAAAAGAGAAGATAATCAAAATTACGTACAAAAATCGTACTTAAACATCCCTAAAACAAATTGATATGTCCAATTTATATAGTGTTTTACCCCCGTCCCATGGCCATAATTAGTAGTGTTTTGGCTCTTTAGGGTAAGGATCAGCCATTAACGTCTGTCCACTTAGAACTGCGAGGATGCTAGGCATAAGGGATGAAGATTTAACCCCGTCAACGCAAGGAATAAGAGCCTATGACAACACTCGTCGTCAAGCTCTTGGTAAAATTACCATGAATGTAACGCCGGGAGCGATAGAACACGCTACTACTTTCCAAGTAGTAGATATTAAATCTTCATTCAATCTATTGTTGGGACGCCCTTGGCTTCATGACCTAAAGGTCGTCCCCTCATCTCTCCACCAACAAGTAAAAGATATAGTTGGAGGAATTCCTATTACCATCGATGCTTCGCCTATGAGAATTAAGTCTATAGAGAATCCAATAATTAATGTGGAGCACGATAAAGATGACAAAGATTTATGGGGATTTAATGAAGAGGTCTCCTTAATCTAGGAGGATGAAAGGACCCCTCTCTGCTACGACCCCCATTCTAACATGATCGTGAATGCTATTCTAAAAAAGCAAGGACATTTTCCTGGGATGACCCTAGGAAAGAAGAAAGGAATATTAAAACCGCTGGAATCACCTGGCCTCCCTAAATTAGATACTTTCGGACTTGGTTTCGAACCGACTCGGAAAGATCTTCAGCGAGCCCAGGAGAAGTCGAAGGTGCGTAAGGACGCTCGCATTCAAAAGAAAGCAATACCAATGGATCAGTACCCTCTTACCCTTAATGGTCAATTCATAAAAGAAGGAGAGGACTATACATGCTACAAATTTCCCGAACCATTTGTCATAAACGACATAAGGCAACCGGGATTCGAAATTTTCTTAGATTTCTATTTCATAGATGAATCCCAACTCCTGTCCATAAGGAGAAAGCACCCCCATGCTTTGACTTTAATGTCATGGGATTATTATTTGGGCGAGAAAAGGATGAGCCGACATACAAAGGGGATAATTCCTCGCTCATTCAGACAGTCCTACAAAGTGAAAATTTTGATCCCTCGAAGCTAATCACTCCAGCGGAAGGATCACTACAAGGGTGGCGTAAGACAGTCAAGGTGACTACTCCAAGTGGAAGGAAGATCTCCATCACGACAGGGCAAGGACCGATGTTCGAAGAGTCGTCTGAGTTTGAGTCAGAGTCAGAGTCAGAGTCGGAGTATCTCCCTTTAGAGTCATCTAGGTCTTTAGTTGTAGCACCTCCTCCTTATATCCCTTCTCCTAGAATAGTTAGTGATCAAGTCCCTGAGGACATATCACTCTTCGATGTAATGATCTCAGAATATAATAATATGACTTCTTCTCCTTACTCCTTATGTTCTTCTTTAACCCAAGATGACGAGCATTGCTTAGCTAACAATGAAATAGACAAAGAACTTATTAAAGCAATGGAAACACTCTAAAAGAGGACACCGATAATTGAAGAAACTGAGACGGTTGATATCTCAAATGGTTCAACCAATAAAAGAGAAGTTAAAATCGGACTAACACTTAATGAACAAGAAATAACTGATTTAAGAAACTTGCTTAAAGAATTCATCGATGTATTTGCTTGGTCATACGAAGATATGCCAGGCATTAATAGAGAAATAGCTCAACAAACTATACCACTAATTCCGGGAATGAAACCTGTAAAACAAAAGTTACGTCGAATGAAACCCGACGTAGCTCTTAAAATAAAAGAAGAAGTTCAAAAACAAATAACTGCAGGTTTCATCAAGGTATCCAAATACCCCAAATGGGTCACCAATGTCGTCCCAGTTCCGAAAAAGGATGGAATGGTGAGAATGTGTGTCGGCTATCGAGATCTAAATAAGGCAAGTCCAAAGGACGACTTCCCTTTACCACACATCGATATTTTGGTGGATAACATAGCAACTCACGCACTTCTCTCGTTCATGGATGGATAAGCAGGCTACAATCAGATTCTCATGGCAGAAGAAGACATGGAGAAAACAACCTTCATAACACCATGGGGCACTTACTACTACACGGTAATGCCATTCGGGTTGAAAAAACGCGGGTGCTACTTACCAACGTGCAGCGACTTCCTTACTCCATGACATAATGCATAAAGAGGTCGAAGTATATGTGGACGACATGATTGTAAAATCAAAAGATCGCCCAGGCCATCAAGTAGCCTTAAGAAAAATTTTCGAAAGGCTAAGAAAATACAATATGAGGTTGAACCCATCTAAGTGTGCTTTTGGAGTCACCTCAGGCAAGCTTTTGGGTTATGTCATAAGCTCTAGAGGAATAGAGATAGACCCAACCAAGATCAAAGCAATCATGTCAATGCCACCGCCCAAAACCGAGAAACAGATTCGAGGATTTATTGGCCGGTTGCAATATATAAGCAGGTTCATACCAAAATTGACGACAATATCTAAACCAACCTTTAAAAAGCTTAAGAAAAATGTACCAGTAATATGGGATGATGAGTGTCAAAAAGCCTTTGAAAAGATCAAAGCCTATCTCGCAAATCCTCCCGTATTAGCACCAACACTTACGGGAATACCTCTTAGGCTATATTTAACAGTTACCAAAGAGACAATGGGAGCTATGCTAGCACAAGAAATAGAAGGCAAAGAAAATGCGATCTACTATCTAAGAAAGAAAATGCTCGAATATGAAGCACGTTATACACCACTTGAGAAATTGTGCCTCGCCTTGGTGTGGGCCACAACCAAGTTAAGATATTACATGCTAGTGCATACCGTCTTCGTAGTCTCCCGATTAGATCCACTCAAGTATCTATTTGAGAAATCTACACTTAATGGGCGCATATCGAGATGGATAGTCAATTTAGCTCAGTTTGATGTAAGGTTCATGCCACAAAAAGCTATCAAAGGATCTGTGGTGTCAGATTTTCTAGCAGACTTTCCAATAGAAGACTCGACGCCGATACAAGACAATGAATTTCCAGATGAAGACTTAATGGTCACTGAAGATGATACCTGGACCTTGTACTTCGACGAAGCCTCAAACCAAAAGGGATATGGCGTTGGAGTATTGCTAGTATCACCTAAAGCAGAACATGTTCCAATCTCCATAAAGCTTGATTTTGACGTTACCAAACAACGCTGTTGAATACGAAGCATGTGTGGTATGCCTTGAAACAGCTTTGGCATTAGGAGTAAAAAGGTTACGAATATTCGGAGACTCTTCATTAATTTTCAATCAAATCTCCAAAAGATGGAAAGTAAGGAGCGAAAGTCTAGCCCCTTACCTAACCTATCAGGAAACCCTTACTAATCAGTTAGATAAGGTAGAATACACATATCTACCTAGAGAAGAGAATCAATTTGCTGATGCCTTGGCAATACTAGCCTCAATGGTTAGGGTTCCTACATAAATCGAGCAAATGCCTCTAACTATAGAAAAAAGGCACAAACCAGCATATATTCAAGCTATAGAAGATGATGAAGTAATCCAAGACGAAGAAGAAGAAGAAGAAGAAGAAGAAAGAAGAAGAAGAAGAAGAAGAAGAAGAAAGAAGAAGAAGAAGAAGAAGAAGAAGAAGAAGAAAAAAAAAAAAAAAAAAAAAAAAAAAAAAAAAAAAAAAAAAGAAGAAGAAGAAGAAGAAGAAAGAAGAAGAAGAAGAAGAAGAAAAGAAGAAGAAGAAGAAGAAGAAGAAGAAGAAGAAAAGAAAAAGAAGAAGAAGAAGAAGAAGAAGAAGAAGAAGAAGAAGAAGAAGAAGAAGAAGAAGAAGAAGAAGAAGAAGAAGAAGAAGAAGAAGAAGAAGAAGAAGAAGAAGAAGAAAGAAGAAGAAAGAAGAAGAAGAAGAAGAAGAAGAAAAGAAAAGAAGAAGAAGAAGAAGAAAGAAGAAGAAGAACCTGGTATACAGATATACTCAATTATGTCACCAAAGGATAATACCCTCCCCATGCTAACAAAAGAGCAAAACGAGCATTAAGACTCTTGGCTTCCCAATACGTACTCATAGACAACGAGCTACATAAAAGGGTAACTAAGGGTCGAGCTCTCTTATGTGTAGGAAAAAAAGATGCCCAAAGAGAAATGAGAATAGTCCACGAAGGAATTTGTGGAACTCACGTAAATGGCAAAATGTTAGTCCAAAAGATAATGCGAGAAGGATACTATTGGACTACAATGAATAGGGATTGCCATCAATACGTAAAAAGATGCCCTAAGTGTCAAATCTATGCCAATTTACAATACATTCCTCCATCCTTGCTCTACACCTACACGTCGCCATGGCCGTTCTCTACATGGGGAATTAACATCATCGGCAAAATCACTCCCCCGGGAACAAGAGGTCACGAATATATCCTAGTGGCAATTGATTACTTCACAAAGTGGGTCGAAGCACAATCATACGCTAAACTCACCGCAAAACATGTAGCACTCTTTATCGAAATATTATTTGTCGACACGGAGTCCCACATGAAACGATAAGTGACAATGGAACTCACTTTCATGCCGAATGTGAAGAAATTCTACAAAAATACGGCATTCAACATCATCATTCTTCCCCTTATAGACCTCATGCAAATGGAGCAATCGAAGAAGCTAATAAGAATCTAAAGACTATCATCGAGAAAATGACGGAAAATTACAAGGATTGGCCTGACAAACTTCACTTCACATTGTGGGGTTACCGCACGTCAATTCGCACATCAACAGGAAATGCGCCATTTTCCTTGGTTTATGGAATGGATGTCGTACAACCTATCAAGCTAGAGATTCCATCTCTACGCATCGCATTAGAGAGCAAACTCGATGAAGTTGAATGGACTGGGGCAAGATATGAAGATCTAATTCTACTCGATGAAAAACGACTAGAAGCTCTACATCATACTCAATGTTACCAAACTCGTATGGCTAGGCATTTTAATAAGAAGGTCAAGACACGAAACATCAAAGTAGGAGACTTGGTGTTAAAAGCATTAAGGAAAAATATTTTAGATCCAAGGGGAAAATTCAGACCTAATTGGTCTGGACCCTACATTGTCAAAACAATCTTGTCAGGAGGTGCAGCAAAATTAACTGACATGGATGGCAATGAGTTCTCGAACATGACAAATCTTGACTAACTTAAGAAATACTACCCATAATTACTTGAGTAGGATACTCAAGAGAGCTACGTTTGGCCTGATTCCTTAAGAAAGGATACGTAGGCAACCCTTTACGGGTGCGGCCACTTTATTTTTTTTCAAATCTCGCATCCCACACTTAATAAAAATTCAACAGAAGATCGACGAAACATCGGCGTCACAGAAAAAATTCAAGCGCCAACCGATGAACATCAGCGCCAGACGACGGCATCCGTCGCCTGACGCCAGACTGCCGCAACTAGCACCAGTCGCAGAATTGTGGCGCCAATTTACTAGAAAAATGTCTGGGAATTTTTTGGTGTTTTTCGAAAAAATTTCGACTTCCGTACTCGAAAAAATTTCGACTTCCGTACTCGAAAAAATTTCTAGAAAATTAATTCTTCGGTTTTCATTGCTTTAATAAAATAAATTTAAAGTAAATAATTTAGGAAAAATTGCCCAGAATAATCCCACCTTTAGGCCGTCCGCTAAAAATAATCCCACCTTTGGATTATTTTTAAATAATTCCACCTTTATACACACCCCGCTATAAATGGTCCCAACCAGTCATTTAACTTGTTATAACAAGTTACCATACACGTGACAGCTTGTAATTGGTCAAAAAAAATAAAAATAAAATAAATCTTTTTTAAATAAAGTAAAATAAAAAATTAATATTTAAAAACCATCAACCACCCAAGCCAACCCCAACCCCACCCACGCGGCACCGGCGAGCCACGCTGCTCCGGCCAGCCATGCTGCTCCATCCATCCACGAAAACCTTCGGCGTTACTCCTTCCCAGGAACCACCCCAAGCCTCACCCTCACTCCTTCCCCCGCGAAAACCCAGGTGAGCCACTAAACTCGTCGTTCCTCGATTCCACCCCGTCGACCACCCCAGCCTTTGTAGTATTTTAAATCGGACTCGATGACCTCCTGTAGACACCTAAAAATGTCTCCCCAAAACCAAACCCGATGATGAACAACCTTTCACCGCCATTATTAGTCAGGTTGAGTATTTAATCTTGGAGTGATTAAATCCATATTTTCATTTCATAAACCAACCCAATTCCTATCCCATTTCCCCCAACCATAACTTATTTTCCTCTTTTCGTGCCTTTAAACCAAAAATAATTTATTTTGTGTCCTTTAAAATCATTCATTTCGTGTCCTCTTTATAAAACGTTTAATCCAGTTTATTTTGGTCCATTATCTGGGTTCAATGATTAAATATTTGGATGGGGTTTGAAAAGATATTTCCAACGATATATTATAAGCCCAAATCCGAGTTATAACGAATAAGTTATGACCAAAATATTAAACTAAGCCCAAAACCGAACCTAAGCCCACCTTACCTACGATCCAATGATCATGTGGAGGGTCCAAATTATTTAATCTCATTCCTAAACCAATTAGGATTAATTAGAAGCTTCTATAAGTTTCTAAAAGATCTTAATTATCCTTTTTTAAAAGATAAGATCAAAGAATTTGAAATTGAATAAAACTCCTTTTTTTTAAAAGTCCTAATTCTATCCGAATTGAAAGACATTCAAAGATAGACAGATATTATTTTCGTGCCTCATATTTTTTATCCAAATTTTATATGGTTTGATATCTCTTGAAATTATCTTTCCAATGATATATTATAATATCAATTTCGAGCTATAACGAAAAAAGATATGAATAAAATGTCAAACTCTATCCAAAACTAACATCGTCTCACTAATTTGGCCATATCTTTTATTCTATAAAATATTTTAATCTGATTCTAATTGGATTAGAAATTAGACTTCAAGATCTTTCCAACTATATCTTATTCATCTTATTCCAATTTCTGGATCAAAAGATATGATATAAACATAAACCGCAAAAACTGTTGTCTATCGCAAGAGTTTTAATCCGATTCGAACTCGATCTTTTCTTGTTTTTTCGACCCTCTTTTTTCCCTATAAATAGAGGTCATATCACCCCTTTTCCAAACATCAACAATCTTGATCACAAAATAATTCTTTTCTCCCTCTTTAGCCTAAACACTAGCCTCCCTATTCTTTCATTCCTTCCCCTAAGCACTCCAAGGAGTCCATACTATACCCAAAGTTCTATACTTAAACCAAGGCGTGAAAGGTAGAATTAACTGAGGGTTTGGACCAAATCAACTCTACTTTTAATTTAATTTAATTTCTATTTGATTTATATTTTTATTGAAGTTACTAACAATTTATTCATGATGTAGCAATTCAAGGAAACGCGGAATGTGAGTAATTAATCACTTAATTACTCTTATTTTTATTCTTATTGCTAGTATCATGATTAGGGTTATTATTATTATTTGATTTGACTAACAATTTATTGTTAAATTGCTTCCAATATTAATATTTATTCTATTATATTTTTTATGATCACCATATAGCATGTTAAAGCGAATATGTAATTGAAAATCACGCCTAATAAAATAATCTGGACAACCGGTTTAGGTTCCTTTTTAATCTTGTTGTTTAATCAAGTGATCACTATATTATAGAATTATATGTTGCATTAATATTAAACCAATTTAGCCTAACAATAGTTTGGAGAAAATTGAATATTTTGTTTGCATGCCTTTGAGATCGCATGAATCACTTTTCACTATAAGAATCGAGTAGAGGCCAATACGGGCGAATGTGACTCCATGACTCACTTCGTACCATCATCCCCGATCCTCCTTTCATGGTTCCGAACCATATGGAGTTAGTAATCTCATGGATTATGAATGGGGTGTTACCTATAAGAATCGAGTAGAGGCCAATACGGGCGAACCATATGGAGTTAGTAATCTATACTTAATCGTTGTTGCCTTCGTTGTCCCTTAATCGTGGTTGCCTTTTATGATCCGTGAACGGTTTACAAGTTCCTTAAAAAACTTGTTGGCGGCTCCCTACTTTCCTTGTCCCTAATCGTAATATGTCAATTCCCACTTCCTATGAGTGCCAAGCATATTCACCACATGCTTTTTACGTAGGCGCACTTCGAGCGACGCCTACACCTCCCTTGTCTCCCGATGCCGGCCTCGCCTGCCCTCGATTTCAGGCGTGTTGACCTCCCCCATCCTCCGCCCTCGATTCCAGCCGCGCCGATATCTTCCGTCCTCCCCTTGGTTTGGTGGTTTTCAAATAGTCTTGGGTTAATGGGGTATTTTCGAACGGGGTTTTGATCAAGGTTGGGTTGGCTGGCGTGGGATGCCGGTAGGCGTGGTCAGGTGGCGGCGGTTTCGGGTTTGGGTGGGATGGTGGTTCCAGGTTTTAGATTTGGGTCTAGTTGGTGGTGGTGGTGGGGATGGTGGTGGTGGGGATGGTGGTGTGGCTGAAGTGGTGGAGCGTGTTGTTTTTCTTTTTTTCTTTTTAATTAATTTTTCTTTTTTTATTTTTTTTTTACCAATAAAGAGGCAATAAGTGTAAATTATTATTTTTTTTTAAAAAAAAAATAACCAAAAAAAACCTATTCAACCGGTTACAACTCACCTGGGACCATTTAAAGAAGACTGGCATTAAAGGTCGGATTATTAAAAAAAATCCAAAGGTGGTGTAGGGAATATTTCAAGCATTGCCCCTAGCTTGAACCCCACTGTGATCATACACTAAAGTACGGTGGCGTCCAAAGGGAAAGAAGATAGAGCAAAAGAGTCGCCAACAAGTTTTTTTAGGAACTTGTAAACCGTTCACGAGGTGAAGGTTACACCCCTTAATGATCCAAGAGATCGTCAACTCCATAAAGTCTTGAACCAAATAGGGTTCGGGGATGAAGGTACAAATCCAACCTAAAAGAGATTGAACCTGCCCTAATAATAGGCCTCTACTTTATTCTGATCGTATTCATGTGCGCTTTCTGACTAACATGCAATCAATAGGATTAACCCTAAACCTGTTTATCTATGTTGGTTGAATATTAATGCACAAATAAATCTATTATTAGCGATCACTTGAATTATAATCAAATTAACCCTAAACAAGATTATAAATTATCTTATTAAGAATGATTACAAGTACAAATTCTCTTTAAACATGCATAAAAGGTGTGATCAAGCAATAACAATATATATCAAGAAACATAATAAAAAATCACAATAATAATAATAATCATAATAATAATCATCATAATAATAATCATAAACTATAACAATTATAATCATAACCATAAACATGTTAAAGCATAATAAAAATAGCAAGATCCTAGGCATGATACTAACAAGATTAGTAACAAACCCTAGCATGTCACTAAGCAATAAAAATCATATCTTTAGCCCTAACATGATACTTACATGAATATTAGGAAAGATAATAAAAGGCATCATAGAAATCATAATTGACATTATATTCTTTACCCTAAACATGATATTAGGAAGCAATAAAAACATCCTAACATGATATTAGGAATCAAAATAACAATCTAAGCATGATTTCTATATCATAATATCAATAAAAAAAAACCATTAAAGTACTTACTTGGATGCCTCGTACCTCTTTCTAATAACAAAATACACGCATTAGTAACTTCAAGGAAAATAATAAATCAAACAATTAAATTAAATAATTAAAAGAGAGATTTGGGACCAAACCCTTAGAAATTAAACTGTTCACGTCTAGGGCGAAGGCAACTTCGAATATGGCTAGGTGTATCTAAATCTAATGAATGCAGAATTTTTATATTTGAGAGAAGGCTAGTTTAGAAAAGAGAGAGAGAGTAATCAAGAAAATCTTGATGAGAGTTGGTGAATTAGAAAGAATAAGAATTGATGAGAATTGATGATTGAAAACGGAGTTTTTAGCACGTTATTTATAGAGAAAATCACCCAAAAAGATAAAACATCAAAACAGAGTTCTGACGCAGATAAAATTTGATTAGATCCGACGCCGGCAATTGGCGCCAGACGCTAACATTAGCGCCAGGCGCTAACGCTAGCGCCAGGCTTAGCGCAAGGCGCTAATCCCGTTTTTAACGCGTTTTCTAAAATCAGATATAATTTAAACGTACAGGAGGATAAAATCGTATTTTCCTCAAAAAAAACGTTCTTTGATTCTGATTAAAACTCTAAAAAGTCAACAAAAGTCAATTTATCAATGCTAATTGAATTAGGAA
This sequence comes from Chenopodium quinoa, assembly GCF_001683475.1. NCBI lineage: Eukaryota > Viridiplantae > Streptophyta > Magnoliopsida > Caryophyllales > Amaranthaceae > Chenopodium > Chenopodium quinoa. Next base: position 1,308,358 of record NW_018742412.1, on the reverse strand, counting down.
TGAAAAGAACCTTCTAGAAGAATCTAGAAAACTAAAACCATTCCTAATTGCATTAGGAATGATAAATCATATTAGGCTCTCCTCTAGATCATTGGGCCGCATATAAGGCTCAAACCGGGCCTAGTTTGGTAATTTGGCCATAACTTCCTCAATGTTCATCGGAATTGGGCTTATAATACATCGTTGGAAAGCTCTTTTCAAGACCCATCCAACTGCACTACTATTGGACCCATATCATGGACCAACCAAACTGTATTGGATGCTTTCTTAGAATAGATTTTCAAAAACAAAGAGAAGAGAAAAGAAATTAGAACTATCCGCAACACTAAACTTTCCACACTTTCACTTCATTCGATTATGATTTGACGTGAAAGGTATTCATCACCGGGTTTGGTTTTGGGGAGACACAAATGGGTGTCTACAGAAGCCCCCACTTTGACTGAGTTTGGAGAAACGCGAGTTTCGAAAACAAAATTCATATCGATAGGGACGGAGAATGATTCAGAACGTTCTGCAATCCTAAATCACTCTTGTAACGCCGATACCTGCAAACTAGCATTAGTTAAACAGATAAAAGAGTTAAGAAACGTTGCACCTTCGAGCACACGTCTCTGGGGGTAACCAATTTGCTGTTGTATTTTGTTTTGATGACCTCCTACCAAGAGAATGCCATCCTGCTTGAAAAACGCTATGCTCGTAACTGCTTTCGATATTGAAGATTGCTTCGCTTGAAACGATCCTCTTCCGCTTTGATAATATTCCTCGTCTAAGGGAACACTATCGAAGATTGCTTCGCTTGAAACAATCCTCTTCCGCTTTGTGACCATCTTCCACGTCTAAGGGAACATGAGATACCCCGTCAAATCAGTAGCACGGGCCTGGTCGGGCAGAGCTCGCCCGATCGGGGGCTCGTACGCGTCAGCAAACTTTGTCAATTCGACAGGCCATAAATTTTGCGTTTATTATCGAATTTTGAAGTGTGACCTATCTTTGGAAATCTCTTCAAGTCTAGTTTCCAATGCAATTAGAATCACTGTATTATCATTTATATATCAAAAGTTATTATCATAATAGTGCACCTGACTCAAATTTGAACTTTTTCCCACTAACACTTTGTTTCTTTCTTGCCCGATTTTGTTCCAAAGAGATGCATTTCAATCCTCGAGACTTTGGTGACATTGATGTGGTGATGATGAAGAGTAGTCACCTTGACTACTAGCTTCCCTTTAAGACAATGAGGAAATTGTCTAATTTAGCTTGGGGGGAGGTTCTCGTGTGTTTGTATGGTATATCTTTCACTCTCTCTTTTATTTATTCATTTTTCTTGGTGTGCTTATTATAGATTTTATTACTTTTATAAGTTAGTTTTTATTGCTTTAAAATAAAAAAAAAATCCAAAAATACATTCCAATGAATTGTAAATCATGCTTCCCTGTGCCCCTTACTTGAGAAATTTGTTTTGATTCTTGGTATATGATGATAAGCATTGTGGATTAGTTGATCATGATTTGATGTTTGATTGCCTTGAAACTTTAACATGCGTCAATTTTGCCCAACTGCTTGTGAATATAGTGCTTGACTAGTTGATTTGGTTAGGAATGTGTGTTAGTTCCTGGTATGTCAATGAATTTGAGTATTGGTTTGCAACTATTAGTAATATTTACATAGCTCAATATTATGCACATTAAGGCAGACGAAGGCAATTGTTCATTTAGGAAGCCTTCAGACAATATTAGATACATTTGTTCCCTTCTTGTTACCCATGTTGTTGCTTGAGCCCTTTTATTGTTTATTTTGCCACATTCCAAGCCTATATGAGCCCCATTGGTTACTAGTCCCAAGCTTGGCTTGGGGGAGCTATTAGTTGGTGAGGTGAGGGAGTTGTGGTGTGCATATCGTTTGCACAATGTGGGAATAAAAGAAGAGTGATTGTTCTTTGATATTATGATTGGAAAATATTGATGTTTGGTGTTACAAAGTTGAAAATTTCCAATATGAGGTAAAAAAGAAAAAAAGAAGAGCAAAGAAAAAAAGTTGTTTCATATGTTCAAATGTTTAATTAGAAGGTTGCTCAAGAAAAAAAAAAGAAAAAAATTCAAAAGAAAAAAAAGTTCAAGTTTGAAAAAAAGAAAGAAAGAAAGAGAATAAGTAGTACAAAGTTTGTTTTAATTCACTCTATTTCCTATTATCATATTTTGTAAGTGAATATGTAAGTGTTGGGATTGTGTTGTGTATATGATTGTTTGGTGAACTTTTGTGGAGTTGGGTTGTGATTGGAGATGTTTTGGTCATCACTTGTTGTGACCTTGGGTTTTATTAGGATATGGCTCCCTTAAGCATGGCTTTACTCTCACATTTTCCTAAATTTATCCTACCCTGTACCCTAACCTTACATTACAAGCTTTAAAAAGCTTTCGACCCTTGTGCATAAGAGTTGTATGAATGTGAAAGTGTTGTTTATCAATGCAAGTTATGATTTGACATATTTTGAGTCGACTAGTAGGTTGAGTGTACATCTTTTTATACACACGAGAGTGTGAGTTGGGAGGGCATTGTTCACATTAAAGGGGTTGGTTGGAGAGCGATTGAGTACATCTTTTACTTGCCACATAAATGAGAGTTGAGTGTGTAAGCACTAGTCTTGAATTCTATATGCTATTGTGGTTTGCTCTATATGACAATTGTTAGGGAAGATTGGTAGTTAGATGGATTTGATTGGTTAACTTTAATACATGTTTGCCAGATTTACCTTGAATCGTATTTATTGATTTAAATTATTTTGGGGGTGAAATATTGATTTAATTATTCATTGCTTTGCTTAGGGACAAGCAAAGGTTTGGCTTGGGGGAGTTTGATAAGTCTATTTTATATATATTTTTATTCCTTGTCCCATGGTCATATTTGTGCTTATTTGAGCTCTACGGAGCTATTTTTATTACTAATATACATTTTCTAGTGTTTTTGTAGAGATGATATTATTTTGCAGGAATTTGCATAATTATGGAAATTCTCTAGTTTTTTTAAGACACTACAAAGATATTCGAATTTGATCGTATTTTATGACTAAATATTTTAAGCCTAAGGCCGAGTTAGAGAAGTTTAATTCGGTGATTAAGGCTCGATTATATGAAGTGGTTCAAAGTTTTATTGTTATTATCACGGAGGACACAAACCAAATCATTATTATGGAATGGACAAATTGGGCCGAGGTATTTCAGCCCAGTCAAGAAAAATAAGAGAATTGGCAACCCAGCAGAAACCAAAGTTTGCTGCCAGCTCGTCTAGCCCAATTGGCCGAGCACGCTGCTTCATGTTGTGAAGTTGGTTTGAATAGTGGGCTGTTATAAAGGCCCAATTATTTGGCAGCCTTAGGTGGGATTTTCCGCAGCTTTTGGGTTTTGTCTAGGAGGTTTAGTTTGGTTTGGATTAGTTCTTCCTAGATTTATTCTTAAGAGAAGAAACTTAGGGTGCGTTTGGTTCGCTGGTTTCAGGAAAGGGAATGGGAATCATTCCCTTTCAACCTGTTTGTTTGCCACTTTTTCCCTCAATCATTCCCCCATTTCATTTTTCAAAATACCCCAAAACCCCTCTTCCCCATTCCCCACCCCCCCCCCCACTTTCCCATTCCATTCCCCACCCACCCTAACCCTAACCCTAACCCTAACACTAACACCCATATACGTCGGTGGTGGTCGGACGGCGACTGTCGGCGAGCACCGGGGAGTGGTCGGGGAGGCTCGGCGAGCACCGGGGAGTGGTCGGCGATGTGGTGCTGTGGTGGAGGAGGGAGATCGAGCGTTGGGGGGGGGGGCTGGAGCATCGGGGAGGGAGTTCGAGGTGGTGCTGTGGTCGGTGGTGGTCAGCGACCGTCGGCGAGGGGGGCTGGAGGGTCGGCGAGGGGTCAGCGACCGTCGGCGAGGGGGGCGCGACTGTCGGCGAGGGAGTTCGAGCATCGGGGAGGGGGGCTGGAGCAAAGGAGTTCGACGGTCGGCGATGGGGGCTGGATGGTCGGCGATGCTCGGGGATGGGTCGGCGACGGTCGGCGGAGGTCTGTGAGGGTTCGGCGGCGGTCGGAGCTGCGCTGTGGTGGTGGTGCTGTGGTGGAGGGAATGATTCCCTGGTTTTTTGTAACAAACAACCTTCCAAATTTTCCACTTTGACATTCCATTCCATTTCATTCCCTTTGTTCATTCCATTCTGATTCCCTTCTGTCAACCAAACGGCCCCTTAATCTTTATAAAAGGGAGGTGGCAGTACGTATCTTAGGAGCTGAGTTTGAGATTAGTTTTAACATTGTTTTTACTTTGTTATTTCTTTAATTTACTAAGGCCTTCCAAAGGGAGGTTTGATAGGTACTTGTATATACATATCAAGGGGCATTTGAGACATTTCGCATGAAATTTACCCATCTCTCTCCTCCTTTTCTCTTACCCTCACGTGCTGGATTTAAGTGTACCACTGGGTGATTAATAGTATCACTAGATGATCAAATAGTATCATTGAACATTCAGTGGTACTATATATTCATTCAATGGTACTATATATTCATTTAGTAGTACCAACTACGCATAGAAATAATATAACTACATATTCAATGATATTATATAAGTTTTTAGTGGTACATTTAAAAATTGGTCCCACTTGTTAATCTCTCTCCTCCTTTCTCTCACCCCGATGTGCTTACAATACTTTTTAATATTTTAAGGTTTGATATGTATTTGCAAATACATATCAAACCTTCATTAGTACTTCCTCACTCCTTCTTACTCTTTCTCTCTCTAACTTTTCTCTCTATCCCTTAATTAAACTCTTAGTATTATTTTCTCTCTTGTTTCTCTCGCTACAACTCTTGGATTAATCTCAGTTATTTATTTTCTTTCTTTCATCATGTCTCCTTTAATTGCATTGTTTATTTTATATTTAATTATGTCTGAGTAGTTTCCTTTCTAGGGTTTGTGGGGATTCATAAATAATATGAAGGGGTAATTCATGGTTGTTAATTGTCAATGCTAGATTAATTTCCTATTGATTGATTTAATGCTTTGTGACTAGATTTGTGCAGATCTTTTATGCATGAGTTTAACAATATTGATTCGAGATTCGACAGATGAGGATTGATGTTTAGGTCTAGTTTCAATAGGCAGGTTAATTTATAAATGGTTAAGTCAAGATTCGAAAGATGAGATTTAATACCGGTAAATTAATTGTGTGATTGTAATACGTAGTGAGAGCCCTTTATAATCTGATTAATGTATGCATTGATGAATGATTATTATATTCTACCATGGAATATTATTTATTGGTGAACTTATGCCCTAGGTCCTTTTATTCATTGTTTTCTCCCTATTCTTAATCTTCGTAGTTTTAGTTTCATATTCAAAGTTATATATTGGTTACTTCATAATCTAGATTATATTAGTTAATTAGGAATAGAAAGACCCGTTTCTCTATGGATTCGACCCTACTTCCCTATCTACATTAGTTAGAAGATTTAGGAATTACTTTTGATTTGGGGATACGACTTTACCCTGTCATCAATCGGCCCATATGTCCCCTGATAGTGGATGGACATACGGGGTGGCACGAACTCAGCAGAATCACCCTGACGAAGAAAAACAAAATCAATAAAGCATCACTTGGGGGCTACTTAACGAAAGGTAAAAGCTGAAAATCATACCGCCACATCCTCAGCAGGTACAGGAACTAGAGCTAACAACGGCAGTATCTCCTTCTCATAGCACCGCCCAGGGATCTTGTAAGATCGCCAAGGGGTACCAGCTCCCTCTGACATGCTCACCAACCTCGCGACATTAAACATGTGACGCGGTGGAGGAGCAGGAACGACAAAGGTATCTGAGGAATGCTGAATAGCAACCCTCTCTCCAAGATACGCAACCGCTCCATAGGTCCCCAAGAAATAGCGACGCTCAGAAGAATACTGCGCGGCTAGCCCAGGGACTGCCAAGTCGACCCACGGTCGGTATAGCACCTCAGGCTCCTGCAAAGAGCGTCTGTCAGACAAGAATCTATCGAAGGCATCACAAAATGTTCAAATAAGAAAAGAATCATACCGAGATGATCCAATCTCGGACATAGGCAGTGGACATCCCCACACGGCAGCTGTGCCAGGAAGCACTAACTGGAAACCTGCGCGGCGACGGTCTTGTCGGCGCAGCTGAGGGGAAATACTCGTAGAACCAGATCTACAAGAAGCAAAAGTTATCAGCAAGTGCTAACTAAAATGTAGAGCTAAACTTTACAAAAAATAAAGTATACCTCTACGACCCTCCAAAAGCCGGATAGAGCGACGTTCCCCGCGAAGGACCGATGTCGACACGAGTCCCGCAACACTCGGATGAAATCAGCATAGGCCAAGCTGGCCCAGTTGTAAGTCCCAATCAGGTGTAGATCACGGACAACAGGAAGGTAGTAAATCAGCGCCCTACTACTCTTGTCAAGGGAGAACGTCCCTGACAGCAAGATAAGTGCAAAGATGCGCACTCGCTGCTCTCGGGTAATCGCACCATCGTCAAAAGCCTCTGCTAGAGTCAAGCGGCGAATCCCCCTAGCACTGAACTGAGTCGTCTCTACCTCAGATCGAGCCCGAACAACAATCGGACCCAACAGCTCCACAACCTCGGGAGAAAAGACGGTAATCTCGCTGTCGAACGGCAGCGCCACACAGCTAAACTCCAGTCCTGTAATGAGACTGGAGTCGGTAGGAGTGACCATCATCTCACCCCAAGGGAAGTGGAAAGTGTTGGTGGTGTCCCAAAAGAACTCCACTAGAGCACGGACTACATGGTGACCTCCGCTAGAGGCAATCATGGCCTCTGAGGTCTCGAACAGTGCAGTCATTCCGCAAGACTCCCATTGAAGTCTCGTCTGGTCGTCTTTGGCGATGAACATCTTGTACATGTCACCCAAACCGTCGCAACCAGAGCCGTGACAACGTGTCCTCCCAACTGTGACGCCCCGTCTCACTCTCTCAAAGATATGGTGGACGAGAGAAAAGTACAAGGTCCGCTCATCCCACTCAGGGAGTCGGCCGAGCGAAGTGGACGGTTCAGCGTCGTCCTCTACGGGCTCATGCTCCTGTCGAACGTCTCGGGACTGTGAACTAGAGCCTCGCTGTCTAGCCATGCTAAATTATGCAGAATCATTATAAATTAAGGTTCTATGGTATCTAAGGATTGCCTAGCCGCATGATACTATTTTCGCAAAAAAAAAAAAAAAAAAAAAAAAAAAAAAAAAAAAAAAAAAACAGAGCACGTAGTACTAAAACAGAGCACAAATTGAAATTGAGCATACACGACATTTTAAAGCAATCACACAATTTTTTTCAATACTATAGTAATTATTGTGACAAGTTGGACAAGAATTTCTAGCAAAAACATCAAAAACAAGCCACATTGTTTTCCCGGCCTTAAGAGCTTCAACAATGGTGATTTGTTCGTTTCTTCACCAAATTGAGTCAAATGAGTCTCAAATTACTCCCAAAGAAATATATAAACATAATCAATAAATTTCATGGCATAAAATTTGATAAACAAAGAGAGTTAGGCAATTCTAATTCCGAATTTTCAAGAAATTCGTGAACAAATGCATGCGAAATTCATTGAAACCGGCGTGAGTTTGGAGGAAAATTTACATAGATCGGGAAAATGGATGGAATAAGCTTTGATTTGCAACAAATTTGAGCGAATTTGGTTGAGAAACGGGCAAGAACGTGTGAATTGAAGTTCTGGGAATTCTCGAGCAAGAAACACGAACAACAGCAGTAGAAATGAAGAAGAGAAGGGTATTTAAGGAAAACCTGACTCTAGCGCCAAGTGTCAGACCTTGGCGTCAGTCGATAAGGCTTAGCGCCTAGCGCTAGTACCAGCGTCTGGCGCTACAGTCAGATAAGCGGCGCCAGCGTTATTTCAGCGGCGCCAGAACGTTCAGCCACTCAGTACGGTTGTTCCAACCTTGTGCAATATATTTTGGGTTCCTTGGTACGCCAGTTAGCCCCTCTTAGAAAATTTGACACGATTTTTAGTAATCGGCTTGATTACATAAATTTATCGACCTGATGAAAGATCGTCTCACTTAGCTTAAAGCGCCTAAGCATTGGCTCATCGCAAAAGGCACTGACACACTGGTTCATTCAGAAAGGACATACTGGTTCATTCAGCAAGAGGCACCGACATACAGGTTCAAAAGCAGAAGAAGCGCCGACGTACAGGTATAGCGGAAACAAAGTTCAAGCGAACTTTTAAAGATCAACAAGCGTCGGTCTTCGGTAATTTACTTTGGAAATATTATCGCAATAAATGAAGGTAGCTTCAAGCGAGGATATCTCGGCAGCATTCCCTAACTTGCGGAGTGTTGTCACAAACAACTGAAGGTGATTTCAAGCGAAGTTGTCTTCGATCGTGTTCCCTAAGATGTGGAAGATGGTCATAAAGCGGAAGAGGATCGTTTCAAGCGAAGCAATCTTCGATGGGGTTCTCTAGCTTGCAGAAGTCTATCATAACGGAATTGGAGGCGGTTACAAGCGTAGAAGTCTTCAAGTAGGATGGCATTTCTCTAGCTTGCAGGAGGTCGTCAAAAATACAAGAATACAAAGATATAAGAATGCAGCAACAAATCGGTTACTTCAGAGACGTGTGCTCGACGGTGCAAGATATGCGTTTCTTAACTCTTTTATCTGTTTAACTAACGCTAGTTTGCAGGTATCGGCGTTACAAGAGTGATTTAGGATCGCAGAACGTTCTGAATCATTCTCCATCCCTATCGATACTTTGACTTTTGTTTTCGAAACTTGCGTTTCTCTAAACTCAGTCAAAGTGGGGCTTCTGTAGAAACCCATTTTTGTCTCCCCAAAACCAAAACAAGTGATGAGTACCTTTCACGTCGAATCATAATCGAATGAAGTGAAAGTGTGGAAAGTCTAGTGTTTCGGATAGTTTTAATTTCTTTTCTCTTCTCCTATCTCTGTTTTTGAAAACCTATTTTAAAAAAACAGTCAATCCAGTTTGGTTGGTCCATGATATGGGTCCAATAGTAATGTAGTTGTATAGGACTTGAAATGAAATTTCCAACGATATATTATAAGCCCAATTCCGATGAATATTGAGGAAGTTATGGCCAAATTACTAAACTGGGCTTGGTTTAAGCCTTATATGCGGCCCAATGATCTAGAGGAGGGTCTAAGATGGATTTATCATTCCTAATGCAATTAAAAATGGTTTTATTCTTCTAGATTCTTCTAGAAGGTTCATTTTGTTCCTAATTCAATTAGCATTGATAAATTGACTTTTGTTGACTTTTTAGAGTTTTAATCAGAATAAAAGAATGTTTTTGAGGAAAATACGATTTTATCCTCCTGTACGGTAAATTTCTATCTAATTTTAGAAAACGCGTCATATATTTAATTAGTGCCAAACGCCAGCATTAGCGCCTGACGCTAAGCTTGGCGCCTGGCGCTGGTGCTAATGTCAGCGTCTGGCGCTAACCTTGTTTTTGCGCGTCAGAACTCTGTTTCGATTTTTTATCTTTTTGGATGATTTTTTCTATAAATAGCCTTCTAAAAACTCCATTTTCATTCACCAATTTTCACCAACTCTCATCAAGAAATTCTTGATTTATCTTTCTCTCTCTCTCTTTTCTAAACTGGCCTTTTCTCAAAATACAAAATTCCGCATTCACAAGACCTAGATACACCTAGCATAATTCGAAGTTGCCTTTTCCCTAGACGTGAAAGGTTATAATTTCTGAGGGTTTGGTCCCAAATCTCTCTTTTAATTATTTAATTTAATAGTTTTAATTATTATTTTCCTTGAAGTTACTAACGTGTGTATTTTTTTATTAGAAAGAGGTACAAGGCATCCAAGTAAGTGCTTTAATTGTTTACATTGTTATTATGTAGAAATCATGCTTAGGTTGTTATTATGCTTCCTAATGTTATGTTAGGGCGTTTTGATCTTCCTAGTATCATGTCTAGAGTAACTTTAATATCAAGTATGATTAAAAGTGTGATGCCTTTTATATTCTTCCAAATATTTATGATTGTAGTATCATGTTAGGGTTAAAGCTTTGATCTTTATTGCTTAGTGACATGCTAGGGTTTGTTATTAATCTTGTTAGTATCATGCCTAGGATCTTGCTATTTTTATGCTTTAACATGATTCATGATTATTTTTATAATTATAATTGTTAATTTTGCTTGATATATATTTATTATTTATTTCTTGATCACGCCTTTATGCATGTTTAAAGGGAATTTGTACTTCTAATCACGCTTAATAAGATAATTATAATCTTGTTAGGGTTTATTTGATTATAATTCAAGTGATCGCCAATAATAGGTTTATTTGTGCATTAATATTCAACCAACATAGATAAACACGTTTAGGGTTAATCCTATTGATTGCATGTTAGTCAGAAAGCGCACATGAATACGATCAGAATAAAGTAGAGGCCTATTATTAGGGCAGGTTCAATCTCTTTTAGGTTGGATTTTTACCTTCATCCCCGAACTACCAGTCATGGTTCAAGACCTATGGATTTGACGATCTTTTGGATCGTTAAGGGGTGTAACCTTCACCCTATGAACGGTTTACAAGTTCCTAAAACTTGTTGGCGACTCTTTTGCTCTATCTTTTTTCCCTTTGGACGCCACCGTACTTTAGTGTATGATCACAGTGGGGTTCAAGTTTGGGGTTAATGCTTGAAATATTCCCTACACACGCATGGTATGCCGATTTTGCTAATTATTTAGTGGGTGGTACTCTACCTCTTGACTTGTCCTATCAACAAAAAAAGAAAATCCTTTCTGATGTAAAGCATTATTTTTGGGATGATCCTTTTTTGTTTCGTGAGTGTGCAGATGGATTATTTCGCAGGTGTGTTCCCGAATTGGAAGTCCACGGTGTGCTTACTATTTGTCACACCTCACCATATGGAGGACATCATGGCCCCACTAAAACGGTGGCCAAGATTAATGAGTCGGGTTTTTATTGGCCTACAATGTTTAAGGATGCTAACACTTTTGTGCAGGCTTGTGACTCTTGCCAGAGGACTGGAAACATCTCGCGGCGGCATGAGATGCCTCAAACCAGAATTCTAGATGTTGAAATTTTTGATGTTTGGGGTGTTGATTACATGGGACCGTTCCCTTCTTCAAAAGGGAACCGCTATATACTTGTCGCCGTCGACTATGTATCCAAGTGGGTTGAGGCCATCGCTACTCCTACCAATGATGCCAAGCTGGTCCATAGACTTTTCAAGAAGACCATATTTCCAAGATTTGGCATGCCTAGAGCGATAATCAGTGACAGAGGATCTCACTTTCATGAGCGGAAGTTAGACACCCACCTCACAAAGTATGGTGTCTACCATAGGACAGGTTTAACCTACCACCCCCAAACTAGTGGCCAAGTTGAAGTTTCTAACCGTGAGATCAAGGCCATTCTAGAGAAGGTGGTAGCAAATTCAAGGAAAGATTGGAGTGATAAGTTGGATGACACCCTTTGGGCGTACAGAACTGCATTCAAGACCCCTATAGGTACTACTCCATATAGACTCGTGTACAGTAAAGCATGTCATCTCCCGGTTGAATTAGAATATAAGGAATATTGGGCTATTAAGGAGCTCAATTTGGATGCCAAACTAGCGGGAGAAAAGAGGTTACGTCAACTTAACCAACTCGATGAGTTTAGGTTGACGGCCTATGATAGTGCTCGTGTCTACAAGGAGAAGACAAAGAGGTGGCACGACAAGATGATCCTTCCGAGAGAATTCAAAGAGGGTGATAAAGTGTTGTTGTTCAACTCTCGACTTAAACTATTCCCAAGAAAGTTGAGGTCAAGGTGTTCGGGTCCTTTTATAGTAAAAAGGGCCAATAAATTCGGTTATGTGGATGTTTTCGATGAACATGGTAACGAGTTCAAGGTTAATGGCCAAAGACTCAAGCTATATCATGAGGGGGCTACGATCGGTGCAGTTGAATTACTTCACCTAAGCGGTTCCGATTCACTTTGAGCTTCAATGTGGTAAGATGGTCGGGCGGGACCTAGATAAACCAGCACTTTGCAGGAGGCAACCCGTATTTCTTGCTTTCTAGACTAATTTTTTCGTTATTTTTATTTTTCATTTATTTTTTAGAGAGGTGAGGAGAGTGAAATTTTACCTTTCATGAGTGTTTTGTACAGGTTTTAGATCACAAAGTATGGAGTTTTTAAGAGAAAAAGGCGAAGAGAAGAGAAGATCCAGATTAGGTACGGGCCCGATCGAGCAAGGCTTGCCCGATCGGGTGCGCACCTAAGGGTCAGAATTGAGCATAATTTCGCCCGATCGGGCGCGAAATATGGATTTTATCAGAGCATATAATCGCGCGATCGGGCGCGCAAGTGAGGAAGAAAATCAAGGGAAAATTCGCCCGATCGGGCGGAAATTTGGAGAAATCGAGTGCCACAAAAAGAAATATCGGGCGAGCAATCTGGCGATTTTGAGGTTCGTGTTCCTCCGCCCGATCGGGCGCGCACTTCACATTCCAGGAGAAACTAATTTCTCCCGATCGGGAGCGCCTATTTTCCGGAGGATTATATCCTCCTTCTCACCCTTTCTTTTCTTTTTCTTTCTTACTTCTTCTTCTTTATTCACACTTTCTCTCTCTAAAACCTCCATTTCCAAACCTTCAACCTCACATTCTTTCCAAGATCTTCTCAAATTCATCCATCAAAACCTTAAAATTTTTACATATTCTTAATCCTTACACCTTCCTCTACATTTTCCACCCACTTTCTCCCACTTTCTCTCATAATTTCTTAAAATCCTTAGAGAGAGAAAGCTTCAATACCCAATTTTCTATCTACAAATGGCTTCCAAACAATCTAGACAACAAGTTCGAGGCAACAACAACCAATGGTCGACCCGGAGCTTCAAATACCGGGATGGGAGGAGGTTGTTATCACCTTGACGGAACAACGGGCAAGGATGCTCAATCTCATGAAGAGGCAGGTAATCTCTACCCGTTTTTTTCATTATCCTACATTATCTAGATTAGGTCTTGATAAATACGTAGAGAAATTATTTAAGGGTATAGGCATGAGTGGTTTCTTTCAAATGCATAATGATACTTATGATTACTTGACATTAGAAGTTATTTCTAGCTTTAATGTTATTAAAATGAATGCTTTGATCACTCATGTACAATTTCGATTGCTAAACAACGATGTGCGATTAACTCTAAAAGAATTTGGGAAGTTGTTTGAGCTAAAATCGGACAAACCTATCGAACCCTCCCAAGACCACATTGTCGTGGTATACAAGAGACTCACCGAGGAGGGTTTGATTAACCTCCAACACGCCAAAGGGACGTGGATTCAACATCCCGTCCCAAAGTTTTGGCAAAGGTTTGCCGGCCTCACAATTTTTGGGAGGCATGAACCGGCAAACGTGAGGAGAGATGAGCTAGAACTGTTGGCATCCTACATGATCCCTAATGCTGAGAAATTAAACATACCTCATAGGATTTCCAACCACTTTCAAAGGGCGGCCAATGCGACCGAATCGGGTAGGTCTAGGGCGCCTATCTATTTTGGGGGGTTGGTGACCCATATTTCTATTAAACACTTAGGATGGAACCCAAATGGGCATAGGAAAGTAGTGGGCTCAACCCTCATGGACCTAGCTTACTTAGGGAGCCTAAACTGGGTGCAGCCCATGGGCGGTGAGACTTGGTGGATAGTCCACCGGGAATCGGGTAGGAGAGACCAAGCTTTTACCCTACCCAACCCTTCCTTGACCAAATTTGAGAAGGGGAAGCCTTGTTACACATTCGAGATAAACGGTCAAGGCGAGGTTCAAGAACCTAACCCTTCACCACAACCCCACCATTCCCCCCAACACCATTCACCACACTACCCCCAACCACCACCCCAACCCTTTATCTATGGCATGCCCAACTCCTCTGTCGATTATAACATCGACCCCAATGCCCCTTATGACTTTTCGGCTTTTCGGAGCCAACTAAACCGTATAGAGATGGGGCAAGGGAGAGTAGAGGGCATGGTGCAAAACCTAGATTCTAGGTTAGGCACTTTGGATAGTCGGGTGGGTCATATAGAGAGGAACCTCGGGAGGGGTTTATACCCGATGTACGACGATTATGCACGCCGAGGGGCTATTCCCCCCGAGGCATTAGTTCCCGATTGGTTCCAATACCCCCAAGGTGGGTATTCCACCCCCAGAGCTTTTGGTACTTATGTGGACTACTTTTCAGTCCATGGATATGGGGGTGATGCTCCTTTTGGGGGTATGGGGGGAAATGTAAACCCTAACTACTTTGCAGGTGGTTCGGGTTATGGTGGTGCTAGAACGAGCTAGGGTGGTGCAGGCTCGAGCTGTGGAGGAGGGTACGAGAGGATGGATGATGATGAGGAGTAGCTTCTCCTAGCTACCTTCCCAAGTCAACGAGGGCATTGCTTGATTTTGCTTGGGGGGAGATTTCTTGTATATATGGTAACTCTCTCTCTTTTCTCTATTTAATGCTTTTCTAGTGTAGTTTTTATTGCTTTCCTTTATGAAAAAATACAAAAAAAATTGAAAAATGAAAAACTCAAAAATACGTTCCAATGAATTGTAAATCATGCTTCCCTGTGTCCCATACTTAGAAAATATTGTTTTGATTCTTGGTATATGATAATGAGCTTTGTGAATTTGTTAATCATGATTTGAAGTTTAATTGTTTGGATTCCTAAACATGCGTCAATTTTGCCAACTATTTGTGAATATAGTTCTTGACTAGTTGATTTGGTTAGGAATGTGTGATAGTTCATGGTATGTCAATGAATTTGAGTATTGGTTTGCAACTATTAGTAATGTTTATATAGCTCAATATTATTCACATTGAGGAGGACGAAGGCATTTTTTCTCTTAGGTAGCCTTCAGACGATATTAGATACATTTGTTCCCTTCTTGTTACCCATGTTGTTGCTTGTGCCCTTTTATTGTTTATTCAGCCACATTACAAGCCTATATGAGCCCCATTGGTTACTAGTCCCAAGCTTGGCTTGGGGGAGCTATTAGTTGGTGAGGTGAGGGAGTTGTGGTGTGCATATCATTTGCACAATGTGGGAATAAAAGAAGAGTGATTGTTCTTTAATTTTATGATTGGAAAATATTGATGTTTTGTGGTTCAAAGTTGAAAATTTCCAATATGAGGTAAAAAAGAAAAAAAAAGAAGAGCAAAGAAAAAGTTGTTTCATATGTTCAAATGTTCTATTTGAAGGATGCTTAAGAAGTTTGAAAAAAAAAAGAAAAAAATTCAAAAGAAAAAAAAAGTTCAAGTTTGAAAAAAAAGAGAAAGAAAAGAATAAAAAGTTCAAGGTTTGTTTTTAATTCACTTTATTCTATATTATCATATTTTGTGAGTGAATATGTAAGTGTTGGGATTGTGTTGTTTATATGATTGTTTGGTGATTTTTTGTGGAGTTGAGTTGTGATTGGAGATATTTTGGTCATCACTTGTTGTGACCTTGGGTTTTATTAGGATATGGCTCCCTTAAGCATGGCTTTACTCTCACATTTTCCTAAACTTATCCTACCCTTTACCCTAGCTTTACATTACAAGCTTTAAAGACCTTTCGACCTTTGTGCATAAGAGTTGTATGAATGTGAAAGTGTTGTTTATCAATGCAAGTTATGATTTGACATATTTCGAGTCGACTAGTAAGTTGAGCGTTCATTGTTTTAAACACACGAGAGTGTGAGTTGGGAGGGCATTGTTCACAAATAAAGGGGTTTGTTGGAGAGCGATCGAATACATCTTTTACTCGCCACATAAATGAGAGTTGAGTGTGTGAGCACTAGTCTTGAATTCTATATGCTCATCTGGTTTGCTCTACTTGACAATTGTTGGGGATGAAAGATGATTAGATGAATGAGATTGATTGACATTGAATCATGTTCATTAGATTTATCTTGAACCGTGTGCGCTTGATTTTGTTAATTGGGATGAGGCATGTTTTATATGTTCATTTATGAGCTCTTTGCTTAGGGACAAGCAAAGGTTTGGCTTGGGGGAGTTTGATATGTCCAATTTATATAGTGTTTTACCCCCGTCCCATGGTCATAATTAGTAGTGTTTTTGGCTCTTTAGGGCCACTTTTATTACTAATTTGTGTTTTCTAGTGTTTTTGTAGTTTTGCTTGAGTTTCGTAGGAAATTGCACACTTGGAGCGTTTTCCGGGTTTTTCACGAAGCAACTACGAGCGTTAGGAGGACACGACCATCCTTGAAGCCCAGGACCGGTGAGAGTCGGTGGTTAAGGGCTCGGTATGTGATACTGGGGCAATTGGATCAAGTAATCAAGACCCAATGAGGAAATCCGGATTGGGCCAAGGAATCGAGCCCAATCGAAATCCAAGCCTCAAAGAAGAAGCGGGCCCGATCGGGCGGGCGCACGCAAAGTAGCCTCAAGGAAGAAGCTGCGCCCGATCGGGTGAGTGTAGGCTCGATCAGGCGCAGCACACCAGCAAGGGCGTAGTGAAAAAGGCGAGCCCAATAGGGCGGCCCTTCGCCCGATCGGGCGCGTGTTTTTCTAAGGACCTGATTAGTTTTGTTTAAGGATTTGTTTTAGGGATATTTAAGTACGAATTTTGTACGTAATTTTTTATTACCTTCTCTTTTAGATTTTCTCTCTCTACTTAGGATATTATCTCTCTTAAACTCTCTCTCAATATTGTTTTTAATTACATTCATTAATCCAGATTTCTTTTGCTAACAATTTCTTCTCTTTTAATTTCGGTTATTTTATTTAATTCTTTCATTATGTCTTGCTTTATTGATTTGATTAGTTTAGATTTAATTATGCTTGATTAGTTTTATTTCTAGGGTTTATGCGGATCTAATAAATAATATGAAGGGGTAAATTTGTGATTGTTGATTATCAATGCTTGGTTAATTTCCTATTGATTGATTTAATGATATACAATTAGGTTTGGCCAGATTTAATTGTATGAGTTTAGCAATATTAATTCGAGATTCGACAGATGAGGATTGATGTTTAGGCTTAGTTTCAATAGGCGGACTAATTTATAAATGGTTAAGTCGAGATTCGACAGATGAGATTTAATATCGGTAAATTAACTCTGTGATTATAATACGCAGCGAAAGCCCTTTATAATCTGATTAATCAATGCTTGATGATTGTTTATTATGATTTGCCATGGAATATTGTTTATTAGTGAACCTATGCCCTAGGCCTTTTAATATTTAATTTCTCCCTACTTTATTTTCTCTGATCATATTCTTCGTAGTATAGTCTTTAATTACAACAACATTGGTTACCTTGATAATTTAGATTATAATAATTAATTAGGAGTAGATAGACTTGTTTCCTTGTGGATTCGACCCTACTTCCCTATCTGCATTAGTTAGAGGACTTAGGTAATACTTTTGATAAGGGGATGCGACTTTACCCTGTCAAAAATCCTAATTGAAAACTAAAAACTCGGCTCCAAAAACAAGCGCCCGATCGGGCCCGCCTTTTTCTTCACAATCTTCCAGGGCAGCCGCGCCCGATCGAGCTAATTCTCACCCGATTGGGCGCGCCTTCTTGCTGGTGCTCTCTTATGCGCGCTCGCCCGATCGGGTGTAAGCTTGCCCGATCAGGCCCGATCTCTTTCTCGAGGCTTGGACTTCGATTGTCTTGATTCTTCGGCCCAATCCGGATTTCCTCTTCGGGTCTTGAATACTCGATCCAAATGCCCCGGTATCACATACCGAGCCCTTAATCACCGGCTGTAACTGGTCCTGGGCTTCAAAGGCGGTCGTGTCCTCCTAATGCTCGTAGTTGCTTCATGAAAAACCCGGAAAACGCTCCAAATGTGCAATTTCCTACAAAACTCAAGCAAAACTACAAAAACACTAGAAAACACCAATTAGTAATAAAAATGGCTCTAAAGAGCCAAAAACACTACTAATTATGACCAAAGGACGGGGGTAAAACACTATATAAATTGGACATATCATACATGCACTAAAATTGACATTAACTTAGTAACCTTATAAGAGGGTACTATTATGAAACATACACGATGGTATAAGTACTGATGTGATTGAATTTGATTATATTCCTATATACATGATGTTGAATTATAGGAATAATGAATAAATTGAAAGTGAAGTACTAATATGTAGCGACTTGAAGTTCCCTAAATTATTGAATTGGAGGGTCAGATATACCGTATACGTTTCCTGAATATTTTCACCAGTCACAGGACTAAAGTGATTTTATAAGCACAATGTCATGAGAGAATATACAAAAGATTTTGTATAATATTCTATCTGCATACCGAACTCAAGGTGAGAATTGATATTTCATGTATTACTTGATTTACTTACCCCCAAAAGTGAATAGCAATTTGTGGGATTAATAGGATAACAAGTATGTTTGCATGATAATTTCTTAACAAATTATTTATGAGAGAATAGCTTGATTACTATTCATTGATAGGTAGAGTATTTATACAAAACCTACGCTCATAAAATAGGAAACAATATTCCTAAAGATATATTAACATAACCATAAACCTATTGATATATTTTCTAAATAATATCTTAACATAAAATAAACCTAAATATATTAATCTCTTAATAATATCTACGGAAAATATATCACACATATATTTTCCGATATCTCATATCTCTAACACCCTCCCGCAATTGTAACGGCAGTAACACGAACGTTGCGATTGGAAACTCTTCACTATGTTGAAGTCGAGTTGCACTACTCAATTGATGTCGCCTTCAATTTTTTTTTTCTTTTGAAATGATGAGAACGTTCATCTTTTCAAACCCATCAACAATTGATCAAGCAGGAACATCATTCTTTTCGAACCTGCAAAACAAACATTACAACAAGAACATCTATTTTTCTCGAACTCGTCATATTTGATCATTTGGTTTTCCTGAGCAAAACCGAGCTTCAAACATATATTGGTTTTTCAGAGTAAACCACGTACACTCAAAACATTTAAAACCCTTGTCTCACGGCACAAGGAGAACCAATGTACGTTCACCTACTCCGCCAAATACGGATACACCCCCATGCGCTTTTGCAATATTGTTAATCAATTCCATAATGAGTACTGTTTTCCCCACTCCCGCTCCCCCAAATAGTCCGATTTTTCCTCCACGACGATAGGGGGCTAAAAGATCTACCACTTTAATTCCTGTTTCAAAAATAGATAATTTGTATCTAACTGTGTAAAGGCGGGCGCAGATCTATGAATAGGAGATGTTGTGCGAGTATCGACTGGACCCAAATTATCAACAGGCTCTCCAAGCACGTTAAAAATGCGACCGAGAGTCGCTCCCCCGCCTGTCTCATGGTACAAGGATAACCAATATATCTTGTTTCATGACACAAGAGAGCCAAGGTCAAAGCTAAGACCCTAATTCGATCACCCTCGTCAACTACAGAAACCCACACAAAAAAAAAATTCCTCCAAAGGTTTATATGGAAGCATCACAAACCACAAGCAGCTAAGTCTCAATAAAAACAAACATCACGCTTGATTCTTTAGTAAAAAAAATTATAGCTTTGGTTAAAGTTTATCCCACCGGTGGGTTTAATTTTCTAACCCACCGGTGGGTTAAATTTTCTAATCCACAAGCAGGGGGAAATTTTTTATGAAACCCTCCCAAGATCTAACCTGCTCTTGATACCATGAAAAATTATTTATGAGAGAATAGCTTGATTATTATTCATCGATAGGTAGAGTATTTATACAAAACCTACGCTCATAAGATATGAAACAATATTCCTAAAGATATACTAACATAATCATAAACCTAATTAAAGATATATTCTCTAAATAATATCTTAACATAAAATAAACCTAAATATATTAATCTCTTAATAATATCTACGGAAAATATGTCACACATATATTTTTCGATATCTCATATCTCTAACATTTCTTGATCATTTATAAGAATATCTATTTTAGCAAAAAATAATGTTAATTATAAGTTTCTTAGTTGAAAAAGGTATTCATTATGCCCATAATTTAATTTTGAGAATTTTCAATATAAAGATTCATATAATAATTGGGCAAGAGGAAAAAAATATTTTTGCTTTGTTTGATACATGCATTGCTAAAAGAATTCATGGACCAAGAGATATAAGATTGTTGGACTATTTTTATACCCCCATATGCAAGGATTAGGGGGAGATCATGTTTATTCCATTGTTTTTATGTAATCCTTGAACATGAATAATTAAATATGTTGATGGTCAGTTTGGTACATACACTAGCCTAAATATCAATTATTTATTTCTTAATAGAGATGGTCACATGATAATCAAATATTTAGAATGATACCATCCTGAAGATGGATATGAATAAATGTCATTACCCATATACTAGCTATAAATGTATATATATAAGTTGATCTCTTAGAAGGACAAGATCAGTTGCTATTGAGACTAGCACACCTGAAGTTTGGTAATCCAAAGGGTTACAACAATAAGAATCATTAGAAGAGGAAATGAGCAATAATTAACAATGACAAATTTGAGAAAATAACACATTTTGATGGATCTCTTGAAGAGATCATTTCTAGTACATTAAAATGTGTTATGACTATATAAAGTACTCCAGAAGAGTATAAAATGTCCAACAAGATTAGCATGTATCAAGATTATAGTCAAAGCACTCTAGTAGAGTATGAGTTAATATTGGATCAAATAATATTAGTTGATTGTTTGCCAATATTTTAAAGAAACACATGTTAGTGTTCTAAAATCACATCATATTCATGGCCATGCATAAAGTACGTTTAATAAAGTGATCACTAGTATTGAAAAACTGACCAGAGTTTAAATTTAGACAAATGATTGGATGTGATAATTAAATTAGGCCACCCGGGTTAATAATTACCCGTTATGGAAACCTGAAGTTTCATTTGATAATGTGCTAACGCTCTCTCAATGTTAGATTTATGAAATGAATTGAATGACAAGACATAATATTGAGATTGATCTATATTTGGATTGTGATTCATAATTGTATTGATGAAAATTTCTAGAGTTATTAGGTTATGCTTTCTTATATAAAAGAGTATTGGATGACTAAGAGTTCACCAAAAATAATTTATATATTATTGTCGACTATTAGGTGACCAGAAGCTCACCGAATACACTATTTAAGTCTTTAAGGATCTAGAAGATCACTACCTAGTAGAATTATTACAAGCAATTTTATATGTATAAAAATTATATTGATTGGGGCTATTATATGTCAGCACATAATATATAGGAAAAGAAGGAAATTCAAATGCACAACACATGTCTCCCCATTAATGATTAAATTATTTATCTCCTGAAGAGAACAAATTATGAAAGACTTAATAATAAATACATATGCGTTATGCAATGTATAGTTAATGGAAAAATGATTTAAAATTGCTCTCTAGATGAGATAAAAGCTTGTTTAACATAATTCTTTTGAGAGATAGAATTTTTTGATTATGATCCTCCCATGAAATGAATATTGTTGCAAATTCACTACAAGAAAATAACCTTTTCATAGCGATTATTTTAACCTTTAGTATCGATTGTAATTGCAACAAAAAGCTTTCCCAACGAATGGCCATTCGATACAATATCCCCCGTTGCCTTAGCCTTTAGTAGTGGTTTTCAATATCGCTGGGGTTGGCCTCAATAATCGATACGAAAAACTACATCCAATCGTGGTGATTATTGTAGCAATTACAATCGCTATAAATGTTTAACTCATTTTCTTCAAAAAAAAAAACATGCGTATGATCTTTACGAGATTCGAACATGCAACCTCAAACTCTTATATTAAATGTTTCACCAATAAGCTATGACATATTTTATGTATTCTTTGTCAAACAATATTTATATATCTAGTGTTGAAAAGGCTTTTCATATCGATTTTAAGGATTTAGTGGCGATTGTAAATGATACGATTTCTCAAAATTATATAAATGTGTAAAAATAGTGTGGATATGTATTATTATGTTTTCCGTATCGATTTTATATGGGAAAACCATGGCGATTGTAAAAATGATACGACATCCTTAATTATTTCACAAACATACTTGCATATTGTAGCGAATGTACAATTGCTACGAAAAGAGATTTTTCTTGTAGTGATTTGTATACAAAGTTGGTGAAGAATTGTGATGCCCCTATATATGTGAGTTATTTTACCAACTTAGGGGGAGAACTAGAGTAAGTTGGCAAAATTAAACTGATGATGCCTATATATATAATAGTAATTTGAAATGTTTTCTAGCCAACTTTCGTTCATATGTTATCAAGATATGTTGCGCATTGAGATAAAGATTGCCAATTGTATATACTTGAATCACTACACTTAAAGTGTATATTGTATAATCGGTTCCAAAATAAAGATGTGATATATGGCAAGATAGTGCAGTTGACACTTTAATAGTGTAATAGTATATTAATAACAGATGTATGAAATATTGATATGTCCATTTTATATAGTGTTTTACCCCCGTCCCTTGTTCATAATTGGTAGTGTTTTTAGCTCTTTAGAGCCACTTTTATTACTAATTGGTGTTTTTTAGTGTTTTCGTAGTTTTTGCTTGACTTTTGTAGGGATTTGCACTTTTGGAGCATTTTCACGGGATATTATGAACTGACTACGAGCATTGGAGGAGCACGACCAGTTTTCATAACCCAAGTCCGGTTAGAGTCGTTAAACCGGTGATTAAGGGCTCAACATTTGAAATTCCGAAAAATTTGGATCGAGTACTCAAGACCCGAAGAGGAAATCCGGATTGGGCCGAAGAATCGGATCTCAATCGAGAAGTCTAAGTTGCAAAGGAGTGTGGCCTGGCCAAAATAGGCACCGCCCGAAGGCGCGCCCATCCGGGCGAGGACCGAGTTTGCGCCCATCCGGGCGCGAAAGACGCTTATAATGAAAAAAAGGCGGGCCCAATTGGGCGCGAGATTTCTGAAGAGTTTTATTCAGCGAAGATTCTTAGTTTTGATTAGGAGTAATTATTTTTGTATAAATACGATTTAATGCCTTTTGTTTTAGGACCTCTTCTCTTAGACTTTCTCTCTCTACTTAGTTTTAGATTATTTTCTCTCTCTACAACTTTGTTCTATATTTTGTTCTTAATTCAACTCCTTAATTCCGATTACTTTGGTAACGATTTCTTCTACTTTAATCTCAATTATTTACTTTATTTCTTCCATCATGTCTTGTTTAATTGCTTTGATTAGTTTAGTTTTAATTATGTCTGAGTAGTTTTCTTTCTAGGGTTTATGGGGATCCATAAACTATATGAAGGAGTAAATTATTGTTGTTGATTATCAATGCTTGATTAATTTCCTATTGATTGATTTAATGCTCTGCAACTAGATTAGCGCTAGTCTTTTATGTATGAGTTTATCAATATTAATTCAAGATTCGAGAGATGAGAATTGATATTCAGGCTTAGTTTCAATAGGCAGGTTAAATTATAAATGATTAAGTCGAGATTCGAGAGATGAGATTTAATACCGGGAGATTAATTCTGTGATTGTAATACGTAGCGAAAGCCCTTTATGATCTGATTAATTGATGATTGATTATTATGTTTTACCCTGGAATGTTATTTATTGGTGAACCTATGCCCTAGGCCTTTTTTCATTGATTTCTCTTTATTCTTAATCTCCGTAGTTTAGTTTCCTTTCCATATTATTAATTTGTTACTTTATAATTTAGATTGCTTTAATTAATTAGAAATAGAAAGACCAGTTTTCCTGTGGATTAGACCCTACTTCCCTATTTGCATTAGTTAGAGGATTTAGGAATTAGTTTTGATTGGGTGATACGACTTTAGCTAGTCAAATACCCTAAAAGTGGTATAGATATCTAAATTATTAGAATAGATGGCCTATGATGTAAGAAAAATTATGATGGTACCAATGAAAAAAATGTATAATGATATCATTATCAAAATAGCATGCAAATTAAAATTGTGTCTTGAGAAATTATATGATGATACCAGTATATTGACAGGGTAAAGTCGTATCCCCTAATCAAAAGTAATTCCTAAAACCACTAACTAAAATAGATAGGGAAGTAGGGTCGAATCCACAGGGAAACGAGTCTTTTTATTCCTAACTAATTAATATAATCTAGATTATAGAGTAACCAATATATTGTAATCAAAGGAAACTAAACTACGAAGATTAAGAGTAGGAGGATAAACAATGAATAAAAGGTCTAGGGCATAGGTTCACCAATAAATAATATTCCAGGGTAAAACATAATAATCAATCATCAATGCATACATTAATCAGATCATAAAGGGCTTTCGCTACGTATTACAATCACACAATTAATTTACCGGTATTAAATCTCAACTCTCGAATCTTGACTTAACCATTTATAAATTAACCTGCCTATTGAAACTAGACCTAAACATCAATTCTCATCTGTCGAATCTCGAATCAATATTGTCAAACTCATGTATAAAAGATCAGGCCTAATATAGTCACAGAGCAGTAAATCAATCAATAGAAAATTAATTAAGCATTGACAATCAACAACAATAAATTACCCCTTCATATTATTTATGGATCCCCACAAACCCTAGAAAGAAAACTACTCACACATAATTAAATATAAATTAAACAAAGCAATTAAAGGAGACATGGTTAAGATCAAAGCAAAGAAAATAAGTAAATAAAGAGGGAAGAGATAGTACCAAAAGAAAGAAATATAAAATTGCATAAATAAAAAGTTTAGAGAGAAAATAAGAGAGAAAGTAATACTAAGAGTTTAATTAAAAGGAGAGAGAGAGAGAAATTAGAGAGAGAAAGAGAAAAGAAAACTAAAACTAAACTAATCTCAAAACTAATTAAGGAAAAGCTAAACAAACTAAAACTAAACTAATAACCACCTAAAACTAAAACTACAACTAATGAACCCCAAAGCTACGCACTGCATCCCCCTTTTATAAGAAAGAAAAAGATGATTTAATCCAAGTCAACTGACAACTTCTAATTCCCCCTAAAGCAAAGGCGGCTGCGTGAAATCTCCTACTGGGTATTACTATCATCGCCCACATTAATGGGCTTCCAATTGTTGAGCCCAAATATAAAAGTCACGCAGCAACAAAGAACTCTCAAGTGCTCGGTCGTGCTCAGTTGCTTGTTTGGGTCGGCTACACCTTCCGAAAGTTGGTTCTTACTTTTGGACTTTTGACTTGTACCTTGTTAACCTGAGTCTAAATTCTCCATTAGAGTGGTCCGTAGTTCCTGCAAGAACATTAGACTTCTTTCACTTAATTGAGCCCTTAATCACCAAACCAAATTTATTTAGCACGACCTTGAGCTTTAAATTTACGGTCATAAAAATACGATCCTTCTCCAATATCTTCAAAGAGGTTTAATAAGCTCGGGAAATTTCTAGAAATCTGCAAATTCCTACAAAATAATATCAACTCTACAAAAACACTAGAAAACGTATATTAGTAATAAAAATAGCTATGTAGAGCTCAAATAAGCACAAATATGACCGTGGGACGGGGAATAAAAATATATATAAAATAGATTTATCATATATGATGGAACCGATAAATAATGCATATGCGTGATATAATGGACTAGTGAATAAGGGATTTGAAATATATGTCCATTCTGATGTCGACATAATGATGATTATCATAAGTTTATCATAAACCAGAAGTCCAATGACATATGGATTTTAAATCCACACTGTACAGTGTCTTGCATTATTTTAAGTCCTATGTATGTTTATATGCATTCATGAGTCTAGGTTAATGCATTATTCATTGCATGTATCAAAAGTTGTTATATGCATTAATCATTGTAATTTTTGTTTAGCATGTATCAAAATGCATGCATTTGTTTCAATATAATATTTGTGGTATACGTAAATGTTCATTATTATATATATAGTAAAGCATATTTACAATTTTGATGAAAAATTTGAAAGACATATTTACATTCCAATGGGCTTATAATTATGATGAAATTATATATGACGTTGATTTAATATTATTTATGAATCATGTAAGAAAAGTTCCCGAAGAACTTAAATGCAACGTATTTATAGCCCTACAAATTTTATATTTTGAATATTGTAATTATTATCAAACTTTTTAGTCTATGTGACTACGTCATGATATCTCAACCCGAAGATTGAGAATTACCATTTGTATTTGCAAAAGGTCTATCATGTCAATTATGAATATTCTAAAAAATATCAACGGGTACTTATGCGTGAGACTATTTTATATATTATGGTCTAGAAGGACCATTATCAATGTATATAACTACATGCATTATATTAATATGAGATTGAATTGCAACATTAATAATATCATGTGTTGTCATTAAGGAATGTTCAATTAAAATAATGATTATCGTCTATTATTCACGGCCTCCAGAAGAAGGCGTAATCGCATAAGTTTAACTTTTAAAGTAACTTTATTCAAACAGAGGCTTTGAATGATATAGATCCATACATAGTAAAATGAAGATACTTTATATGTCCACATGAAGACTTGAAGATGCAAAATCAAATTAGAAGGGTTGAAGAGCAAGGAATGATATTCTACTACATATGATAAGACACCTAGCCAAAATTGGATTCATTATTGCGGCACTAGAAGATCTCAAGTTATGTATTTATCAGGGGGACAAAATACGCGTTGCACTCTTTTTCCCTTGGCCATGGTTTTGTCCTACATTGGATTTTCCTAGTAAGGTTTTTAATGAGTCAGCATCTCGAGCGTATTACAAAGAATGTGTACTGTTTTTCCTTCATTAGGTTTTTATCCCACGGCATTTTTCCTAATAAGGTTTTAACGAGGCACAATCTTCGATAATGGACATCCAAGGGGGAGTGTTATGAAATATTTGTGGATATCCATTATCCTCATGTATCATTCCGGAATATTCTAAATGTAGGGTTTACATTTTTATCCAACCAAACCCTAATTATAATGTATGTATATATTATATATCATCTTAGAGCATCAACACTCGTGGTATAATTTTATACCACGATGTAAAAACTTGCAATTTTTCACTACATTGGTGGTATAAAAGTATACCATTTGATGGTATATATCATCTCATGGTAAACATTTTCTTCGATCCCCGTGAAACATGAACCAACCAGGTCACGCCATGTGGCCTGGTTATCATTTATTTATTTATTTATTTATTCAATTGCATTTTAAGAAAAAATTATAAAGTTAAAAATTACGAAAAAATTACCATTGTTCAAGATCTACACATAGACACCCATTTTGATATAGTTTTATATATTTTTTCAAATTCGCTTTTACTACGTAAATTGCTTATTTTATTTAATTAACTTTACAAACATTAATTAGTTATTTCCAATAATAAAATGAAATATAATTATAATTAAATTAAGTGTATTATTAATAAAAATAGGAGAGAGAAAGTGTGGTGGTAAAACTTTTTTTTATACCATGGGTGAGATGATTTTTGGAGAAAGTATATTGTATTGTGGTATACATGATGTGGAGGAGTGAGAAAGTAGTAGAAAGAGAGGGATGGTATAAATTTTTATACCATGAGTGATGATGGTCTTATGGAATGAAAGAAAACAGATTAATTCTCTCTCAATCTCTTATGTTTCTCCCTATTTTATAACAAAACGACCTTTTTTTTTGTTCAGTAAAATAAAAAAGAAAATAAAAAATTGCACATATTTTGGCAAAAGCTGCACAATAAATGACATACTCCGTAACATTGAACGGAGGTACTATAACACTTTGGGAAATTCCCATTGGTACACCCGTGGTTTTGACTTTTCCCAGTGATACACTCCAAAATTTTTGCCTTCCCATCGGTACACCCATGGTTTAGTCTTTTTCCCAACCGTGACTAACACAGTTAAAAAGTATTTCATTAAGTTAAAGTAAATAAGGAAAAGACTATAATACCCCTTTTGAATATCTAATGTCTCGATTTGCGTGTCGAAAATTGTTCAGTTAAAGTTTTGGAAGTCATGTTAGTCCTTAAGGATCCAAACCTCGAAATTAGCAAAAATATAAAATAACGCAAACGTCTCATGTGCATGTCTAAAAATATCTCGATTTGCATGCCGTTACTTTTTTGTGATAGTAGTTGTCCGGTTAAGGTTTTAGGGGTCATTTTGATCCTTTAAGGATCTAAATCAAACTCGAAATTGTCAAAAAATTAACGAAAATGTCTCGTTTTGCGTGTCATGACAAAACAAAAAAGAAATATCATGACGTGCAAAATGAGATATTTTCGTTAATTTTTTGACAATTTCGAGTTCGATTTAGATCCATAAAGGATCAAAATGACCCCTAAAACTTTAACCAAACAATTATCACAAAAAAGTAATGGCACGCAAATCGAGATATTTTTTGAACGCATATGAGACATTTGCGTTATTTTTTTGCTAATTTCGAGGTTAATTTGGATCCTTAACGACTAACATGACTCCCAAAACTTTAACCGAATAATTTTCGACAGGGGCAAATCAAGACATTAGATGTTTAAAGGGGGTATTATAGTTTTTTCCTTAATTTTTTTAAGTTAATGAAATACTTTTTAACGGTGTTAGTTACGGTTGGAAAAAAAACCAAACCATGGGTGTACCGATGAAAAGGCAAAAAATTTGAAGTGTCAATGGAAAAGTCAATACCAATGTGAATTTCCCTAACACTTTTAAACACGCATCCAAAAAGGAGACTAGGACTCTAAACGACTAAACCCCAGCACTTTGGCACTTTGCTCGGGTTTAACATTACTCTAATATTCTCCCTCTCAGCCTCTCTCTTACGCCCTCTGCCCCCGTTGCACAACGCTTTCCCAGTTCCCGCTCAATCTTCAGTCAGTCATTTCGTCGAACACCTAAACAACAACATCAAAGGACCTGATTACTCATGAAAGCCACCAAATCCCAAGCCTTAGCGTTAGCTCAAAAATGCAAGGTTCTTCTCTCCCTTTCCTGTTGATTGATACAAATTATGTCATTTTAATTTTTTGGCAATATCCATTTTTGGTTATTTACTTGTTTCAAATTTATCATACTTCAAATTCGCCTCATTTTGCAGAATATTTTGGCGTCAAATTGGCATGGCAATCTTAATACCATTAAAGCTGATTCTAAAGGAAGGTATTGCTATTTTCTTCAAACCAATTTCTTATTTTTTTTTTTAATTTTATTTTAATAATGATATGTGTTAATACCCATTTAATTTTTTTTAGCAAGCAGGAAATATATACTTCAAAAGTGAAGTATTTACTGAGGAAGGGGAAGCCTTATATTTGGGTTCCTGAAAAGGACTTGCATAATGTGGTATGGTGACCTATAATTTCAGTTTCTTTCCTCCTTTTGTAATTGCTTGTTTGTATGTGTTTATTCATTTAATTTTCCCGCACATTAGGCGATTTCTACAATTGCGTCACAAAATTTGATTTTGCTATGTGTGAAAGTACAATGGTTTGTAATTTGTTTATGTTAGGATTGTGGGATTGAAATGGCTGTGAGTAAAAATCAAATTTGTATTTAATAAGAATTTTGATACATTTTTGGTTTGATTTCCTTATCTTATATTAAAATCTAAGATTTGGAAAACGCGTATTTTGACTGTGTGAAGTTTTCAAGTAAGATTTGAGTCCATGTATTACTCTGTAACATTAATGGAAAGATTGAATTCTTTCCTTGAGTAATTTGGCAGCTATAACTTGTGGTTTGTTCTTGGGTGCAGAATACTCTCATTGACGAACGTGCTTCCTTTGCGGTGCCCAGGCCTTACCCTGGGCCACTTGCAAATTTACTTAGATCAATGAAAAAGGTCAGTTTTAAAAATGTAATCTTAAACAAAGTAGCTAATATTTGTTAGACACTTGACAATCATCCTTTTTTTTTTTTTAAATTTTTTTTTTTCGTTTTTCTTTGGTGTTACAGCTTCCTGTTCGAATTGCTTTAACTGGTGAAGTTGTTCCTTTAGGAGATGAGAAGGTAAATCAGCCTTTCTATGAGAGATAACTTTTGAATGGTATGGAAAAGACTTGATTTTTTTCTGCACTCAAATTACTCGTGTGATTTTGCTATTTGTGACTGCTGTTGCTACACACTAGCCACTACTGTAAATTTCTCCTAAGCCGCAGGCTCTCCTGAGTCTGTTACCCAGTCCGAAAACAGTATTAGTTTCAGTGTGACCGTTTTTCTGTAGATTTCTCCTTAAGGTTATTGAGTACACTGTAAATTATATGTTACAGCTTCTTGATCATTAGTTCATTGGATACATTACTTCAGCTGGACGTAGGTTGTAACTAATGAATATGCAAATAAATTCGATCTTAATTCATTACACAGAAAGCTTCATGTTTTTTCCTTGTGCTATCTTCAGCAAATGCAGCAAATCTAATCATCACAGCTTTGTATCAAGAAATAACATTATAGTCAAAAATAGTTATTCAGCTGCATTCGTTACTGTATTATTCCTTGCATTTCATTTTCCTTTCCCTTTTTGATAAGATTCTGAAATTTAGGATTATGAACAATTTCTAAAGAGAGAAATTAGAGTTTGTTTTTATTGATTTCAGAATATAATCTGATTGATTACAAAATATTACAGCAATTTTGCTATTTATACAAGAGTTCTAACAGAATTCTTTTACAAGAAAAATGTCTTCAGGAAAATATCTTCTAACAACCTCATAACAAACTCATAACAAACTTGTAACAGAAAATAGAAAGTTCTAGAACATTCCAGACGTTTCCAGCTCAGGATAACAGCCACTCAGCTTCTATCCTGTGCCAGCTTATGAGGGTATGCTGTAGTGTCATTTTGAGCTAAATCAAAAGTGTTGTGCTCTGTAGGAATAGAATCTGGAACCTTGTCAACATGATCAGCAATACCCCCCCTCAAGCTGTGTGTGGATGACTCAGACAAACCTAGTTTGGATAACAACTTAGACAGTTGAGGAGCAGGAAGGATTTTTGTTAATATGTCAATAAGACCCTCCAACACTTTTTCTCTATTTAAGTGGCAGTCAATCTCAATATGCTTAATTCTTTCATGCATAATTGGATTTTATCCCAAGTGTATTGCTCACTCAGTTTAGCTTGACTGGTTTGAGACCTATAACACCAAGATCTTGCAGCAGTCTAACAAGCCATTCAATCTCTGCTGCTGCCGCCATGGCACGAGATTCAGCCTCAGCTGATGACTTTGATATAGTAGATTGCCTTTTAGATTTCCAGGAAATAAGACTCTTGCCAAGCATCATTAAGTATCTAGTAACGGACCTTCTACTGTCAATGTGGGCTGTGTCAGTTGTTTAGCAGCCTCTAGAAGTAAGCCTTGACCAAGTGTACCAGCTATATACCTTAAAAGGTGTTGTAAAGCTTTGACATGCTGTAACCTTGGACTGTGCATAAGCTGAGTGAGAGTTTGAATAGCAAAAAGTTTAATTTTCCTACCAAGCATCTATAATGCTCTGGAACACCATACAATTCACCTTGAACTTCTGATTGGCAGAGGTGTATTAGCAATCTTTGAAACATCCAAAGCACAACCTTCGAGTAATTCCTTTGTGAACTTCCTTTGACTGAGAATGCTATGCTGCTTCAAAATAAGTAGCTGAATCGGTCACACTTGAAACCTGAGCAATGAAAGAGGGAACATGAAACTCATCATAGGCAACAAAATTACACCAATGAGAAGTTTCAGAATCAACTGCACACACATAATCAATCATCCAAGTTGGTTTCTTTGTAGGTCTAGTAGGGGTTTGTATTTGGGTGTATTTGGAATGTTAGGGTCAGGTTGAGGTTCTGTTTGTGGTTCTGGGTTAAGTTGTAGTGTTTAGTTCAGGTGGCAGGCATATCAGGGTCAAAGTCAAAAGTGAAAGTTGTATGTTTTGTATGTTTTGTTTGCGGAATGAAATGGGAAATGCCTTTCATGGAAAGTAACATCCCTAGAAACAAAGACTATAATAGTTTCTAAGTTCAAAAGCTTATAAGCTTTTTGCCACTTGCATATCCAAGCATTACACAAGGTATTGCCCCCTTCTCTGCAGCATAACACAAGCATCCAAAGACCTTAAAATGATCAATGCTAGCTGCAACTCCATGAATCTTTTCATAGGGTGTGACATAACCAATACAGGACAATGGCATCCTGTTTATCAAGTGTGTGGCAGTAAGCAAACACTCTCCCCAATATCTTGCAGGAACTTTGGAGTGAAAGAACAAAGCTCTTGCTGTTTCTAAAAGATGTCTATGCTTCCACTCTACAACTCCATTTTGATGTGGAGTATCTACACAACTTCTCTCATGAAAAATCCCAAACTTCTCATATACTGACAGTATTCTTCCCTCACATAATTCATTTTCATTATCAGTTCTCAAACATTTAACATACAAACCAAATTGAGTATGAATAAAAGTAATCAAAAACTCCAAAATATCAACACAATCAGACTTATTTTACATTAGAAATGTCCAAGTATGCCTTCACATATCATCTACAACAGTCAAGAAATAAGAACGACCATCAAGAGTTCTTATTTTGTAGAGACCCCAAGTATGTACATGTAAGAGATCAAAACACTTAACACTTTTAACACTATCCTTTGAAAAAGGCTTCCTAGCTTGTCTAGCTTTTGGACAGATTTGACAAATACTGTCATTACAAGTTTTATTTGAGAACTTAGAATCTACATAACTCATTTTATTGAAAGGAAAATGACCTAATCTCAAGTGCAGCAACTTTGCTTCATCTCCTACAGACAAATTCACCGAAGAAACTCTACTCTCATTCTTCTTCAAGTCACCATCTGATATTGCACTGCATATAGACGTGATTCCGAATTACCAAGAACCAGAGAAGTGTTCCGGGTGTGATCCTGGATCAAACACTTATCATGTGTGAAAACAATATCACAAAACATATCTCTATTGATCCTATGTGTGGATATCAAATTAAAGTGCAATTTAGGTACATGTAGCACATTCTTAAGCACTGTACCATTATCAAATTTTACTATATGCTTGACTTCTACCTTCATTCCATCAGCCACAGTAATTGTACTTGGAATTTTATCAAACACATCATATGAATAAAATAGACTCAGATTTGAGCATATATGACTTGTTGCTCCACTGTCTATTATCCACTTTGAATTAAGACAAGTAATTAAGCAATTACCTCCATATTGGCCATTCCATTGAACTGCTTAGAGCTGTTTTGCTTATCTTGCTGAATTAGACTGATGAGCTTCTCATACTGTTCTTTAGTGAAGTAGTTGGTGCACTCCTCTTCTTCTTGACTCTCACCATAAGCAACAGCTTTGACTCTCTTCCCTTTGTTTTTGTTGTAATCTCCTTTCGCAAGATAACCATGTAACTTCCAGCACTTATTTATATTGTGATTGTTCAGCTTGCAATGATCACAAAATAGAGGTGCTCGAACAGCCGGTGGATAAGCTCTGTTGCAACTACCACTCCTTTCTCTGCAAAGGCCATACTGCTAGGTTGCATGTTAATAGCATCAGTAATATGTTTCTGCCTTTCATCTTGAATGAGCAGATTATATTAGGGTTTTCGTTCGAACTTTGGATTGGACTGAAGCCTAGTCCAATCCAATCCGAAATATATTTGGACTCTCATTTTATAGTCCAAATCCGAATCCTTAGTTTTCAAAATCCAATCCAAATTAAAATCTCATAGTTCGAATCCAGTCTGATCCAATCCGAATTAATAATAATTAAAAAAATTTCCTAAGAAATTCAAAAGAATCATAACTCCGATAAACAAAACAAACTTTAAATTGTAATGAGGGGATTTGGCGAATTTGGGCTATTGGGTTTGGGCTTTCTAATGTTATATGGGTTGAGGTTTATATTATTATTATTTTAATTTTATATACAACCTCCGTTTCATATTATGTGCAACATTTACTAAAAATAGATGCTACACTTTATTTGCAACAAATTTTTCTTTCCTTTTATTGGTTGTCATTTCTCTCTATCTCTCTCCTCATCACATGCTTTTTTATATTTCTCTCTCCATTTATTACACACATACAAATTTTGTCTAGGAGTCCGTGTCGATGTTTTTGTTGCACATAATATGTAACAGAGGTAGTATATATATTTGGACTAGATAAAGACTTTTTGGACTTAAAAAATTAGTCCAAATCCAATCCGAAAATCCGAATTTCAAAATTTTGAGTCCAAATCCAATCCAAATGAAAAAAAGTCCAATCCAAATAGTTTATTTGGACTGGATTGGATTGAATTTCAAACTGGAGTCCGAATAATGGACACCCCTAGATTATATGCAACAGACATGGAAGGCAATGGATTCATCATCAAGATGTTTGTTCGAACTCCAGCATGTTTAGGCTCAAGTTTCATAAGAAATTGAATCAATCTTTCATCAATTTCTGAGTCAAATTGCAAGTACACCTTGAACAACTGCAGAGAGGAATTGGATTTGCAGCACTAATCTGATTCCAAATTCCTTTGATTCTTGTGAAGAACTCAGCAATTGAAGAAGATCCTTGCTCTATTTGGTTCAAGGTTTGCTGTATTGAGTATATCTGTGGTCCAGGTCTTCAAGATCCTTCTAGATCTCATATGCAGTTGAGAAGAATACACTTAGCAAGAGTATTATCCAGAGACCTCAGTATGTATGAGATTATCATATTATTGCATCTGCTCCAAGCATTGAACAATGGTTCTGCTTCTCCTGGATTCTGTAAGCTTCCATCTATAAAAGCCATCTTGTTCTTCATCGAGAGAGCCAAAATCATACCTCTCTTCCAGTCCTGATAATTCTCTCCATTGAATTTCTCAGAAACAAGTGGAACAACTGAATTTTCACTTGGATGTATGTAATAAACTGATTCAGGATCTTGATTTGGATTCTGATTATTTGAATTAGAATCTTGTGCTGCCATTGTTATAAAGAAAATCTTCTTGATTTTTTTTTTGTTTCAGCGCAGAATTTGAACGAAAAATTGCTTCTGATTACAAAATTTGAAATCAGAAAAATGAAAATCTAATGAACTGATACTGTAATAAGTATCAGATTCGCTGTATCATCTGAAGAATTTGCGGAAAAAACAGCAGATCTTCTGCTCTGATATCATGATAAGATTCTGAAATTTAGGATTATGAACAATTTCTAAAGAGAGAAATTATGAACAATTTCTAAAGAGAGAAATTAGAGTTTGTTTTTATTGATTTCAGAATATAATCTGATTGATTACAAAATATTACAGCAATTTTGCTATTCATACAAGAGTTCTAACAGAATTCTTTTACAAGAAAAATGTCTACAGGAAAATATCTTCTAACAACCTCTTAACAAACTTGTAACAGAAAATAGAAAGTTCTAGAACATTCCAGATGTTTCCAGCTCAGCATAACAGCCACTCAGCTTCTGTCCTGTGCCAGCTTATGAGGATATGCTGTAGTGTCGTTTTGAGCTAAATCAAGTGCTGTGCTCTGTAGGAATGGAATCTGGAACCTTGTCAGCATGATCATCAATACTTTTTTTGGGAAGAGGGGGGGAGGTGTTGAAGAAAAAGGGGAAGAGGGGCCTTTGTCATTTGTATACTTATATGCCAAGGAATATTCCTGATATGTACGTAGCAGTATTTCAGAAATGTTTGTAGCACATCTTTTCTGAAATTTCTGCATTTTGGTGTGATATTATCAATAAAACCATGTCTCTGATTGCTGTTGGAATTGGTTAACTATCTGTTGTGTTGTTGAATCCTTAGATATAAGCAAATCACTGGCATAAAAGCCGCTGGTGGAGGTTTCTTCTGTCTTAAGGGTTATTGCCCACTTTTTTTAGGATATTGTTTATTACCATTTTCTCCAAGATTACTCTTGGAATTAAGGGAAAAGATTTTACGAGTCTTAAACTGGTGAACCAAAACTGCTAAGGTGTAGTTTGGCTCTCAAAAAGATTGGTCCTTTTTATTTCTCTTTGTTTGCATTTGCTAGAGGTATAATATAATGCTCATTCTTTCTGCCATAATTTGACCACCCAAATTATGATTTCCATCTTGAGGTAAGTTGTTTTGTATAGATATTTTAACCTATCCTTATTCTAGTACCACTTTTCACTTGTAGTTACTTTGTAAGGGTGGTGGGTTGTGGGATGGAGGAGGGAGAAATGACTGTAGTGGTGGTCGGTCGTGGGTTTTGGGAGGGGAGGAGATTAAGAGAGATAAGAGATTTTAATTAATTTTAAAATAAGTTTTGTAAAATTTTAATAGAAACAAAAATTTAAAAAAAATGATTTGTTGTTTCACTCATTTAGGTTTGTTAGAAGATAATGCTTTGTCCTAAAATTTTCTTATTAACAATCATTCCTACTTATGTTTGAAAAATAAATAAAACTTTAAACAATATTTAAGACATATTTTGTTTTTTCATTTGCCTGGGTCCATATCTGAATTTCGGAAACTTTTGAAATGTGTACTTGGGTCCTTGATATTTTAAATTTCCATGTTTACACTTGTTTCCATAACCAAGTCGGATAGTTATCTGAGTCCAAGCATCATAGTCTAGCGTATTATCATGAGTGAGCCTGTAATCTGTGGTTTAATTTCTTTATATGAAAAAATTTTAACACTATGATTTGGCACATTATATAAGAAAATAAGAAAGAGATGGATCATAAGGTGAGTTCGAGTCGGACACCGTCACGCGACAGTACGTCTCGGACGTGCCAAAAAAAACCGTGTTTGGTTATTTTTATATAATCGGACATTTTGACACAAACTGTGTCCTACTATGACAAAGCCCGTTTTTCTTTTTGACATTCCACCTCATCTTTTTAGCTACTACCTCCGGATCGTATTACACGCAACTTTGGAATTTTTTATATCTCACAAATAATACCCCAAAGTTGCATATAATATGTCCGGAGGTAGTATATATTTGTTTTTTAATTTTATTTTTTATTATTATTTTATTTTTTTGAAATTAAAGTGAAATAAGAGTTACACATGTAGGTGCCTTCATAGCTGATTGTTAAGTGTTAAATAAAAGAGTATTAAGATTTTGTTAAGTGTTTTTTTTTTTTTTTTTTTTTTTTTATTTTTTTATTTTTTATTTTATGCAAATTAAGATTTTGTTAAGTGTCAGTGTTGATTTCGATATTCTTACTTAGTTAATGTGAGAGTGTGTGATCTAATGAGAAATTTTAGGGACAATATAAGACAAGATAGGGAGGAAAAAGATAAATCGTGTAATTAATGTTAATTTAGTTTGTTAAATATTTAAGATACTAATTGTTTGAAATGATTTATTGAATGAATTGTCGAATTCTTTTTTTTTGTAAAAATATATTATATTGGATTGTAACATGTTGACCTGTGTCCTGTAATTTGAAATTAATGTTTTTCCATATCCGTTTTGTTTTTGTACACGATGTTGTGCATCCTAGGCACTATTACATATACCCCTGATTACCTGCCCTTACTACCTATGTTGCTCGTACCATGTCCGACACGGATATGTGTCCAAATATCCAACTTGGCTAGTTTGTGAAAAATTTAAATGATTTTAAACTAAAATGACATATCTAAGTGTCTTAGCCATGTCCGAATGTTGATGGTCTGACATGGGTAATTTAAATAAAATGAAGAAACTCATTAGATATGGTATTTCAAAGACCAGGAAGATAAGTCTTACAGGAATGATTACCATCATTTTAGAGATTCTAGGAAGAAAGCTCAAGGAAACCATTTAAGAAACTTTCATTGGTTTGAGAGTGATAAAAATAGTTTTCTCATATTGAAGCTCTTGTCTTTATAACTTAAACCAAAAGCTTAACGACCTCTTTATATGGATTTTGGGAATTTGATCTGTTATTCCAGATCACAATCTCACAAGATTAAACTGTGAGTTGGATTTTTTTCTTTTTTGAAAACACCTCCAAGCCCAATTGATTGGAAGCTGAGGAAGGATTTAACCTACAAGCCTAACGTGGAACCAGCTAATCCATGAAGTATCGAGACACAATAACTGGTACCTCGATGCCCCCTTAATGGAGTTGAAGACTCTTTCTATCATTATTTAGGAGCTTTTATGCAGTGTGTGAACTTGATAAGGAGCACTTAAGAGCAAATGGTGCTAATCATCCTGTGTTTGCAGACCTTGCTATGCCATTTCTTAAAAAGCCCTTAGCAGCCTCTTCTCAATCAATGTAAGAAATAAATTGGAGAAATTGTGGTGTTTTGTAGGAAGAAGACCTACTACGTTAAACAGCTAAGGTTCTAGAGACTGTTAAAGAAAATTTCATGGAGATTTTGAGGTACAGAGCAGTCTAGTAGGCAGAGACTGGGTTTTTATATTGTGTGTTTGTGTGTGTGTGTGCGCGCGGAAATTCAATTATTGAAGTTATTTATTTTTAAAGATGAGGCTACATGTTGAAGAAGTTTTATTCAAGCAATGATAGTTGTCAACTAGGTCAACTGGGAGAGTTAAACTACACAACATATTGTTCCTAGCTTTCATAAGGCAGAATGGGTGCATACTGTTTGGATGGAAATACATATGACCAAATGAGCATTCTTTTTGGTTGGATATGCACAAACATAAACCCCAAGAGATCAATGTGGTAAAATATACTTTTTTTTATGCTTCTTGGAACTGACAATCTTCAAGATGATGAATGGATCAATATTTTTTCTTGGATTATGTTGATAAAGTTTTGTTATCCTTCGAGTTCTGTTCTCCACTTCTCCTTATAAAATTTCTAAGATGTTATATTTTTTTGTCCCCTGAAGGCTTTATTTATTCTATCCTTTTTTGTTTTGTTCACAGGTTAGGTCTGCTACCGAAAGTGTCCGGAAAATGGTAATGTCCGAACAAAAGGAAATAATTGAGTCAAGTTATGCAGTTTCTGGTATATTGAGTTCCTCAACTTTTGGCAACACATCTCGAAGTGAAAACCTTGTAGAGCTTCTGGACAATGATGAAAATTATGCAGTGTACAAGTTCAATGTCAGGTAGAAAATCTATTTAGTGTTGTTGTTGTTGTTGTTTTTTTTTTTTTTTTTTTTTTTTTTTTTTTTTGTCAAATTCTACAACAACAGAGCCTTAGTCCCAAAATGATCAATTGTTGGTAGTGTGCACCAAAAGTTTCCATTTCTTCAATTTTGGTTCTCATAGTTTTATTTGGAATTGTCCTGACTCTGTTGTACTTAGTTGCCACACCATTATTAATGCAACACAAAACTTTGTTGTAAATAACTAATTTTGGCATGTATATATTACTAAGGTCCTTGATGCTGCACTCTGCAGCCAAGAACCTTATTTTCTACAACTGGATCCAAACTTGGGATTAGGGCTAGCAAACGGATCAGGTCGGTTGGGTTCGTGTTCGGGTCAGTTAAAATTCGGGTCAAGACCCCCTAACCTGGACCTGATCCATTTAACTTTTCGGGTCAAAAAATTCAACCCTAACCTGATTTTTTCGGGTTCGGGTCAACCCGAATCTGACCTGATTTTTTTGGTCATTGATTTTTCGATTATGAATTATCTCAAAATTTCAGATCTAACATTTCCCATTTCAGTTTTTAATATTAGCATCTTAATTTTATAGAGAAATCATTGATTAAATAATCAAATTAATACAATCAACAAATTAAAAGTGTAGATATATAAGCTACAATAAGTTAATAACCAAATTAAATTACAATACATAAGATCTAAAATAAAATTGATCTCCAAGATCAATGATTTGCAGAAATATCCTTTAGTTATTGTTCACTTGATGACCTCGTGCTTGCTGATGCGAGATTGGTCAAGTAATATTGAAGCAACGAAGAAGTGAGGCTGGTGAAGCAAATTAAAGAGAGAGCGACGATGCAACGGTGGTGGAGAAACGCCGAACAAAATTAATGAGTGGGGTGAATAACCACCATGAATGAGAGTAATGAGAGAGAAAGGGTTGAAGAGAGAGAAAAAGTAGAAGTAAGAGTGAAAGAGGCAGAGACAAGAAATCTAGAATAAGCAATAATTTATACTTAGGGTTAGGAAAATTTGGGCTGGCTGGTGTAGTTGGACGGCTGGGAGACTCATATAGGATTTTAGGGTGTTACTTCTATTAGGTGGGTTGTGTCGTGTTTTACTTTCTTTATTTTTTTATTTTTTGGATTATCATATTTTTTTCGGGTTATGTGGGTCAATTTCGGGTTGAGATTTTGAACCTTAACCTAACCCATTTAAATTTCAGGTCGGGTTCGTGTCAACCCATTTAAGTTTTCGGGTCGAAAACCTCAACCCTAACCCGCTATTTTCAGGTCGGGTTCGGGTCGTGTTTTCGGGTCGGGTCATCTTTTGCCAGCCCTACTTGGGATATTCTGGCTCTCTGTCACCTCTTCTACTCAAGTTGGTGGTTGACTAGGGACTACCACTTTAAAAGAAAATTGTTGAGACCTATTATATAAAATTAATTTATTTTTTGTGATGCCAACTAGCTTAGTTGGTTAAAAGTCTTTGGGGATGGTATTCACGACCTAATCTCGTTTACGTCATTGCCCTTGCGGCTCTCTCTTAATCAAAAAAAAAAAAAAAAAAAAACACAGAAAATCATTTTAGGAGACTCGCCGCGTGTGACACAATGAATTTTCTATGATGTGGAGTCATATGTAAAATGAAGTCTTGGAGGAGAGTGGCAAATTCTACAACTCCCCTTCACCCCTAAAAATAGAAATACGGACTTCCTTCATTTTTTTTGGTACACATTTTGACTTATGCACTTTTCACGCACTCCCCTTTGACTTTTTTTTTTTTTTTTGGTTGTGTGATTAATAAATGACGAAAAATATAGTAATGCGGGTTTTTGCTAAGTTCGTCCTGATATATGATTTCGAAAATCTTCTTTTTATATTGCTTACCGGATTTGTGTTTTGGCAAACGTGATTAAAGACATGTCACCCTAAAAACCCTAAAATGAAGTATGCATTTTATGATAGAGATGTTTCTTCAAGTACAAATTGGTTAGATTATTAAGACTTAATGCTGTTGTTTTATTTATTTATTTTTTACTTTTTTTTTGGAAGTAAAATTACTTCATTAACTGGGGAGTTATGTGACTTCTACTATAGCAATCAAACTAGCATATAAAAAACAATTTGGATCATACTCCGTATAATATTCTAATTTGGCAAAACTTAAATTGTTGTTGATGATATTTGATATATGTCGTCTTGTACATTGATGTTTGATACAACCTTTCATGAGAGGGTCTTTCAATCAATTGTAGTTTTAAATTAAACAAAATTCGACGTAATTGATTGTAAAAGTAGAACTAAAATCTGCAGTGACGCTGTACAAATCTTCGTTAACAAACCTTCTTATTTTAGTTAAGGGAATCTGTAATACGTCAGAAAATATATTCATATGCTTATTATATTGACCAATTTCACTCAACTTGGTTGACTTTAGAAGAATATACCATCAATATTCTGGGGGTCTTTATGGTTCTTGTGTTGCTTCATACTTGTGTGTGTGTGTGCGTGTGTGTGTGTGTTGTGTGTGCGCATATTTCCCTTTCTCATTGATTGTTGGGGCATGATAATTCGTTGAAAGATTAATGTACGTGTTGGTTCATACTTGTATATGTGCATACTCCAGCTCTTGCATGTTCATTGATGGCAATGGTGGCAATCATGAAGTGGATCCAGATGATTTTGGAACAGCAAAGCCTGACAAGTTATGTAAGATTCTTATTGGATAGCATGTCAATTGTTCATGTTTGTCTTATTACTTAGTATTTGTTGTGATGAAATGTTTCACTTGCTAATCAACAGAATGTTTTCTCTGTA
The DNA here is from genome assembly GCF_001683475.1 of Chenopodium quinoa. Classification (NCBI taxonomy): domain Eukaryota; kingdom Viridiplantae; phylum Streptophyta; class Magnoliopsida; order Caryophyllales; family Amaranthaceae; genus Chenopodium; species Chenopodium quinoa. Next base: position 1,266,463 of record NW_018742412.1, on the reverse strand, counting down.
GCTCCTTTTGCTGCAAAGCTAATTGATGGCATCAATCAGAGTGAGATAAGGCGTAGAGCACTTGTTGTTTTTTGTTTTGCCTTCTTAAACGAGAATGCAAAGGTGAGCTATCGATTTCTTGTTATGATGATTGGATATTGCATGATATGTTCATTAAGATGACAGTTTGGCAACAAAAAGGGGAAAAGGTGACTAATTATTATTTTGTTAACATAACCATGTACTTTCCTCTAAGACTTCCAAGAGCTGTATGATGTTACCAAAGAAGTAATCCTTTTTTAGGCCCGCCTAGTTATAGATCTTGATGCAGTGAAATTTAGATTTTATTTGTGTGGATCAGATTCTCCCCACTTCATTGGATATTGACCTTAAAAACTACCATTCTGTAGAAGTTAGTTCAGATGAGAACATGTGTGAACTGCATTTTTCTAGCCCAATATAGGCCTATGAAGTATGCTAAACCATCAGCTTGAAGCGCCAAACTAGGCATGCCTTGCAGCCACCCTTGTATGAGTGAGTTGTAGCTCCTTCCTCCTTCAACACCCAAGCAAAACTTGTAGATGATTTGTAACTTTCCCAAGAATCACCTAGTAGGTGAACCCAAAGTATAATGGCCAACATTTGCTTAAAAAAAACGGAATAATACTCATTATCCTCTGGGGGGTTAAAGTACACAAAGTAGCAGTTTATCGTATCTTGTAAATCTGATGTAGATCCATTCCAAATGGGATAAGGGCAGCCACAATCACCTAAATTTTCTTAGCTCCCTTGAAATATTCATTCTTGGGGGTCCAGATGCGGATTAGTTCCCTGTTACATAGTTTCTAGGGATAAAATTTCCAATACATAAAATCATCCATACTATCTGTAGGCAGTCCATTTTCCCTCGCATATGAGAGCTCACATCATCTCTTAGTTCGGGCCGCATCCGATCTTGGTGGGTTTGGATTACGTTGGATCCACAATACTGCGCATCTTCCATCTTAAAGATCCCACCATGTCAGATGTTTGATTTGATCTCCAGAATCTAGCTATTGACCTATTTGTCATTACTTTATTTTTCTTCAGAATCCTTCTCATCCTTTAAGAAACAGCCAGATGTGCCACATTCATCTTTTTACTTGTCATGAGCAAGAATGGAGCCAAAGGATTATACTTCTTGTGTTCTTGATAAATTGCAACAATACTATTTTGAGAAGCTTCACAAATATTGCAACAATTCTATTTTAGGAAGTGTTCACTTCACATTATAAGTTACATTGCCTTTGTTTCATAATGTTTGTAACATATCCTCTTTTTGTCCATTTCATAATGATCTTAACATATCTATTTTATTGTGTTTATTCCTTTTTTGGAATATCCCTTTTTACTACCTTACCCCAATACCCCGTAGTACCTACACCTTTCCCTCATTCTCTCTAACATTATTCACCTTTTACCCACCCAGCTTTATACACTCTTTTACTTTATCCATCTCTTTCTTATGCAGACCTTCCTTTTCTACACTCTCTTCTTGTCATTAGTTCTTTTTGCAAACCAATAATGTTAAGAACATTATGAAATGGAGGTAGTACAAAATTTACCCTTACCCAACCCACTTATTTACCTTAATATCTCTCCTTTCTATTTCTAATCACATGGGGTCTTTTGGTCCGAAACTCTAGTTTACTTCTTCTTGAAATTTGTTTTAGCCCATCCAATTGCTTTTGCCGTACTTCCTCCGTTTTTGTAGGTGCATCACTTTTGAATTGACATAATCCTAGGCAATTTTTTGAGGATAGAGAGAGAAAAAGAAAAGTCAAAGAGGGTCATGTGATATGAGATAGAGAAAATTTATTAGCTAAAAAGGAAAGTGATGCATCTAAATTGAAACTACCATTTGTAGGAAGTGATACATCTAAAAAAGTGGAGGAAATAATTAATTAAGAAAGAAGTATGTCAAAGTTGCAGATTGTGGTGCATTCTCCATATCTATTTCCTCTAGAGCACTGTTGACTTGTTTGAGAATCACCTAAAAGAGGCAAAAAAGAAGTGAATCAATTTTTGACACTTTTTTGCAGCAGCATCAAGCAATTCATACATGCTGCCATTGGAAAACCAGGTTAACAAACTGCTCGCTCTCTTATTAACCATAGCTGGAAAATGACAACTTTCTTTCCCATTAAATCAGTTGGCACTCCCATATGAATTCCCAAGTTGGCTCCTTGTGGCATTCTGAAGATAGAGAGGAGGGTATCTCTAACCTGAAGATTAATGTTGAGGCTGTTTTCATCATAAGAACTATTAAGGATCAACTGCTAACTTAAGACTGCAGATTCTTGACAAGATATGGGAAATAGCCATACAAGATCCTCTGCAGCTCTTAAAATCAGCATGGCACCTTTCGCAAATACAAATGTGAAATTTTTGGGCTATAGTGGGAGATTCGAATATCATAAACCAAATGTTTAAGCTAACATAAGAATCTGAAGCCCTTTTTTTTTAATTGCTAGTAGAAGATGCAGAATTTTTTGATTTATATGAATCTGCTATGAATTAAGTAGTACTGTAAGAATTCTAAGGAATTAAACAGAGGAAATAAGAAAAGGAAGAAGGATAGTATGTATTAATGTTCAGCAAAACACAGTCAATACACCTTTCATTTGAGAGGAAAGGTGCTCTCCCAATATTAAGCAAAACTTAACAACAATTTAGCATAAATCTTACAACAGATTATTCCCCCCCTTAAATAGACTTAGCCAGCTAAGCACTTGCTTAAAGATTCCTCTCAATCCATAACAAACTTTCCTAACAGAATTATTTAATTAAAGACTCTTCTGCCCTTGCATTGCTAACTGATTCCACTCCCCTTGCCCTGCTTCTTCCTTGCGTATGTAACCAATATTGGAGTCCTGAGCTGATCTCTAGCAATACTCCCCCCAACAAGCTTCACCTTGTCCTCAAGGTGGAACTCCGGAAACCTAGCATCAATATCATCAAAGGGTTCCCAAGTCGCTTCTGTTTAGGGTAATTTTACCCCGCCACGTGGTCCAATCAGAGGATGACACGTGTCAGCCTCAGGATGGCCCAAAGTGGACCAATCCCTGCTTGACACGTGTCACTCCAGAAATTAGGGGGAAAATGGCAGCCTTCAGGCCCAAATCCCGAGAAAGCCGCCAATGCGGCGCAGCCCACCAATGATTAGGGATCAGTGACCTAATCAGGGGCGCAAATCCCGAGGACCCTATAAATAGGGGAATTTCCCTCTTTTGGAGGGCACGTTTTACCATTTATACACACTGTCCCTGCGATAGAGACATCTAAGCTTGGAATCCGAGCAGATACCCACCTAAATTTCCGCACCTTTTTCTCTCCCTTCAAGTTACTAACTTGTTCGTCAACTCACACCAACCAACCGGGGTCTTCGTTTGTTTTGCAGGTACAACTCACACCGGATTAGTCTTCGTGCTGTAACTCTCCCGAGGGACAAAAACACCCAAAACATTTGGCGCCGTCTGTGGGGAGAGTACCTCGAAGATGGTTCAAGAGTCTGTACCACCCCCTAACCGTCTGGGCGATGACCCAGAAGTCTTTACAGACCATGAGGATGAAGATCCTTAGGTCGAAACCTTTACAGCCGATGATGGCTCTCTCAGAACCAAACGCATCCGGCCCAGAGACACTCTGGAGCGGGGTGCCTCCCAGGTGGGTGCAAGTCGACCCCTTGGGTAGCCGGAAGGGGAAACCCATACGGCATCTGGATCAGCACCTGTCACCCGAGATGAACTCATGAGACTCATGACAAGTTTCAAGGGTGAAATTAAAGAGCTGATCACCAAAAACCGGGCTGGCCCAAGCAAGGGTCAGACGGCCAAGAAGACTCCCCTGGAAAAGGGGAAGTTAGTCAGAGATCGGCATCCCACTCTTCATCCAAAGGAGAAAGCAGCCGGGACCATTGACTGGTCCAAAATTCTTCTTCCTAAGAGGAATACCAATGACACCCGCCGGACTCAGCAACCGGGGGGGAAGTAAAAAATCAACCCTCGGGAAATAATCAACCGGAAGAGGAATCAGCAGCTGTCTGAGTCGGCTTCAACGTCGAATTTTCCTGACAGCTTTAACAACACATCTGCAGGGAATGCTCTCTCCCTGCATGAGAGCCAGACAGGCGGTAATACCGTCCATTCTGGCCCTTATGTACCTGCTCAGGTTTACGGTCAGTATCCCCCTCACTTCATGCAGCCGGCTCTCTTCGGAGGTCAGGCGGCATAGTTCATCCGGGAGATAATCGAGGCCGCACAGCCGGCCAAGGTTAAGAATGTATTGGTGGGTACCTATGATGGTACCACCAACCCGGAAGATCACCTTATGGCATACACCAACCTCATGTACTTACAGGGGTTGGATGATGCCACTTGGTGTCGATGCTTCCCGGCTACATTGAAGGGCATCGCCCAACAATGGTTTGACAACTTGCCAGCCGGGTCCATTGACAATTTCAGGAAGCTCGCCTTCTTGTTTGCTTCCAACTTCTCAATGAATATCCCTGCTAAGAAAACAAGCCTTGACTTGAGCACTGTTAAGCAGGGAGAGAGAGAAAGGTTGCGCTCATATGTCAGGCGGTTCAATCTGATCAGAATTCAGATTCAAGGACTGTCTGATGAGGTAGCTTTTACAGACTTTTTCAAGGGTCTAAGAGACGGGTCGACCTTTAAGTTCAACCTAGCCAGAAAAGGGGCTTTCACCTTACAGGTGGCCCTGAGGGAGGCGGAAAGCTACATTCAAGCTACCGACCTCTGCTCGCCTGGTAGCCAATCGGACTCCAAGAAGTCCGACAAGCAGAAAGACAGCCGGCCTGCTTAGCCGGCCAAAAATAAAGAAGAGAGCAAGAAAAGAAAAGAAATCTGGGCGGTTAATGACTCTGACCAACCGTCCCAGAAGAAAAAGAAAGTTTAAACCGTATGTCCTCAAGTACGAGTTTAATAAAGACTGCAACTCCATCCTCATGGAGGTAAAGGACCGGCTGTCCATTGAAAAGCCGAATCCAATGAAGAGTTCCGTTCAGTCACGGAACAAAAATAAATTCTGTCAGTTCCATGAGGAGGTTGGCCATGACACCAACGACTGCTTCAGTCTTCAGCGGGCGTTGGACCGTCTGGCTAACAAAGGGCCGTTGAAGTCCTACATTTCTAAGTTCCCAGTCGGGGCAAAAAAGAAGAATAAGGGTCAGTCCTCCAAAACTACCCCCCAGCCTGCTAGTAGCTCGGATACTGACAAGGAGTTGGTCTACACAATAGCAGGCGGGTTCTCATGTGGTGGCCCTACCATCCGAGGCACCAAGAGCCATTTTCGAAAGATGGACAAAGATGATGATGAGCAGGTGTCTGCAAGCTCCTCCTTACCAGACGTCTTGATCACTGAGAAGGACAGGGGCAGCGTCCGCCGTCCGCATGATGACCCGGTTGTCATTGAATGTAAGGTGGCCAACCAGCTGGTTGGACGGATCCTTATTGACACCAGCAGCTCCTCAGACATCATCAGCCTCCGGTGCCTGCAAAAGCTGAAATACAATGTCAGCAGCATGCATCTGGTCACCCACCCCTTGGTTGGTTTTGGGGGTGGGATGGTCTACCCAGCCGGAAGAATTGACTTACCCATCCGGCTGGGGGAAAAAGGCCAAGGACGACATATTGTCGTCAGATTCTTGGTCGTTGAGGAATTGACCGCCTACAACAAGAAAGTACACAAGCGTCCCTTGAAAGTTGACGACTTAGTGTTACGAAAAATGGAGGCAACCGGTAGGGCCAATGAGCTGGGAAAGCTAACTCCAAATTGGGAAGGCCCCTACCGGATCTATGAAGAAGTAAGACACGGCACCTACCGCCTGGGACGGCAGGCGGCGCCTGCCTAGAACTTGGAATGTAGACAATTTGAAAAAGTACTACTTCTGAGAATGTAAGTTTTTTGTAAACAATGAGTTAATTAATGAGAATTCAGACTTTGTTTGCAAAATTGTTTTGTTTTTCCGCCTGGGTAATTCTCAGACGGATTCTTCATTTAACTAACTAAGTTTGACACTTAGTAAAGGTTATAACTGCTTAACCGCCTTAGTAGTACTCAGATGGATTCTTTATTTATTTTACTAAGTTTGACTTAATAATTGCCAGTTCGCCTGGGTAATGATCGAGACGGACTTTCTGTTTACCTAACTAAGTTCGATACTTAGTGAAATTCAATAACGTTCGGCCAATGCTCCGGTCTCAAACAAGACCGAAGGCTAAAATGGCCGGATGGTTGCTCATCTTATTAAATCGCCAGATGGTGATTAAAAACTAAGCACAAAAACGCTTAGTGGCTATACAACCGGTCTCAAACAAGACCAAAGGCTAAAATGGCCGGATGGTTGCTCATCTTATAAAATCGCTCATCTTATAAAATCGCCTGTCCCAACATGGACAAAGGTGTCCGGCGACACCCCTCCGGGTGCAATCGTCGCTGAGAACAGACTATTTGTCGGTTCTACGTACCTATGCAGACGGCAAAACTTGAATGACCGAATTGGTCAACTCATAGCCGTCTCACCAGAATGATCTGTGAAGAACGATCAAGTTACTGAATATCGGATGCCCTGGGGCATCAGTCAGTCACTGACTGAAGTTCTCACTTAGGTTATTTATTCCAAAGTTGCATTTTCTATCCCAATTGGGGCAAAAGAACTGTGCAATGGCTATGCAATCTCTACCAAGATGGACAAAATCCGATTAGTGACTAGAACGCCTGTTGGTGTACGGTTGTGCACTTGGTTTGGGGCAATCACTACTGTGATTGATTGACTTACAAACGTATCATGTTTTTTGCAGCATCAGACGTTCCCAAGTCAATCAACCAACTCCATTTGAAACCAACCACACAGCCGTCCAGGGGCAAGGACAGCCATGCTTTTGATAAGTTAGGCAAAAAATCGCCGCATGCTTTTGATAAGTTAGGCAAAAATGCAAAATTGAAATTCAAACGCAAACGCAAAATGATCAAAACCGACTCAGTCGGTGCATTCATTAAAAGTCCACCCAACCAAACGGTTGTAGTGGATCAAATGTTAACCGAACCCCGTTCGGGAGAAAAGAGAAATTGTTAATTAACTCGGCTCCTCAGCTGGTAAATACAAAGATACTCGGCACGCAGGCCGGAAAAGCAAGTTTTGGCATACTGCTGCAGAATTAAAGAAAAAATAAAAAAAGAGGGATTGGCATACTGCCGCTGAAAAATCACTTCTGGCCTGTAGACGGTGCCTCTTGGTCCTCCTCGTCATCTGAGGGAATCTCTTGTGCTACACCCGGAGCTGGGTAGCTCAGGCGCGGGGGGCTCGTTGTTGGCGTTAACCCAGGCGTCAAAGGACTCAGGCTCTGGCTCACCTTGCTCTCTCAAGTACACCACGTACTCGGCGTAAATGTGAGCCAGTGCCCAGACGCTGTAATCCGTGTCTGGGTACAAGGCAACCCAAGCGATCTTCATGCGGGGCGTCGTTGTCAGCATCACTTTCAGCAACCAGGCGGTTTTGCTCCGCCTCCGGAGTTGCTGGAAAGTTTGTCCAGATCCGCCTCCAGCTGCTGGATTTTTGACGCCTGTGTCATTATGATTGCACCTATATGTTGCCGACCGTCTGAGGATGACGTCTGTTGGGAGTGGGATTTCACTCGCAAAGGCCACCCCAACTCAGGCAGGGATTCAAAAGGGTTCTTACCTTCAGAGCCGGCCAAGCGGGAGCCGCGTGCAGGCGTGGTGAACCCCCCGGTTGCTGATAGGGGGTTGACGAGGTCGAGGCCCAGGCTGCCGCCTACCCTCTCGTTTCGTCCCCCTATCCGCATCTGTTAGTTCCCGGTTGAGGCGCCAGGAGTTGAGGCGGAGGTGGATTTTTTGGTCTTGTTGAGAACGGAGGCGGGTTCCTCCCTAGCCCGTTTGAGATTTTTCTCAAACGTCTTTCCTACCTATCCCCCCTGTGAAAATAACCAAGTTAAAGTTAGCATCCGGGGAAAGTAAATTTTGAGGCCAATCTAAGAAAGGGTCAAGCGTTTTTTACCTTGGCCTGGACTGCGGCCGCCTGTTTCTCCGCAAGCTCCTTGCGGATGGTTGCGTCTGCAGCATGTTTAGAGCTTCTTGTGCAAAAAGAAAAAGATTGGTCAATATCATAAATCAATACCGATACAAAAGCACTACAGGCGGATATAAACTCAGGCGCATACGTTTTGTAAACATGTTTCCTAGCCCGTAGGCGGCTAGGAAACACTCGTCCCTGAACCAGGCGCTCTTGGGGATCCAGTTCTTGGGGACTTTTATTGTTTCCCCGGTTGACAAGGTCGCGTCTGTGAGGCCGAAAAAGTCTGCCTCAATGATCTTGTCAAAATCCTCATCCGGGATCCGTGGAAGAGCGCACTTCCGGCCCATCAGGTCGGGCTTCTTATTGTACTGGCGGAATTCGTAGTTCTCCCGCCTGCTGGGAACTGACATCAGATAGAACCTGTGCTTCCAGCCGTCGAACTTGGAGACCTTGTCCAAGGTCATCATGTATTGGGGATGCGTGGTTAAAGTGTACCACGCCCTCCTGCCGCCTGGGCTTCGGCTAAGATAATGCATCTTAGCAAAAGCCTCCCATTCGGGATGGAGCCCCTGGAACTCGCAGGCGGCAACATACCCCAAAATGTTTGTCCAAGAATTGGGGGTAAGTTGCCAGACTCCGAGGCCGTAGCCTCTCAGGATTGCCTTCACCGCCTGGTGAAGGGGAAAGCGAAGACTGGCCTTGATCGTCTTCCCAGGCGATGGTGTCGTTCTCAGGCGGCACTCTGATTCCATACCCGTCTCCTAACCGGTGCATTTGTGTAAAGTTCTTTAGGTTCTCCTCCATTTGGATCCTGTCCTTGGCGGAGACGTGGATTTTAAAGGGGTCGTCCTTCTCGCTCCACTTCTTCCTCTCCTCCTCGCTATCCTCAAGCGGGGGCAGGTCATCACTGCTCTCAGAAGTGGAGGCGGAGCTGTCGCTCTCCGTCTCCTCCTCATTTTGGGTCAAAGGAGCTGAGACGGCTTCATCGCCGCCTTGGTCGCATTCCTCCAAAAAGGAATCTGCGGGAGTCGAAGGGGCACGCGGAGGGGATCTTCTCCCTCAGGCGTTTGGCCGCCTGAGCCCTCGCTTCTGTAGTCCGGATCGGGGGCCGTCTGCATAGTCCGAGCCATTGTGTCCTGCACAGACACATAAATAGTCGGAATCCAAGTCAAAGGGTGGTCCCAACACCCCGAGACAGCACTCCCAGTCCTAGACTCAGCCGTCCCTGGTGACCGGCTGGACTCTAACCTAGGCTGTGCCGTGTGTGTTGGTGATGCATCCATTTATTGCAAGAAATATGTACAAGTGGTGAAACAAGAAAAAGAGCTGAGAGAGGCAGAGACGGTACCTTTGGATTTGATATCTGAAGACAGATGGGTCCGGCTGGGTTGATGAAGAGCGAGCTTTCTTGCTTGCGCCTGACTCAAACGGATGACTTCTGCTCTCTCAAAGTTGTTTCTCTAGAAAATTTTTGTAAACGTACAAAATTATGAGGGTAAACGGCTATATATAGAGGGTAAATACGAGGGCATTCCCGTAATTTACTTGGAAGGCGAACGGTTACTCTTTGATGGTAAAATTACCACCAATCGGAGCGTGACACGTGTCACAGATGCCACGTGGCGTGCCACGTCACATCTGTGAGGGGAAAATGTTTAGGGTAATTTTACCCCGCCACGTGGTCCAATCAGAGGATGACACGTGTCAGCCTCAGGATGGCCCAAAGTGGACCAATCCCTGCTTGACACGTGTCACTCCAGAAATTAGGGGGGAAATGGCGGCCTTCAGGCCCAAATCCCGAGAAAGCCGCAATGCGGCGCAACCCACCAATGATTAGGGATCAGTGACCTAATCAGGGGCGCAAATCTCGAGGACCCTATAAATAGGGGAATTTCCCTTTTTTGGAGGGCACGTTTTACCATTTATTACACACTGTCCCTGTGATAGAGACATATGAGCTTGGAATCCGAGCAGATACCCACCTAAATTTCCGCACCTTTTTCTCTCCCTTCAAGTTACTAACTTGTTCGTCAGAGGCGGAGCACCAACCAACCGGGGTCTTCGTTTGTTTTGCAGGTACAGCTCACACCGGATTAGTCTTCGTGCTGTAACTCTCCCGAGGGACAAAAACACCTAAAACAGCTTCTGAGGCTGAGAGATGCTGCCACTTGATGAGTACCTTAACCAAGGTTAGATTACCTTGCTGACTGTTCCTAATCCTAAACACCATGTCAGCAGTGATCTGGGGAGGCAAAGGAGAAGGGGTATGGCCTTGCCCAACTGACTTCTTGAGCTGAGAGCAATGAAAAACAGGATGTATCTTCGATCCTTCAGGTAGCAGCAATTGATAAGCTACCTCCCCAACTCTCTTAACCACAGGATAAGGCCCATAATACCTTGAGGACAACTGATTGTTGACGATAAGGTTCAGCTTTAAAAACACCAAATTCCCTACCTCAAAATGTCCAGCTCTTCTCCCTTTGTTCTCATAGTAACGCATGAATTCTTGTGCCCTGACCAGATGAAACTGTAAATCATCCAACACCGCATCGCGCTCCAATAATTGCTCTTCCACCGAGGCAACTGAAGTACCACCCCTAGAATAACGAATAAGGTTTGGTGGATCTCGACCATATAGCACCTTGAAAGGGGTGCAGTTGGTGGCCGTATGAAAAGAAGTATTATAGCAATATTCGGCCCAAGGGATCCAAGCAGACCAAGATCTTGGTTTTCCATTCACAAAATAACGGAGGTAACTACACCCTTATTAAGCACCTCAGTTTGCCCGTCAGATTGAGGGTGATACGCTGTACTTCTTGCCAATTGTGTCCCTTGTAACTTGAAAAGCTCGTTCCAAAAGACACTCAAGAATACCTTATCTCTATCGGACACTATGGTAGAAGGAATCCCATGCAACCTTACTACTTCCTTAATGAAAACTTGGGCCACCATTGAAGCAGAAAACGGGTGCTTAAGGAGTAAAAAATGACCATACTTCGAAAGCCTGTCAACCACAACCAAATTCGTGTCCCAACCAGCAGACTTCGGAAGACCTTCAATGAAATCTAAAGAAATGTCCTCCCATACTTTATCCGGAATGGGCAAAAGACCCATGGGAGTAAGAGAAGATGTCTTATTTTGCTGACAAACAAGACAAGCTTGAACATAACGAGTAACATCCTTTCGCATTCCCAACCAATACCATTCTGCAGAAAGCCTTTGATAAGTTCGAAAATCCCCTGAGTGTCCCCCAATAGGCGAGTCATGATACTCCCTAAGCAATGCTGAAGTGAGAGCAGAATGTTTGGGTATGACAACCCGACCCTTGTACTTAAGGACATCATTGTCCAAAGCAAACCATTTAGGAACCTTAATTCCCTGCTTGATGTTGTCTGTCAACCTACAAATCAGAGGGTCCTTAATGTGAGCTTGGAAGGTAGCCCATGGCACTCCACAAGAAGTAATCGTGGCAGTGATGTTGGGAAGTAATTCTCGAGACAAAACATCAGCCACAACGTTGCTTTAACCGGGTTTATAGTGGATATCAAAAGTATAACCCAAGAGCTTACCCACCCACTCTTGGTAGGCTTGACCCGCCTCTCGTTGCTCCAACAAAAATTTCAAACTTTTTTGATCGGTGCGCACAACAAAATGCCTACCCAATAAATAGTGGCGCCACTTCTCAACCGCTAACACAATTGCCATCAACTCCTTTTCTTATATATAGGCTTGGACCAAGCCCGAGGCCCCAACAACTTATTGAAATAGGCGATGGGATGCCCGCATTGAAGTAAAACCGCACCAACACCTTGACCACAAGCATCAGTTTCCAGAATAAAAGTCTGGGAGAAATCGGGCAAAGCAATAGGAGCCTTAGTCATGGCTTCCTTAAGAGTCAAACAGGACTGTGTAGCAGCCTCATTCCAGCCATAATTGTCTTTTTTAAGCTGCCCAGTCAAGGGGTGAGCAATGTGAGCGTAATTTTGGATGAATTTTCGATAATATCCGGTCAACCCCAAGAAACCACGAAGTTCTTTCAAATTCCGTGGTTGAGGCCACTCCAACATAGCCTGGATCTTACTTTGATCAACCTCCACCCCACTGCCTGAGATAATGTGGCCTAGATACGCTACACGCTCCTGCCCAAATTTGCACTTTTTGTGATTGGCATATAATTGGTGAGAATGCAGCACCCGTAACACCTCCTCCAAGTGCCTCACATGCTCCTCCTTAGACTTACTATAGACCAACACATCATCGAAGAAAACCAACACAAATTTGCGTAGGAAAGGCTTGAATACCGAATTCATCAACGATTGAAAAGTGGCAGGGGCATTCGTTAACCCGAAAGGCATTACTAGAAATTCGTAATGACCCTCGTGGGTACGAAATGCGGTTTTAAGCACATCATCCTCACGGACTCTAATCTGATGGTACCCCGATTTGAGGTCCAATTTAGAAAAAACACAAGCACCATATAATTCATCCAAAAGTTCATCAATAATAGGAATGGGAAATTTATCAGGAACAGTGCATTTATTTAGGGCTCTATAATCAACACAGAAGCGCCACGACCCATCACGTTTTTTCACCAACAACACGGGGCTAGAATAAGGGCTAGAAGAGGGTTGAATGATACCTGCCGTGAGCATATCTTGAACCAAACGCTCTATCTCATCTTTCTGACTTTGCGGATACCTATAGGGTCGGACACTAACGGGGTTCGTGCCCTCCTTCAAGATAATTGAGTGCTCAATTGAACGTCGGGGTGGCAGACCTTCCGGGATTGCAAACACACTACTGAAGTCATGAAGGACCTGCTGTAAGAATAGAAGAGCCTCCTCATAACTCCCCTAGTGACCCTCCCACCAAATGGTTCAACTCTACCAGAAATCCATGTCCCTCTTTCTGCAGTGTCTTCATCATCGCTTTGAGAGATACCCTAGAACGACCAAGGGATTGATCGCCCTGAAGTGTGACCGATTGATCACCCAACTGAAATTTCATCAATTGAGTCTTCCAGTTGGTTGCGATAGTACCCAATTTTTCGAGCCATTGGAGGCCCAAGATTAAGTCGGAGCTTCCCAAGGGAAGAAAGAGGAAGTCCTCAACTATTGTGAGGCCTTGAATGTCCAACAACACCGCCTTACACACGCCCTCCCCTTGCACCGCCTCTCCGGTGCCCAAGGTAACAACAAAGCTCTTTGAATCGGACGGAGGAATTCCCAAGAGCGGCGAGGGTGGAGATGAAGTTATGCGTAGCACCAGGGTCGATCATCACCACCACAGGCTGACCGTTCACTGTTCCGGCCATACGCATGGTTTTTGGGTTGGTTAGACCCATCACTGAGCTGAATGAAACACCAAGGATCGGGTCAACTGACGGGGACGGAACGGGTTCCAGAGAAGGCTGAGTTTCAACATTCGTCAACTCCCCTGTCTCAATTTCCTCGGCCTCCTCGAAATCATCACCATCGTCGACGGTGAGTAGAACACTCAACCCGCGCCGCGAACAGCGGTGGTTGGAATTCCATTTTTCGTCGCATCGAAAACATAACCCCTGCTCTCGCTTGTGCTGTAACTCGGACTCCGATAGCCGCCTTATCTCTCCGGCGGGTTTATGGGTGTAACGGGTTGTGTTTGGGTGAGGTGAGGTGGAGTTTGAGTGAGCTGGGGTCGTGTTTGGGTTCTGGTAAGGTTGGATATGGGTAGAGGGTGCAGATTGGGTTGAGGGAATAGGGGTTCTCCAAGTGGGCAACTGTCCAACAGATTTGGGCCTTGGGCCCAAACGCAACTTCTCTTCAATCCGCCCAGATAATTCCATGGCATGATCCAAGGAAATCGGGTCAAGTATCCGGACTTCCACCTTAATTTCTTCCTTCAACCCATTAATGTATTGACCCTTCGCAATTTCTTCTGGAACACCCTCGATCGGAGCGAGGAGCTCAATAAATCTCCGCCGATAATCAGCCACCGTACAAGTCTGTTGATGAGCGAGCCACTGCTCGTGAAGTGTGCCAGTGGCGGTGGTTCGAAAACGACGTAGAATCACCTTTTTCAGCGCTTCCCACGACAGCAGAGGGTGTCGCCTATGCTCCCACTGATACCAGAGAAGGCGTCGCCCTCCAACGCGACAACCGCCGCCTCCAACTGGTCCTCAGCGGTGAGACGGTAGAAATGAAAAAATCGCTCCGCCCTGAGAATCTAACCATCAGGGTTGGTACCATCAAACAGGGGTAAATCCAACTTACGCAACCTCCAATTTGAGTGACCTCCTTGATCACCACCACCTCCAAACGCCAAGTGTGGTGGCGCTCCAGCGAACGGATTGTCCCACTGGAACGGTGAACCATTTGCCGCAGCAGAGCGAGGCTCAGAGCGTGACTTCTCCTGAACTGCTGCGATTTGAGCTGCGACATCAGCTCGGAACGCCGCTAAAGCCGTGTTGACTTCTTGCTCAAGCAGATCTCTTGCTCAAGCAGATCCACCGCCACTCAATTTAAGAGATCTGCTTGAGAAGGAACACCAGCGATCTCTTGCTCAAGCAGATCCAAATGCTGCGCATGAGTTAATCGAGCCATGATTGCACAGGTAAGATCGTGTTGCTCTGATACCACTTTGCTATGAATTAAGAAGTAGTGTAATAATTCTAAGGAATTAAACAGAGGAAATACGAAAAGGAAGAAGGATAGTATTTATTGATGTTCAGCAAAACACAGTCAATACACCTTTCATTTGAGAGGAAAGGAGCTCTCCCAATATTAAGCAAAACTTAACAACAATTTAGCATAAATCTTACAACAGATTATTCCCCCCTTAAATAGACTTAGCCAGCTAAGCACTTGCTTAAAGATTCCTCTCAATCCATAACAAACTTTCCTAACAGAATTATTTAATTAAAGACTCTTCTGCCCTTGCATTGCTAACTGATTCCACTCCCCTTGCCCTGCTTCTTCCTTGCGTATGTAACCAATACTGGAGGCCTGAGCTGATCTCTAGCAGAATCTTTTATTTGTTTTAGCTAACATTAGAATCTGATGCCCACTTTATTTTTATTTTATTACTTATGATAATCATTGCGAAGGTTCCTTCTCTCTCTTCCATTGTATTTCTCCGAACATTATCCATAGTAAAAAACGAGTGTAGAATCAATAGGGAATTCTGTTCCATAGTTTTGGGGCGCAGATTATAGGCTAATCTGAATTTCAGGTCGTTATTTAGGTCAACCTTATCCATTGCCTTCGGATTGTAGAAGCCCAGTTAGTTTTGTTCAACTAAACATGTTTTGCTGTTTTAAATTTGGGGTTGAAATAAACTGAAGTTATATTTAGCATCAATTAAAGTGTCCTGCATTACAATGCCATGCTTATTCATATCCTGCAAATCTAAGCAACAATTTGCTTTTTGTATGTTGTGAAGGATGCCTACATTCTGTCAGTTGATAAAAAAGGCTTCGATATGTTGGCTAAAGTTCTTAGTGGTGGCAGTGAATACCAATGGAAAGAATTCAGGATCACGTTTGAAGAAGAGGCAGATGATGTTGAATCTTTTTGCAGTAAACTAGTTCAAATGGAAGAGGCTGCCCTTGATAAAGTGAAGAGCTGCAGTGGTTTAGGGTAAAATTTTCTTATATTGCTATTCTGATGTCTGATACATGAGGACAATTAAAATGTAAACTGGGTTTCTGGGGGACTAATAGGGGGATAAGGGGTTTGGTGAGGCTGTGACATGCGGCTTATAATGCATATTATCAGGGTATTTTGATAACCCGGGAGGATATATGGAGGCTATTTGCTTATACCTGTCATAAATTAGGATTATCTACTGTTTCATTCATCTTTTACATGCATTGTATGCCTGTTTGTATATGGTTATGTGAGAAACGGTTGGTGATAATGATATCTTTTGTAATGTCTTGTTCTACTTATACGGTTATCACGGAAGAACAAGTGCTAGTATTTAGTTGACATTATTCTGGTACTGAGCTTTTTTTTTTTGGTAAATTTTAAGTTGGTTTCTGTAACGCTACTAGTAAATTAGTGGCAAAACAACTCATATTAAAGAGACGGCGATTTATCAAGGCTATGAGGAAATGAACAAGAGCTACAAGAACTTATCTGCGCTGAACTAACTTGAACAATGTGATTGGGTTGCGCTCTCACTCTCGAAGTAAGTTGCCGTAATATAGTTTATCACTGCTCAATGGCTAAATTGGTTTGCCTAGCGTTTTGGGTTCTTTACTCTGGGGTGATTAAGAAATCTAATATGTCGAGATGGAAAGGAAGATATGACAGGTGAGAGGCTAGGAGCGGATTTTTCTTTTTTTTTTTTTGTTTGTATGAAAATTCTCAAATAAATTTTTGTTCTTTTTTTTTTGAAACGAAATTTTTTGTTCTTTTTATTATGTTAAAAAAAAAAAAAAAAAAAACCCCCTCACAACTGACCACTTGTTGATTTTATCAGCACATGCCATTAAAGCTAAATTAATCGTTAAAAACTTTAATTATAGTATTTCCTTCAATCCTTATAATTTATTCACATTGGAATCTCCCACTATTTATCTATAAGATGAGAGAATCCACTAAGTTTTTTTCTTAATGTATGAAATCTAACAAATTTATGTTGGGTCTTATTTGATTCATCTTTAAAATAGTTATTAATAATTTAGTAGTTATATTTTTTTTTTTTTGAAAACATAGTAGTTATATTTTTTACTACAATACAACTAAAGATATCTTTACTCAAATTAATACATTGACAAACGTATACAACTAAAAATTGGAAAAATTTGTAAAAAAAAAAAATTTAGGCACGAAAGGAGTACCAGAATTTTGTTGTTTAAATTAGTTAACATGACTAGTTTGATTCGCGGGAATGGAAAAAAAAAAAAACAAGGGATATAAAGAGAGATACATTGTTACTCATCAATTACCTATCTTCTGTGTTTGTTACTACCACCAACATTTGAGGTTGAGATAGTAGTAGTGGCAATAGGCATTACTTCCCACCTCGCATTTATGGGTTCTAGGATCCAATTTAAGGGATTTATTTGAAGGATTTCCTTATCCCCCACCCTCTTAAGTGAGCCCGCTTCTTAATAAAATGAGTCTTTTATTTCATCATCCCAAATCCCAAGTCAGACACAAGACAAATAGCTCACCCATACAAATTTGTTCATTAAGCAATTGGACAAATTTGGACAAAAGCTTAAGGTTTGTTACGAAACAAATTTTACTCGAATAGTTTTGTGTTCGGCTCATTAATGTTTTGGAACATCTTGTTTATCACTCATCAATAGGCTGTTTATAGCTCGAAAACAATCTTATTTATTTTGATAGAATAATACAAATATCAATCCTTAAAAGTGTATAATAGAAAACACATGTTTGTGATTGAGAATTAAAATTAAGTTTCCTTACCAAAGAGATAGAAAAACACAAAACATAGAATTACCCTACAGAAATTTTATTAGATGAAAAGATATACAAGTATTTATTGGCATAGATTAGAAATGGACTTATTAAGGTTTTTCACATATCATTGATACAGTTTCAAATTGGCTATAGTTTTGGGTATTCCATAATTTATACTCCCTCTGTTTTTATATACTTGCTCCACTTTCCTTTTTTTTTGGTCGTTTTTATATACTTGCTTTATTTCCTTATTTGGAAAGCTTTTATATTTTTTTTAATTAATTTCTTTCACCCAATGGACCCAGCAATATCAATTCCATATTTTCTCTAATTCAATTCTCTTCACTATTTTAGGATTTTTATATTTTTTTATTCTTCTACTAACTCCACTATCTCCATATTTTATTATTTTTTTCAACTTATTCTAAAACTTCGTGCATGGAGAAATGGAGCAAGTATTTAAAACAAAGGGAGTAATTATAATCGATTTAGATGTAATGGCCTAAAGGTTGAAACAAGTCAATATATTTGAACGAAATTCCTTAAGGATATTAATAATAACATATATCATACAAAGACAAGCGTGTCGGGTCAAAATGATATAAGCTCATGGAGACATATACAAGACATAATCAAACAAGGATAAATATATATAATGATTGTTTTCACTATTCTATAAATGGATGGTGGAGTTGGAATCTAATTCCTATGTGATCTCCACAGATAAATGGTCTTTAGCTGATTTTCATGCAAAAAAGTGGATATATCCCAATGACGTGGCAAATAGGAAGCCTAGAGATTGCAAATTCTTTCCTTTTTACTCTAGCTGCCAAATTCAATTACTTGACTCAATTCTCTTCAAACCCCACTTAACTTTGAACTTCTGACAAACGGCGCTTACTTACTAGTTGTACATATTAATAGTGTTAATAAGATAAAAAGATGATAATAGACATTACATAACCAAAATATATATGGTCATGTGACTATACAATATAAAGTTGATTCTATGTTAGATTCCAAATTACTTGTTTATTAAACATCAACGTTAGCTCTTTTGTATTTTTTTTTTAATTTTATTTTTTAATGTTTTTTTTTTTTGTCTAGGATCATCTTTTGCTTCTTTTTAAGCTATTAATTATCAAAATGAATTTGTTTTTATTTGGTGAACATGGGTCAATGAAGTTGTTCTTAGGACTTATGTTATTGTACAAATTGAAACCTTTTTAGAAATAATGCTTTGATTAGTTTGATGGGAGCAATTATCTTATACTTTTAGCAAACACAAAAATGACATTTTAGGATTTTGGATGTCATAAAACTTGGCATTTCTAGAAAAATTGTGATGTAATAAAATTTTGAATTCATTGCACGTTAAGGAATTAGCTAATGATCGGAGTCTTCGAGATATGATCCTTAAAGCGATTTTGTCCTCTCTATTCTATAATATCACTATTATATTCATTCTTTGATATCCTTATATTTGTTTATGAGAAATTGAGAACGAATATTCACAGGCGCCATGAAAGGAATGAAGTGTGAGAAGGGCTTCTTTGCCTTCAAAATTAACCTTGAAAAAGTCTATGACAAAATTTAGTGGCCCTTTATTAAGCATTGCTTAGCTGGCCATTGTTTTGACTGAGGTATTTACAAATTTAATCATGATTTCTAACTCTATAATCCTCAAGATTGGTAATTGTAAACACCTAAAAATGTCTCCCAAAAATCAAATCCGATGATGAACAACCTTTCACTGCCATTATTAGTCGGGTTGAGTATTTAATCTTTGGAGTACTTATATCCATGTTTCCATTCAATACATTTCATAAACCAATCCATTTCCTAACTCATTTTTCTAAACCATAACTTGTTTTCCTATTTTCGTGTCCACATCACAAAACCGAGAGAAATTGATTTTGTGGCTTAATAATTTTGATCCAATTATTATTTTTTTGGATAGGCCTTGAAATAAGCTTTCCAACCATATATTATAAGCCCAATTCCGATTTAAAACAAAA
The DNA here is from genome assembly GCF_001683475.1 of Chenopodium quinoa. Lineage (NCBI taxonomy): Eukaryota > Viridiplantae > Streptophyta > Magnoliopsida > Caryophyllales > Amaranthaceae > Chenopodium > Chenopodium quinoa. The sequence continues at coordinate 1,246,958 of NW_018742412.1, read as the reverse complement.
AAGATATGAGCAAAATACTAAACTCGGCCCAAAACCGACACCCTTCTACTAAAACGACCATATCTTAAACTCTACAAATGATTTTGACCTGATTCCAATTGGGTTGGAAAGTAGACTTGATAAAAATTTCCAATGATACATTATATACTCTATTCCGAGTTACGAATCAAAAGTTAAGATAATTTTAAAAACGCGTAAAAAACTGGAATTACCGCGCACATTGTAAAAGCACCGTGTCACGGCAAAATCTGACGTGGCTCGATGCCTGGTGCCGTGACACGGTAATTTACAACGTGTCACAATGCTTTTTTCATGTTTTTTCCGCGTGACAATCCACCGTGGCACGGTACCTGTTGCTGTCTCACCGTGTCACGGTGCGTTTTTCACGCACTTTTTTTTACCGTGACATGGTGTACTGTACTGTGCCATGCTGGACATTGCCATGTCACGGTACGTGTGTCGTGTCACGCAATTTTCTCGTGTTTTCTCTGCAATAACCCTTCGCGCGTTGTATCTTTTGTAGCCTTTTTTTTGTCCCGCGTTACTCCAGTTTTCCCCACGTCACACTAATTTCCCCCGTGTCACGGAAATCTTTGTCGTGTCGCGGCATTATTTTTTAGGGTTCCGTGTGATCCCTTACTCATTTCCTCTATAAAAACCCCCCTCCTTTCTACAGTTCGGGGCATCAAATCCTTCTCTCTTCTTCTCTTTTACACCAAAATTCATTCTCTTCTCTCTCTCTCTCTCTCATACTTTAAGCCTTAAACCTATATTCCTAATTACACCATTAATTCTTCCCTTAAGCACTGCAAGGAGTCCATACTTGACCCGAGGTTCCGTCCTTAAACCAAGGTGTGAAAGGTACAAATAACTAAGGGTTTGGATTAAATCAACTCTACTTTTTATTTAATTTTATTTTCATTTGATTTATATTTTTGTTGAAGTTACTAACAATTTATTCATGATGTAGCAATTTAAAAGAACGCGCGGAATGTGAGTAATTAATTAATTTAATTATTTTATTTTAATATTGCTAGTATCATGATTAGGTTATTTAATATTTGATATGACTAACGATATTATTGTAAAATTGTTTCCAATATTAATGTTTATTCTACCATCACTAAGCTAGTAGAAAAACTGTTATTTGTAACTGGCGAAATTGACTTTTTGTAACTGGCATTGTTGGTTGCGAATGCCACCGTTACAACTAGTGAAATTTATTCGTAACCGGCTAATGTTAGTTACAAATAATGCACTATTCGTAACTGACCTAATCTAACGCTAGTTACAAAAAGTCTATTTTCCAAGTTAGAAAGCATACTATTCGTAACTGGCATTACGTTACGCCGGTTACAATTAGGGTATTATTAGTAACTGGCAAATCTAAATGCCGGTTACAAATATAATTTTTTATTTTTTTAAAAAAAATATATTATTAGTAAATAGCATTAGATTACGCCAGTTACTAATAAATAAATAATTTTTTTATAAATATTTTATTCGAATACAAAAATGGTAGTATATCCTACCAAACGACCAATCATCAAATGGGTTACAATCTGTTATAATTCAACCAACAAAACACGCACTCTGAATATACTTCCATATAACTTAAATTCACCTACAACATACAATACAAACACTCCAAATAATTCCACAGAACTTGAATTATTCATCCACAACCATAAAATACAACAAAAGTAACTATACTTTAATTTCCGAAAAACAATTAAAACTTGAATAAAAAAATCATTGATTTATAATTTAGAAATGTAATAACAATAACCAATAGGCTAAATAAAAGTAGATATATAGAAATGTATTATGTAGAAAAGTAGATAACTAGCCTTCTAACAAAAAAGTAAGCCTAAATACTTAGCCCATTGTCTCAAATCTCATCTAATTCTACATCGTTGTAGGCTGCAAGTCTTGCCAAATACTCCTGCAAATATAAAAATAAAAAATATAAAAAAAAACTTGTCTATTATACTTTATAAAAATAAAACATCATCCAAAACTCGTATAAAGCATTTTAGCTTGTAAAGAAGAGGACTAACCTCTTTCAAATTACCCTTGCAATCGCTATGGAAAGATATTATCTCATACATATATCTCATTACCATTCGGTTTATACCAATTCATTATTCGTCTTTTTTGTCAAAGTCATAACCTTAAAGAAAGATAAATATTAATGTAATTAAGTTACAAATATCTTAGATCATTACGTGCGTTCAATGTATTACCTCATCAATAAAGAAGAAGACTAAATCTGCAAGCCATCCAAAAAATAACCTTCCGCCTGACCCAACTTAGTGATACATCATCAGTCTCTTCTGGGAGATTTAGGTAAGAATAATCACTATAAACATGGTCAACACTAATTCTGTAGAAGTCACGGTTCATTTTCTTGTTACGAGTCACTCAACTAGGACAAGGTTCTATCGTTCCATCGGCCACCATCACTGAGTTCCCACTTAACTCATCAATTAAAGCAAGACGACATTTAATTAGTTGGGACCTACATAATAGTGCATGTCGTAAGAAACATGAAAGCATAATCCACAGTTTACAACTAACAAGTATGAGTAATAAAAAGTTCAAGATCACGCATAAATATAAGCAATCAAATAAGTTCAAGATCACACATAAACATGAAAGATGGGAAAACCATTGTGGAATTGGACCCTGTAAGTGATTTTCTCCCAAATAAAACAAAGCTAATTGGGTCATATTGACAATCCAGTGTGGGATTGGACCTGTTAAATGGTTTTCAAAAAGATTGAGATATGAAAGCTTAGTGAGATTAGCAAGAAAAGATAGATCATTCATATTGATAGAGTTCAAGACAAAAATGTGACCTGGCCTAAGGCGGTCAGTTCATGAAATACTTGATTCGGCAGAAGAAAAACACTACCTGGAAGTTCACCATATAAATTGCAGTACATAAGAGAAACGACTTTTAAAGAAGTTAGATTAGTCAAGGAAATTGGAAAAGTAAAGGATATGTCAACCCAATCAAGAAAGAGTTTGTTTAAATCATGTTAAATTCTGTACCAGATTATGCAGATTAGGATTATAAAGCTTATTAAACCGAGTACTTTATTTTATATAAAAATACAGTTAATGACAAAAGGTTTGAAGAAAGGAGATTAAGGATATATCATTGCCCTTGCACTCAACAGGATGTTGCAGCTTGATATATGGAGTCAATTTATTTTAAAAGAGGTGGGGGAGATGGAGTAATGCATTAGCAGATAAGCCAGAATAGTGAAAATGCCTAATTAGTACAGGACAACTACTTTCTTTATCAAATATCAATATATTCTGCAACGACCATAAACACACCACTCAATATAACTCATACTCAAGAACTCATTGCATACTAGATATGAGTAAGTGTCCTAAGCATCTTTAACCAAAAAGAAGCAAAAGTTCATAGCTCCGTACCCATGTCAATGTCGAAGACTCAACATGAGGATTTGAAATAAAGTAAAAAGTCCAAATAACAAATATTATACTAGAGTATACAAAGCAAGTTCCAATAAAAGTAAGATTTAACCAACAAAGCCCTAAATTACAACCAAAAACAATTCAGTTCTAATTTTCAGTTCTGAATTCAGCTCTGAGCTTCAGTTCTGAATTTATTTCTGATTTTCAGTTCTGAGCTTCAGTTTTGAATTTCAGCTTTGAATTCATTCTGATTTTCAGTTCTGAAATTCACAGGCTCACAGCAGAAGCCTTAGAGTAAGTTCTTGAGTTTATTTTAGCGTTTGAATATGATTGAGTTGCATGAGTAGAAGCCTTAGGTCTTTGCAATATATTATACAAAAGGTGTTCATGTATTGATGTACGGATTGTGAGAAGTTGAACTAGGCTCTGTTATACAAAACTGTTGTCTATTTTTTCCCTCCCAATGACCTTGTTTGGAAAACATGAATTTAGTCTATTTTTCCCTAGGCTTCTTTCTTTGTACAAATACTGCTTTCATGTGAAATTGGCCTTTGACAAGTGGACTTGGGAGGGTTTATAAGGGTCAGTCAAGGGGGGGAGGGGGTTGCAGGTTGGAAGTATGGCTTGGACTGATTTAGGAACCAGCTGAGCTGGTTTAGATGGTCCTAGTGCTATTAACAAAAAATTAATGAAGCAATCTATATAGCATATGCTTTTCCAACTGCCAAGGAACTTAGTTTCCTTTATCACATGCCTATGAGTGACTAAAAATTGAGTTCAGTAGCCAGTTAAACCTGGAAACCAATCCAACAAATTCACCACACATTAAACCTGGAAACCAATCCAAAAAATTCCCCACACATTATGACTAAAATGGAATCAATAGAAAAATAAATTCAAAATAACAAGGCCTAACTCTAGCAACAACGTTATCAATGTCATGTCTTTCAATGCCAATACATTCAAGAGACAACTCAACGTCCTTTTGATAACAAAGAGCTTCTCAATCTATCACTAGTCATCACTACATAAGGTTCACATATCAAACATACAAAACATCAACTGTTACGCAAAAGAGCATAAGATAAATAAATGTAAGCACTACTAACACAATTGTTTCTTATTTGCTGGCTCTTCCATAAACCATGTCATAAAGGTTCTAATCAGGTTTATTAATGGATTCTGAAATATCTAGACAGGTTATAAAATGAAACAATCTTTTTCATAGGAATTTAGTTTCCAACACATCGTATATTTTTTTTTATTATATAAGAATGCTCACAGCAAAAGAATCTAAAGAACATAAAACTTGAACATCTAATAATCATTTTTTTATAAATCTAACTAAGTAGCTAGTGACCAATTGCGAAAAGCAATTAAATATTTCTAGTAAAAGACCTTCTGATAAAAGTTATTATCAAGGTTATAAAGCTATATCATATAATCGTAAAATTGCTAAGTAACCAATTGCAATATTCACCATCAAAGACCATAAAAAAATTGTACACAAAAGAAACACCTTCATAAACATTTATAAATTAAAATCACAAAAGATGATAAAGATTACTTCTCTCACCTCATGAATTTTGAGAAGTTCCAAAATTGCAAAAACAGTATCATTCACATAACATAACCTAGAGGCCTCGAACTTTTTTGCAAGGTGCAAGCCACCTGCCCAATTAATCGCAATGTCACAAAGCCCACGGTTCAATTTGACGGCACCACCAACTGAACCGCCAGCATAAGTCTGACAAAACAAGTACAGACCACCAAATACAGGACAATCTTCACCAACATTAAATAAGGCCCGAGTGGGTAATGTTTTCACAACTGCTAATTTAAATCCTATATATATATATATATGGACAAAGATACTTCGCTACCTGCTAATTTACTCAAGAGTCCACTTTGAGAGACAAAAAGTAACCCCTGATGCGACTTCCATATATTTGTATATGTTTACCAGATTGTCCATGTGAGGAACAGAGCAAATTTCTGCAAAACGAGAAAGAAGACATGTAATTAAGATGGTCATATTTCAATACTTAGGAACACCCAAAACAGAACAATACTCAATATAATTAGCAGCCTCTAGGCATATACCAAAACCATACAATAACGCATAGCTAAATAACCCAACATTAACCTCAAATTTCAATCTAACTAAGGTTATAGATTCGACCACAGGAAGATTAATTTGGCGAAAATCATTTTGATTGACAATGAAATAAATGTAATTCGAATAAATCGAGTGTAATTTGATATAAATTGCTGAAATTCGATAGAATTAATTGCGCTAAAAAAATCGATTGAATAATTTGCCCTAAAATAAGAACTTTGAAGTTTCTTTATTCTACCTAAATTTCGAATCAAAATACTGAAATTCGAGGAATATATGATTGAATTATAACTACAATTTAATTGTAAAATTCGAATAATGAATATATACTGCAATTATATTTTCGAATCAAATTCCTACAGAAGAGGAATAATTCGAAACTAACCTAGTTAGTACAGTGGTGGGTGGCGCAATGGTGCAGCAGTGCGGTGGAGCTTCGGTTGGTGCGACGGTGCGCTGGTGTGCCGGTGACTACGGGCGTGCGTCAGTGGGTTCGGCGGTGCAAAGACTGACTCTTCTTTCAGAGTAAATGAGGTGAAAGGGAAATTAGCGTGGGATGGGATATATTTCTCTTTCATGAATATATTAATTTGAGGGTAAAGTAATTCTAATATCTTAAAAAAACTCAAGTAAAAAAAAAAAAAATAAAAAAACTGAACCCAGATTCGAAAAACCAAAACAATACGAAATGGAGTGAAGAAGAAACTGTAGGAGGAAGAAGGAGTTTTTACCAGTAGCGCGAGAAGTTGGAGCGAAAGTGGAAAAAAAAAAAGTTTAAATATTTTGTTTGGTTTTAGCCACAAATTGTTTCCTCTAACTTCAATAAATATTAAATGAAAATTAATAGGAAGTAGTAACTTAATATTTGTAACTGGCGTTTGTAAGATAGTTACAATTTTTTTTTTAGTCAAAGTTTCTTTGACTTAATATTTGTAACTGACGTTTGTAAGCTAGTTACAAACGCTTTGGTCAAAGTTTCTTTGATTTAATATTTGTAACTGGCGTTTGTATGCTAGTTACAAACTTTTTAGTCAAAGTTCCTTTGACTTAATATTTGTAACTGACATTTATTTAGTCAGTTACATTAAAATTTCAAACAATAATAAAACACATATTAGTAACTGACATCTACTACGCCGGTTACTCATATAATGAAATTTGTAACTGGCATTATCTTAGTCGGTTACTATTGATGCTTTCGTAACTAGCCTAACATACGTCAGTTACTAATAGGGCGTTACAAATAGCATTTTTTTCTACTAGTGCATATTATTATTGATACCATATTGCGTGTTTAAAAGGAATATGTAATTGAAAATCGCGCCTAATAAGATAATTTGGACAACCGGTTTAGGATCCTTTTTAATCTTGTTGTTTAATCAAGTGGTCACAATATTTTGGAATTATATGTTGCATTAATATTCAACCAATTTAGCCCAATAATAGATTGGATCAAATTGAATCTTTGTTTGCATGCCTTTGAGATTGCATGAATCACTTTTCACTATAAGAATCGAGTAGAGGCCAATACGGGCGAATGTGACTTCATGACTCACTTCGTACCATCATTCCCGATCCTCCTTTTGTGGTTCCGAACCATATGGAGTTAGAAATATCATGGATTATGAATGGGGTGTAACCTTCACGGGTCAATCGTTGTTGTCTTTCGTTGTCCCTTAATCGTGGTTGCCTTTTATGATCCGTGAACGGTTTACAAGTTCCTTAAAAACTTGTTGGCGGCTCCCTACTTTCCTTGTCCTTAATCGTACATGTTAATTGCCACTTCCTATGAGTGCCAAGCATATTCACAACATGCTAACTTAGCACACTTCGAACGACGCCAACAATTTGGCAACTCCACTGGGGAGGATTCTTGGTTATTTATCGATTTGAGTGATCGGTATTTAATTGAGATGAGTGGATGAGACTTGAAAGATTCTTGAATTGTATTCCCGTGATTTAATTGGCATTGTCACATATGCATATGCATTTTAATTTTCCTATTTTTCCACAATAGTACGTGTTCTACGTATGTGGCTAGCCCTGGGGATTTAAGCTCTATCAACCCGAAAACGCTCATGGCAATAACGGTTCATCCGAGTTATTAAATCCACCCAAACCATGGAGTCGAGTTCGATTTCATCACGAACTCGCGGAGCCACCCGTTGGCATACACCCTCAAGGGAGGCTGCCTTGCTAACGCGTCCAAACTCTTAACCATGTTACCCTTTAACACTCATAAGCATAACCATAGTGGAACATAGAACTTGACTTTAGGTTGCAAACTTCATTGCATCATGATTGGCGATGTGCTTATATGTGCATTTTTTATTGAATTTTTTGAAATTATTTTTTTTTCTTATCAAACACTTTTTATTTTTTTTAGAGTCGAGTCATAGATTTTTTTATTTTTTTATTTGAGTCAACCCGGATTTTTATTCCCGTATCCAGTATAAGGGTCAACTTGTTTTTGTCATATCCAGAGTTCTAAAAAGAGTTATGTGTTGTGTAACCTATGGATCTGTAGCCCCGAGTTTTATCTTTCATTTGGATTTGGTTTCGTCCCAATAAAAGTCACAGATCAAAAGTTATAACCAATATACTACAGCCTGACCAGTTTAGGTGTCTTTTTAGCGTCAACTTTCTTTTTTTAATATTTTTTTATATCTTTTCGTGTTAATATAGTCTTAGACAAGTCCTTTAATTCGTGTCAACTCATATAACATAGGATTATAGATTTTTATTTTTGTTTATTTATTTTTTATACCCATGAGTCCTAACTCTTCTAGAATTCTAGTCATCTTCCTAGTTTCTTGTGATCGATTTTTTTGTGCTAACCTTAACATGTTTTCTTTGTCTTTGATTGTGGTTGATCTTATTTATGACTAACAATTTCCAATCGACCGTTTTCACCTAGTAAATAGCATAAACATTAAAATTGGACAAAATTAATCAAGTTAGTTTGTCTTTTAGTCTTCTGTGCTATTTGGTCATTGGGTCCTTTGTTTTTCACAACGTCCTCATGTCTTGTCATGCGATCATACCATTAATAAACTCACCTAATCATACATGTTGAGTCATTGCACACACTTTGTCTTTGAATAATGCACTATATTGTTTATGATCCTTTACTAGGACCATGCATGCGTCGTTTTCCGTCATAATAGGAATGAGTAGATCGAGTATTTCCCATCAGTTTTCAAAATTTTTTCATACACTCTTCCTTTCCAATCTGAGTATTAAGTGAGTTCATCCTTACACAGTACTGGAGTCTACAATCACTAAGAAAATGTTGGAAGAATAAGGGGCACGTCACTCCTTCCTTAATTATTTCCTTTCAATCAAAGCATCAGCAATAACAAAATTCTTATCCCTCTTGGTGGTAACAAGTAATTCATAAGCAACCATGAAGAAGAAGCATAAGACAAGTTTTCATACCAGATTTCATGCTTTTTTTTCTCTTTCGTTTCAACCCTTTTCCCCTAATAAGTCTAGCATAAGTTCTCCTTATCCTTATGTCTATATGCCATGTTCCATCAATGATATTTCTTTCCTTTGCATTCGATCATGTCATTCGCAAAAAAAAAAAAAAAAAAAAAAAAAAACAATTGTCGAACCGAACACAAGGTATACTAATGATTTGAGGCACCTTTGCAACCCATTCATTCCCCATGAACCATTCAATCACGTATCCATTTCTTAATCAACCACTTTGAACTTCGTCTAACGATTGACCTTATTTATTCAACCCACATTCACCTAGCCCTGGGATTGGAAAATATGAAATTTGAGTAACATTCAAAAAGCAAGTAAAAAAAAAGCAGCAAAGCAACAATAAAAAATTATCGAAGGGCAAGTGTTCCAATGTCTTTGATATGAGCACGTCTCAAATTGCGTCTCTCATCGAGTGCTTGATACCGTGCCTGAGAAACATGAATTCTAAGTGAGTGATGGATCGCATGATCCGAGATTGCCCACATTGATTAAAAAGAATGAAAAAAAAATCAAAGGAAAAAAAAAATGTTGAAAATAAACTTGCTAAAAATTTTCAAATTCACAATTACACATCTTGAGGATTCTCTCGGGTCTTGAGCCTTGTACCCTTTTCTTTTTTAAACCATCAACTTAACCATATTACAACCCTTAAAAGACCTTTTTGAGGTGTACATACACTTGTGCAAAGTTTGGCTAGAGCTACGTTGGCCTAATTCCTAATGGATACATAGGCAACCTCACATCGAGGTGCGGCCACATTCATATTCACATTCATATTCATATCCATGCATGATCGAGTCAAAGAATATCCAATGCTTATCCCTACCCATTTAGAGCTAGACTTGGGGGCTTGAACCCACATCACATTAGCTTACCCAGCCTAAAAAGTCATCATCTTTGAATCTTCTCACATATATTTTCATCCCCATAACCTTTGCAGCCAGCCTTGGTATCACATTCACACACTTCACTCACACATCCATATCCATATCATTTTTCCCTTTAAGAACCCTTTTTCATGAAATCTTTTTTCAACACTGTGCATGTTTCATCATCTTTCAAGACAACATTCATCAAATGAAAACATTATATACTTGCTTAGTTTCCAGACCTAAGTATTATTAATTGTTTCATGCATTTCATATCGAGCTTAGCTCCTTGACCTAAGCAACATTCATCAATCACTTCATCTATATACGTGCTTAGCTTCCAGACCTAAGTGATGTTCAAGATCGTTTCTTTAAACCATATATGATGCTTAGCTCCATGACCTAAGTTCATTCATCTATCGCGTCACATGATATAATTGTCCTTATCCTCCTAACCTAAGAACATGCATCATGCATACATTATTTTCAAGACAAGCAATTCAATCCATACAATTCATTTCATCTTGCTCAATGAGGAAGTTCAAAACTTCTTCTCTTTTTCATCTTTTTTCTTTTAGGGAAGTTCAAAAACTTTTTTCAAATATTTTTATCGAGGGAAGTTCGAAAACAAAAATTCATTTTTCACATCTTTCTTTTTTCGGGAAAAAGTCAGTACCTTCCACTTGTCTCATGACAAAAATGGCGGAAAATTTTTGCTTTTGCATTTTTTAATCCTTGTGTTTACACACACACACACCATATACAAAAAACACCACAAGTTATACACATGTCATGTCATGTCAAGTTAAGCTTGGTCAAGTCAGTTGGTCAAGTTAATCATAATCTATACGAGTCCCTTGGCAAATTTTATTTTGTAGGTCTCAATTACAGCCCACGTCCGGGGACAAGCGGACCATCTACAACCCACGTTTGGGGACAAGCAAACCATTTACAGCCGCATTCGGGGACAAGTGAACCATCTATAGCCCACGTCCGGGGACAAGCAGACCATCTACAGCCCACGTCCGGGGACAAGCAAACCATCTACGACCCACGTTCGGGGACAAGAGAACCCATTACATCCCACGTTCGGGGACAAGTGGACCATCTACAGCCCACGTTTGGGGACAAGCGAACTATCTACAACCCACGTTTGGGACAAGCGAACCATCATCATTTTAGTGATCATCTCCCAAGCGAAGGTGATTCATGGCGCAAGGTTTTCGATACACAGAGACTTGCAATCTTATTAGACAAGTTTTTCCTCAAGCATGGAAAATTGTCGGTCGTTGTCATCTCTCAAAGCGAAGAAGTCAGCGATTACATCATATGTCGACTTTCCTCATGCATGGAAAGTATCTCAACCGGTGGGTTTCTCAAGCACAGAAAACTGTCAAAATCATTAGTCGACTTTCCTCAAGCATGGAAAGTATTATTGGTGAGTTTCTTCAAGTGTAGAAAACCATCAATTCATATGTTGACTTTCCTCAAGCATGGAAAGTATCATCTGGTAGATTTCCTCAAGCATAGAAAGCTACCAAACTTATCAGTCGACTTTCCTCAAGGATGGAAAGTATCTCAACGAAACGCCATCCGGTGAATTCCTTCAAGCATAGGAAGCTATCAAACTCATTTGTCACCGATACACTAGTGTCAGATAAGCAATCTACCCCTTTACTCTTTTATCTGTGGAACTAACATTTTTCTGCAGGTATCGGCATATAAAGTGTGATTCAGGATCGCAGAACGTCTTGAATCATTCTTCGTCCCTATCGATTACTTTGACTATCGTTTTCGAAACTGACGTTTCTACAAACTCTTTCGGGGAATCTGTAGACACATAAAAATGTCTCCCCAAAACCAAACCCGATGATGAACAATCTTTCACCGCCATTATTTTTCGGGTTGAGTATTTAATATTTGGAGTGCTTAAATCCATGTTTCCATTCAATACATTTCATAAACCAACCCATTTCCTAACTTATTTCCCTAAACCATAACTTGTTTTCCTCTTTTCGTGTCCACATCACATAACCGAGTGAAAATGATTTTTTGGCTTAATAATTTTGATACAATTATTATATTTTTGGATAGGCCTTGAAATAAGTTTTCCAACCATACATTATAAGCCCAATTCCAATTTAAAACGAAAAAGATATGAGCAAAATACTAAACTCGGCCCAAAACCGACACCCTTCTACTAAAACAGCCATATCATGAACTCTACAAATTATTTTTACCTGATTCTAATTGTTTGGAAAGTATACTTGATAAGCTTTCCAATGATACATTATATGCCTTATTCCGAGTCATGGATCAAAAGTTATGATATTTTTAAAAACGTATGAAAAACCGGAATTACCGTGCACATTGTAAAAGCACCGTGTCATGGCAAAATCTCACATGGAACGGTGCCTGACGCCGTGACACAGTAATTTACAATGTGTCAAGATGCTTTTTTCATGTTTTTTCCACGTGAAAATCCATTGTTGCACGGTACTTGTTGCCGTGACACGGTATTTCTCACCGTGTCCATTGCGTTTTCCCACGCACTTTTTTTACCTTGACATGGTGTACTGTACCGTGTCACGCTGGACGCTGCCGTGTCACGTAATTTTCTCGTGTTTTCTCCGCGTAAACCCTTCACGCGTTTTATCTTTTGTAGCCTATTTTTTGTCCCCCGTCACTCCAGTTTTCCCCGCGTCACACTAATTTCCCCCGTGTCACGGAAATCTTTTCCGTGTCACGGCATTATTTTTTAGGGTTTTTATCTTTTTTAGGGTTCCGTGTGATCCCTTACTCATTTCCTCTATTACTGCTCCCCCTCCTTTCTACAGTTCGGGGCATCAAACCTTTCTCTCTTTTTCTTTTTTACACCAAATCATTCTCTTTTATCTCTCTCTCATACTCTAAGCCTTAAACCTATATTACTAATTACACCGTTCTTCCCTTAAACACTCCAAGGAGTCCATACTTGACTCGAGATTCTGTCCTTAAACCAAGGTGTGAAAGGTACAAATGACTGAGGGTTTGGACTGAATCAACTCTACTTTTTATTTAATTTAAGTTTCATTTGATTTATATTTTTATTGAAGTTACTAACAAGTTATTCATGATGTAGCAATTTAAAGGAACGCGCGAAATGTGAGTAATTAATTAATTTAATTATTTTATTTTAATATTGCTAGTATCATGATTAGATTAATTTATATTTGATTTGACTAATGATATTATTGTTAAATTGCTTCCAATATTAATGTTTATTCTACCATATTATTATTGATCACCATATTGCATGTTTAAAGGGAATATGTAATTGAAAATCGTGCCTAATAAGATAATTTGGACAACCGATTTAGGATCCTTTTTAATCTTATTGTTTAATCAAGTGGTCACGATATTTTAGAATTATATGTTACATTAATATTCAACCAATTTAGCCTAATAATAGATTGGAGCAAATTGAATCTTTGTTTGCATGCCTTTGAGATCGCAGGAATCACTTTTCACTATAAGAATCGAGTAGAGGCCAATATGGGCGAATGTGACTCCATGACTCACTTCGTACCACCATCCCCGATCCTCTTTTCATGGTTCCGAACCATATGGATTTAGTAATCTCATGGATTATGAATGGGGTGTAACCTTCACGGGTCAATCGTTCTTGCCTTTCGTTGTCCCTTAATCGTAGTTGCCTTTTATGATCTGTGAACGGTTTACAAGTTCCTTAAAAACTTGTTGGCGACTCCCTACTTTCCTTGTCCCTAATCGTACATGTTAGTTCCCACTTCCTATGAGTGCCAAGCATATTCACAACATGTTTAACGTAGGCGCACTTCGAACGACGCCTACAGTAATCGAAATAAACTCTCCCAAAAACCTTCTATGGCCTTGTAATAAATAATAAGTAGTCTCAATTTCACTCCATCTTATCCAGAATTCTTATGAGTAATGTCTTTGACACCCCCCTTCAATTTCTTTATTTTGTATCGTTAGATATTCATTTAGCTTTGTATGTAGTGGCTAATCAGCAACCTAGCTTGGTATTGTTAATACTAGTACTCTTGGTTCATCTTTTAGACACCAACATCTTACTCCTCCCTCAACCCATCACATATATACTTCCACAAATATTGCAACGTTTCTATATTTACATATGTTTTCTCTCTTTCACTTTATATACTTCCTTCATCCCACAAATTAGGGGTGTCTGTTCGGTTTTCGGTTTGGATTTTGGACAAATCTAATCCATTCCAAAATAAAATCCAGTTTTTAATTTTCAAATCCAATCCTATCTGATTTCTCATCAATCCAATCCGACCCAATCCGAAATACAATTCGGTTATTTGGATCCAATCTATATTTGGCCTAAAGTGATTATAAAAATAAAAATGCAATTATAAAGTTGTACATTTATTAATGTAAGTATTGAAAACATAATTTTGCATTATTTATATTAATGTAATTATCAACATAATTTTACATGATTAATACAAACAATCATTATTTGTAAAAGTATGGTTTCATATTTTGGATAATTCTGTTTTTTGGATCCAAACAAGGTCAATCGAATCTAAACAAGGTTGATCCGATCCGATTTGAAAATCCGAATTTTCAAAGAATTTCAATCCGATCTGATCCGAATTAAAGTTTGAATCCAACCCAAATTAAGATTTCGGTTTGGATTGGATTGAAATTCATCGGTTTAGATTAGATTTGAAACACCCTAGAAATTCCTTCCTTTTAAAATACCTGTTTTGCCATGTTTAAAACTTTTAAATAAGAATATCTAAGACATTACCGCCACCGTGATAACAGTTAAGACAACTACCAATGACACACAGCAGAAGACTAATTTCAAAACATTTCAAACCAAGTCAACATTGAAAATAAAACAACGAAAGTAAAGTCAAACAAAAGTCAAACAAAGTAAAATTAAGTCAACCTACAACTTGGAACCATTGTAGGCCCTTATTAAAACAAAACCGAAATTCAAAACCCCTTTTCGTTAGTCACATATAATAAATAAAGTCATAAATAAATTAAGCAATAACACAATCATCTACTTATAGAAAATAGCATGATTCGCTCTTCACTTATGCCCATTAAAAAGGGGTCATCACAGGGCCAAGAAAAAGACAAGGCCAACAAACACACAAAACACACAATCAGCAAATTTGAGAACATAAGTGTATTAACACACTAACATACGATTTCCTATCAACACACAACTTACCTCGTTGCACCTGTTTTTCAAGCATACAACATTCAATAAAAGTTCTCACTAGACACTACATAATTTATTTCATGTTGACTACGCATCAAACGGGTTTCCCACTCAACCTCTCCCAAATAAATTTGAGGTTACTAACATGGGAGCTAACCGTACCAGCATCAATAACCACTCGTAAGTGGCGGAATCCCTGCGCATAATAATAATAAAAGGAATGTACAGCGTCCTGTACTCCAATAGAAGTTATGATCATATATAAAGTCACATAACTCCCCCCATATGTTCATATTGATCAAGGTGTATACGTTCCAAGAGTTTTAGTGCGTAATATCTTTCACTTTACGTTATTTACAGATTATTAAACTTGGTGATGACTCTCAAACCATAATCATTCAATCAACAATAATTATTCAAACAATCAAATATATCAATTTAATTCTTGAATAATTAGTGACCACATAATATTTAATGTTGAATCCTTTTTAACTCTACCTCGGTGCTAATGACACCTTAAACGCATAAAGCGGCACAAATCCTATCCTTCACCTTAAGTGCACTAAGGCACCAACATACAATTTATTCCTCGTTTACATAGACACTTATATAGCTCTTTCTTCATGCTTATAGCATCAATAAAATTATATGAACCATAATAAAATTCCTTTTCAATATTCCAAACCAAATTAAACATTTAGTTTAATTAAACATGCTCTCTAACATGCCATAAATAAATATGTGGTTCATAAATAATATTCCTAACTATCAATTTTCATTCAATAATCCATCACAAATAAATCATGCTTCATAATCCAATCACCAATAACATCCAAATCATAATTTCCAATCCAAACATAGCATGATACTACTTGTAATCAATCAAACACATTTAGCATGCTATTATATTACGTAATTATGCTAAGTACGCGAACGCACCTTGTATACGATCTTAGAATCGCCACGACTAATAAAAATCACTCACTTCAAAGTCTCCTACAATTTAAAATTATAGAAGAGTATTAAAATCCACTTTACACAAATTTCCAGCAATATATACTATTATAAAACCCCTCATAATATAATTTAAATAAGCTGAAATTATATTTAAAACATCATACTTTAATCCCAATTAATGGGTAATTAAAATTCCTTAAAGAAACTTGATTTTAAATGCTCTACTAAAAATTCCAGCACTATATTTTAATTAAAACTTGCTGTGATGAAGCCTTAAAACACTCTAATCAAAGGTCTAAACCATTATACATCATAAGCCTTCAATAATCTACAAATCAAGAACCTAAGGTTTCAAAAATTGGGGATTTTTAATTTAAAACATAATTTGAAAATTAATTAACATAATACTTATAATCAAACATCAAAATCAAATCCCAAAACTCATAATTAACAATTAGATTTAGGCATAGATTAGTTTTTAACAATAAAGATTTAATTTTTTGTTTGTTTTGTTTTGTTTTGTTTTGTTTGTTTGTTTGTTTTTCTTTTTTGTTTTTTGTTTTTTTATATATATATATGTTCGAAAAAGGGGGAGAGAGAAAGCAGCGGTAGCCACCACGCCGGCTGCCAGCGCCGGTGGCTGCATGCTGCCGGCGGCTGACGCTGCTAGCTACGGGCGACCACTTGCTGCCGGTGGTCGACAATGGTGGTGAATGGGGTAGCCGAAAGAAAAAGAAAAGGGGAAGGGGAAAAAGGAGAAAGAAAAAGAATTAAAATAACTCCACTCTGGGCAAAGTTGATATACCTCATATGTGGGATATTTATACTCCTTCTCTACAAAGCCTTTTTCCATAACTTTCGTCTTTTAATTTTCCTAATCCCATCCCTAATAAAACTTTACCAAAATAAAACTTTCCTTAAATCAAACCCCAACTTAATTAAATTAATTAATTAAATAAACTTTCCTTTTATAAATATTTCCAAACTTATTTAATATAAATAATTTAAATAAAATAATTTAATTTAATTAAATACTTCTCAAAATACTTATTTTAATTAAAATACGTATAAAAATACGAGGTATTACAAGATTGGATTTCAGTTTTTGTACGAATAATGGACACCCCTACCACAAATAATGCAAGAATTATCATTTTAAGAAGTTTCACAAATATTGCAATACTTTTATATTTACACATGTTTTCTCTCTTTCTTTTTCCTTATCACATAAGTCCCTATTTTTAATCCTCTCTATCTCTCTCATCTTTTTAAAATATGTATCTTATCCCCATATTACAATATTTGAGAAATAAATGAGTAAATAATAACGATAAAAACCAAACCGTAGAGCCCCGTCATGCAAATAAGGATGGTCATACCATGAGATTTACCTAATTAGTAATATAATAAACACTTTTGTTCAAGAATATAAGGTCATCTAAACTTCTAGACTCGTTGTGAAACTTGCCAAAGCTCATTTAACGATTGAAGGACTACTAATTAAAGTATGTTTCATTGTTTTGAGACAAAAAAGATGACACAAGTATAGACTCACTAGACTCCATCTCTACTAATACCCTAAACAAAAGTTGTCTAGACAGTTTGTCGTTGATATCATTTTTTTATTTTATTTTTATACTACGTATTTGTGTTTGCACAAATATAAGCATTAGCAAGTCTTATATTGTGTGTGATCAACCGCATAGTATGACTACATTTGTTTATAAAAGTAATTTAAATCTCAATTATTCATAAGGATAGCTTTAATTTGTCCATAAGAATAACCTTATTTTATTATACGACTAACATCAACTAATTTTTTTAAAAAAATAAAAATAAATAACAAGTCACTTCATTTATTTATTCAAGTAACCTTAATTTTCCATTATTATACCCTCTCAAACGTCCAGGTAACTCCAATTAATAATGGGTGTCAAATTTTAATGAAAATCTTGAGACAAATCAATCTTTATCAAATTTTACCTAAGCATGCTTGGTTGAGATTCTAAGGTATCTTATGATTTGAATATAGAGTAAGAGATCCCTCACCGTTCTCTCTATTCTTAAGCATTGACTTGTACGTCTGCGTTGATTAACTTGTAAGAGTGTTATTAGTAAATTTGTTCTCCAATAAAACAAAACTAGATAAGTCAAATAAGGCCATGTTCACTTCACCTACAAAAATAATATTAAGTAAAAATAATTTCAGTTCAGTAAAAATAATTTCATTTAAATAAGTTCAGTTCAGTAAAAACAAATTCAGTTCAGCAAAAATAAGTTCAGCTTAGTAAATTTCAGTAACTTGAAAGAAGAAATATAATAGAAAATCAGTAAAAAAGATTCAGTTCAGCAAAAATGATTTCTGTTCAGCAAAAATAATTTTAGTTTAGTAAAATTAATTTCAGTTCAGTAAAACTAATTTAAGTTCAATAAAAATAATTTAGTTGAGTAAAAATAATTTCAATGTAGCAAAAATAAGGTGAACTGAACATGGTGTTAGACCCCATATATGTTTATGTCTATCATTTAGTGATGAGAGGCTTCAACCTTGTAATGTGAGACCTCAAGGTATAGTAACTGGTGAAACCCTAACCAATTCCTACACCGAAGTCTAAACTTTGGTTAAATATGTATGTATGTATGTATGTATGTTTGTATCCTTCACCTTAAAAAATAATATTAAGTAAAAATAATTTCTCCTTAAAAAATAATTTCAACCTTGTAATGTAAGACCTCAAGGTATAGTAACCGGCGAATCCCTTAAATAATTTCTCCTTAAAAAATAATTTCAACCTTGTAATGTAAGACCTCAAGGTAAAGTAACCGGCGAATTCCTAACAAATTCCTACACCGAATTCATATATATATAGTTCACCTTAAAAAAAAAATATTAAGTAAAAATAATTTCAATTCCAGTAAAATTAAGTTCAATAAATATACTTTTAGTTTAGTAAAATTAATTTAAGTTCAATAAAAATAATTTTAATTCAGCAAATATAATTTTATTTTCAGCAAAAATAATTTCAGTTCAGCAAAAATAAGGTGAAGTCAACAGGGCCATACTCATGCAAAACATAATAAAAGTCATTATTGTCATATTGATTGAGGTTTAATTAACTTGAAAATAGAGCAAGAAGTAGATCTTCCCGCCCCCCAAAAAAAACAGCCTTCACCCAAAATCATGCAAGCATAAATAAACAGACAGAAGTTCAAATGTTATCAATCCCATGCTCATGATTAATTCACCCTTTTTCAAACACTTCGAATCTCAGTAAAAAAAAAAAAAAAAAAAAAAAAAAAAAAAATTTGTAAAAAAAATAAAAATAAGAAAAGCAAAAGTTAGTATTTTAATGGAAGAAGAGAGAAGCACAAAAATATATACTCCCATTATATCCTCCTCTCTTGAATTCTCATTCATTCATTCACTTTATCTTTTTCATTCTTTCTTTTCTTTCTCCACTTTGCTTCTAGCTGATGTTTACTCATCACTTCCCTTTCTTTCCAACTCACAAAGAAGAAAGCTTACTTCACTAAACTTAACTTATTATTAGCTTATTATCTTAATTACTTTGATTCATTTTTATTAACATGGTTTTCTCTTCTCTTCCACTCTACCATCATCTTGATTCCTCGAATTGGCATCAGGTCTGTTTATTGCTTAAAACAATTTTCATTGTTCGACTTTTTCACTTGTTTTATTAATATTGGATGAAAAACAAAACAAATAAAAGCATCAATTTAAAGATGTATATTATTCCATCTCTTTATTTTTATTCGAATATACGCAGTTATATTATGTACTTATTATTGCTTCTTCTCTAAATTTATTTATTTCTTCGGTTGTTTTTCTTTGTTTGTTTGTTTGTTTGTTTGTTTGTGGCAGCAATCCAATGACCAACATCATCAACAACAACTGATAATTTCTGCTCATCATGAGGCGGCTAATGGTGAAGGGCTTCCAGGAGGAGGTGTCGGTGGTGGGTCGGCGAGTTCGATCAAGCCTAACTCAATGGTTGATCGAGCTCGCCAGGCTCAGATTCCTCTTCCTGAACCAGGTCAGAAGTGCCCTCGTTGCGAGTCTACTAACACTAAGTTCTGTTACTTTAACAACTACAGCCTCTCCCAGCCTAGACACTTCTGTAAGACATGTAGACGGTACTGGACTCGAGGCGGTGCCCTTAGGAATGTTCCGGTAGGTGGTGGGTCTCGCCGGACAACCAAACGAAGCAAAGGAAGGAGCAGCAGCAGTGGCGGTAACAACAACAACGCTAGCAATGGATCGTCGAGATCTCCTATGATTAGTGGTGGTAGTACTACTTCAGGAGGATCTCCTTGTTCCACAAGTTTGTTTCTTACTCCTAATAATATGCCTCAGTTTCCATTTTTGCCCTCGTCTTTGCATCACCTAGGTAGCTCTAACCCTAATGGCATAGGGTTGAGTTTGTTGGGCGGTGGAGGGGCAGAAATGGAATTTCCATTTATGGGAAGTTTTGAAGGTTTAGGAAGAATCAATGGAATGATGCAACACATGCACCCTTTTGAGAACAACACTCCTGGAAGTGTTGAGCTCTTGGGTGGGAGGCTAGTGCCTAACTACCACGCCGCCCTTCAATCGAAACCACTAGATCCAGAAGTCCTTGATCGAGTGGCATCTGTTAAACTTGAGGATTCGCAAAGGTTAAACTTAGCACATAATAAGGATTTCGAGGTCGTTCAACCTAGTGAGCATCATCAACAATACAATTGGAACTCGAGTGTGTGGACTACTAGTGATCTTTCTGGTTATAATTCTCCATCTTCGACTAGCCATCTCTTGGGGTAGTTTTAAAGTAAGTCCTAGAATTATTAGTTACTATATTGTATTAATTAACCATCTACTTATCCAGATCCATTGAGGATAAAAAGATAGGGTTCCAATCTACCATCTACTTAGTTAGTTCTTCGTGATCAATAGAGTTTGGGTTTGATTTCTTTTATTTGTTGTACTAAGAAAATGTATATGTTTATAGGGTAATTATTAGTTGATTAGGTTGATTATCTATCATCTTTGTTATCATGACATGAAATGAAGCGGATTGTCATGATCTTTACTGAAACATTGGCCAAACCCTTGGCTTGAAATGTAGCTAATATCATATCATATATAGTACTTAATGAGTTGTACTGTGTTTCCAAATTTCATTATTTGAAGAAATCAATGACAACAGTTTTTTCTGGATGTTTCCAACCATCATAAATTTGCATCTTTTGTACTCTCTTCGGAATTAGTTGTTGCATTACCGGTAAAACTTACACTAGCTAGTAACGTGACTATTAATTCTACACTAGAAGAGCCAGCGTTACTTTTTTGTAATTATATTTTGTTTAATGGGTACTATGAATGAACCCTACTCCATATTCATTCACATAATCACATTTACACAATTTTAATGATTGAATAAACTATTGTAGCATTATGGTTTATGACTACACGTACGCTGCAACATTATTAAAATTATGCTCTATGATTACAAGAAGTACACTCTGATCTGTTTCATATAGAGGTAGACAGGTACGGTAGTAATGATCTTATTGCTATATGTTAGTACAATTCTGCTGCCTCAAGTTTAGTATAATCTTAGATTGGGAAACAAACAATGTATGAATGTAATTAGTTTCAACTTTCAAGTCATATATTCTCGATGTTTCATTGAACATCCGAGGAAAAATAAATGATGTACGGTTAATCAAGTGAGGTACATACGCGACGTACTACTCGTAAGGCATCTCATACAGGCATATATCGATATATAGAACTACCTAAGGTCACATTGGATGGGCAAGGTCTTTATATCTAATTAAGGGTCTGTTCTCATACGTTTATTTTCAGTTCAATTCAGTTCAGCTCCTAATTTTCTTCTCTTATAAAATATTCACTTTAGTTCAGTTCAATCAATGAGAACAGACCCTAAGTTATTCTCAATATCAACCATTCTTTTTTTATCATATCCTTCAAATCAGTGAATTTGATGCTAGCATATTGCTCCATATATATGATTTTTTGACTCAATTTCAGTACCTTTAGTCATGATCATATTCAATAAGACCTTATATGAAGACATGTTCAGTTTACAGTTGCCATTCGTAGAGTCATTAAAAACTTTTAGGCTAGCTACATCACAAATAATATCAATGTATATTCCCTCAATCACATAATACTTGACGCACTTCCCTTTTTTGCCTGTTCCTCAATATTTGACTCGTTACTAAAAATAGAATGAGACCGCCAATAAAAAAAAAAAATTCCCACATTTTCTCTCTCCTCACCTACCCCACTCTTGCCCTACTTTGTTGTTTTCTTACAATATGAAAATACAAAAGAAAATTTTTTATACACTAAACAAATATTTTAAATGAATCCACTTGTGGTTTTTTTAACGTGTCCACCCCAACCTCACAAGTATTATGGGACGGAGGGAGTATTAATTATATTAATCCATTTTAAAGGTTATGTTGTAGGGCATTAATCTATACTGCTTAGACAATAGTGAAGGAAATGTGGTTCATTCTACCCAAATCAAAGGTGTTACAATAAATTAATATACATGCATTATCTAGCTAGTCTTCTGACGGTGGAGCTAGCTTTGATTGAGTTGTTTGATTTTAATTTTGTATATTTTGATTTATTGGTGAAGAGTTTTGCATATTGCCAAATCAAAATAGTTGTAACTTTTTCGACTATAATTAATCAGATGCTGAAGGTGCAAAACATATTCAGAGCTACATTAGAGTGATTAGACCAATATATCTTAAACATTTTATGATACAACGATATATATGAAAGCTAGAGCCTAGAGTGCATGAAAATTATACGAAATGCAATGAATGATCATAGTTTTGATGAATTTCATTTGATTCAATTTGGTATGTACGTTTATGTTATGATAAAAATTCTTCGTCGGTTTGTAGGAAACAATAAAATAGTACAGTTTTACTAGAAAAAATGGAGTGGCTAAATGAATGAACGTATTAGGCAAATGTTTAGTGTCCTACATATACATTCTTGTTTTGTATTCTGTTATCCATAGAAATAAAGGCTTTAGAACAAAATTGTGTACCCCTTTGATTTGATCCTTTTTGTTCTTTCACGTTACAATCTTCATTAGACAAAAATTGTCAAAGTGAGAAGAACAAAAAGGATATAAAAGAGTATATAATACCAAACTATTGTCTAATATAATCATAACATTATATGTACAAAGTATAACTTCTATTGCAAATAACTACATTATCTTAATTTTATATTTGTAAACGCAATTTATGACGCAATATTGTATATTATATATTTTTTCAATGTATACAACTTTGAAGGGGTCTTTGTCCCTTTGAATGATATTCATCTTGTCATGTATAATTATGTACTAATTGTTTTTACTAACTGGATGCAATCTTCTAAAAAAAAAATATTTTTCTCAAATCATTATACTAGGAACTTTGAAGTGACTAGAGCATCACCTTGTCATAATAATTTTTTTTATGAATATACCACAGATTATTTGATTGATTAGGCTAGTGCGATCTCTTCCCCTTACAAAAATAAGTTTTAAGATTTTAATCAAGGTTGATTAGATCCAATCAGCTATAAAGCTATTTATGAAAATGAGATAAATCAAACAAAACTTTAAGATTGAAATTACACTCATCTAAGGTGCATATATAATGTAGCAATTTATAAAAATGATAAATGGCAAATAAAATTCCTCTAAGCGGGAATTTTCATATAACCAATGACAACTTTGACAAGTATGAATATTCCTAGATTGCAAAACTGTATTCTTCTAATTCTATTTGCACAAAACCAAACAAAAGTATTCAATGAAATGCAAAAAGAAGTCATAAGAGTATCTAAGAATGTTAGATTGAGATGCATTTGCTACAATTTTACTATTGCTTTTCCTGTCCAAAGTAGTCAGCAACATCCTTTTTAGACTTTCTAAGCTACAACTATGTTATACCTTTCTTTTTTTTTGGGAGGGGGTTATTTCGTTATTCTTCAAATACTAAAAATATAAATCTGTTAAATTAATATATGACTAAAAATGATCAATTTATTGGTGTAAGGGCCATGAAGATGTTTCAATTAACAGAATTACGGAGTACATCAACGAATAATGAAAAAAAATCAAGTCCTAAAGTTAGTTATATTCAATTCATTGATATTAGCACCTCTTGTTGTGCACTTTACCCTCGTGGAACTGAAAATTCCAATTCTGACAAGAGGTCCAAGCTCTTTGGATTTTTGGGATTATGAACTTCCCTAGTGCCTATGGTTTCATGATAATTTGTGAAGAGTATGTTCTAATAATCATTACGTACATTGTAATTTAATTATCAATTTCTCATTGTGTATAATATACATCGTACAAGTGTTGTAATTTTGACTCTACTTGATATTTTCATTTGAAATCCAGCTAAAAAAAGTATAGTCCATCGAGGGCTCTAGGCGTGAAAATAGTATAGTCTACCCGGGAGCACCATACACCCGGGTGCACCATCCGCATAGTGCACCCGGAAAGAACATTAGACATATTTTAAAGAACGTGGACAAAAAAAGAACATGTTAATGTTTGAAAAAGAACATACATGTCTTTGACAAAAGAATATGTTTGTGTATGACAAGATATGACATTACAAAGAACATAAAATCTTTACAAAAAGAACATGTTATTTTTCATGGTTACTCGGGTGGTTGAACGTTTTTGAAAAAGAACATAATATTTGACAAAAAAGAACATGTTATTTTCATGGTTACTCGGGTTGTTGAACGTGTTTGAAAAAGAACATAATATTTGACAAAAAAAAACATGTTTGCATTTAACAAGATAGATGTGATCATTGGACGGGCCGGGCAAGGTTAAAAAATCAGCTCACTTCTCTGGTTGGGACAAGTTTGGGCCGAAATTTTTGTGCCAAAACCCGCCCAAAATGATTCCGCCGTGCGGGATTTTGGGGTCGAGTAAAAAAAATCAACTAAAATGTATAAAAATGCATTCGCAAACTTGCCAAAAAATTTAAATTTACAGGTCGGGTCCGACCCGATTTGGGGGGCGAAAAAATTCTACCCAAAACCCGTCCAAAATCGGGCCGGGATAAATTTGATCACCTCTAGCCAAAGAACATAAAGTCTTTACAAAAAGAACATGATAACACATTAAAGAACATGTTCTTTTTCCTGGTCACTTGGTTGTTTTTTTATTTTTTATCATTAAAGAGCATATTGTAAAATGTAAAGGACATATATTTGTAACACAAAGAACATAATAATCAAACTTAAAGAACATATTATACTCGCTGTAGGCGTCGCTCGAAGTGCGCCTACGTAAAAAGCATGTTGTGAATATGTTTGGCACTCATAGGAAGTGGGAATTGACATAATATGATTAGGGACAAGGAAAGTAGGGAGCCGCCAACAAGTTTTTAAGGAACTTGTAAACCGTTCACGGATCGTAAAAGGCAACCACGAATAAGGGACAACGATAGGCAACAATGATTGACCCGTGAAGGTTACACCCCATTCATAATCCATGAGATTACTAACTCCATATGGTTCGGAACCACGAAAGGAGGATCGGGGATGATGGTACGAAGTGAGTCATGGAGTCACATTCGCCCGTGTTGGCCTCTACTCGATTCTTATAGTGAAAAGCATTCCTGTGATCTCAAAGGCATACAAACAATAATTCAATTCGCTCCAAACAATTATTTAACTAAATTGGTTTAAGGTTAATGCACACATAATTCTAAAATATTGGTGATCAATTGATTTAATAACAAGATTAAAAAGGAACCTAAGCCGGTTGTCCAAATTATCTTATTAGGCGTGATTTTCAATTACATATTCCCTTTAAACATGCAAAATGGTGATCAATAAAAAATATAATAGAACAACATTAATATTAAAACCAAAGTAATCACAATTTTTCCAACAACATAAAATCGTTAGAAAAATAATAGAAATAAAAGGAGCATGATCCTTACTTCGATTCTGTTTGTTTGCAACTACAAAATAATAAACGAGTTAGTAACTTCAAGGAAATAAATAAGCAATAAATAAATTAAATTAAATAAAATAAAGTTGATTTTGGGGCCAAACCCTCAAACAGTACTACCTTTCACGCCTTGGTTTAAGGACAGAACCTCGAGTAAAATATGGACTCCTTTGAGTGCTTGAAGAAGGAATTTTGAAGTGAAAAGGGTAGGCTAGTGTTTAGGCTAAAGCATAGAAGAGAGAAAATAAAATAATAAAATTACTCGGTGCCCCGTACATCAGAAATGAGGGGGTATTTATAGGGAAAATGTGCTGAGGGAGCACACGGAACCCTAAAATGATAAAAACCCTAAAAAAGTATCCCGTGACACGGTCAGACTGTACCGTGACACGATCAGACTGTACCGTCAGACGATGCACTTTCCCGTGACATGGTACAACTTTGGAGTGACGCGGGAAATTTTCAGAAAACGGGATGAAAAACGCGTTAAGGGTTTACGCGAAAAGAACACGGAACGTCCCGTGTCACGGCAGACCTCCCGTGTCACGAGAAGTCCTACCGTTAGACGGGAAGAATTCCCGTGACACAGTGGCAGTCTGCCGTGGCGCGGGAATTTTTCAGTCCATTTTCCGTCTAAATTCATTTTTAACCCTAATTTCTTTCGGCTTTTAAAGTGCCGATTGATAATTTTGGGCTTTTTTCTGACTTTTATTATTCGGGCTAAAATAAGAAAATAATTAAATAAAATAAATTAAAGGTTTAGGCCAAAAATAATAAAATAATAAAATAAAAAAAGGTTTGGGTTTAAAATAAGTTGGGCTGAAATTAAAACTATGCTTTTACCAAACATCAAGACTAAACCATGGACCGTTCAAAAGTATGAATTTAATAAAATACGATTTTTTAAGCACTCTCGGGATTAAATACTAAACCCGACCAATAGTGGCGGTGAAAGGTTATTTATCATCGGGTTTGGTTTTGGGGAGACATTTTTAGGTGTCTACAGAAGCCCCCACTTTGACTGAGTTTTTAGAAACGTCAGTTTCGAAAACGATAGTCAAAGTAGCCGATAGGGACGGAGAATGATTTAAGACGTTCTGCGATCCTAAATCACTCTACATACGCCGATACCTGCAGAAAAATGTTAATTCCACAGATAAAAGAGTAACGGGATAGAATACATATCTGGTACCAGTGTATCGGTGACAAACAAATTTGGCAGCTTCCTAAGCTTGAAGGAATCCACCGAGTGACATGTGTTGAAACGCTTTCCATGCTTGAGGAAAGCCGACTGAAGAGTTTGGTAGTTTTCTAAGCCTGAAGAAAGCTACCGGACAATACTTTCCATACCTGAGGAAAGTCGACAAATGAATTTGGTGTTTTACTATGCTTGAAGAAATCCACTGATAATGCTTTCCATGCCTGAGGAAAGGCGACAAAGGAATTTTGTGGTTTTCTATACTTGAAGAAAATGCACCGATAACACTTTCCATGCCTGAGGAAATCCGACTTGGCGGTTTTCTATACTTGAAGAAAAATCCACCGATAACGCTTTCTATGCCTGAGGAAAGCCGACTTGGCGGTTTTCTACACTTGAAGAAAAATCCACCGATAACGCTTTCCATGCCTGAGGAAAGCCGACTTGGCGGTTTTCTATACTTGAAGAAAAAATCCACCGATAACGCTTTCCAAGCCTGAGGAAAGCCGACTTGGCGGTTTTCTATACATGAAGAAAAATCCACCAATAACGCTTTCCAAGCCTGAGGAAAGCCGACGATTGCTGAAATTGGTAAGCGTATGATGGTTCGATTATCTCCGAACGTGGGCCGCAGATGATTCACAATTTTAAGTCGATTATCTGACCATATTAAATGCTTAAAATGCCGAAAAATAGACTTTGACGCTTGCCTGGGGTAAAATGGTAATTTTAGTCCCCTTTAAGTATCAGTAAGAATTTTCCGCGTAGTTCTAGCGAAAAATAACTGCTCAATAATCTCGAAAAATCAGTCAAACTAGTCAAAAACACCAGGAATATTCGCTGAAAAATAACTGCTCAATAATCTCGAAAAATCAGTCAAACTAGTCAAAAACACCAGGAATATTCGCTGACAATGTGCAGAGTCTGCCGCGCCACGTCACAGCCTCACCGTGACACGGGAATAACTCCCGTCAGACGGGACAAAATCCCGTGTCACGGGAACATTTCCCCCTTTTTTTTTTTTTTTTTTTTTTTTTTGCTTTTTTGAATCATTCAACGCGTGGATTTTTATGTTTTTGACCCGCAAATTCCAGCGTGCCACGTCGAATTGTACCGTTACACAATAACGGTCACTGTGGCACGGGGAACAGGGTCCGTTGCACGGTTACTTTTTGCTTTAAAATCACATTTTTGCTTCATATCTTCGCCATTTCTCATCTCCTCTATATTTCTCCATTTTCACTTCTTGCTTTACACAAACGCCACGCCGCGCCGCGTTTAAGGAAAACCGCCGGCCGTCCAAGCTCACCGTGACACGGTAACGGTAACCGTGACACGGTGGTTCTGCAGATCTATTTTTCCTTTTTTTTTTATTTTTTTTGCTGCGGTTTGTTGCTACTGTTGTTCGCTGCTGCTGTTGCTGTCTTCCGCCGGAGCTGTCGTCGGGATTACCAGAGCTCCGTCGCGTTTTGAGCGTACCGTGACACGGGACAGCTTTGTCGTGTCACGGATTGTGGTGACCGTGTCGCGGCGGTCTGCTGGTGGTCGGAGCTTTTTCGAGCTTTTGGAGTTCGAATTTTCACCGATTTTGCTGTAATTTCTTGCTATCTTCCTCATTTTCGACCCTCTACAAGCATTCATGTAAGTTTCCTTTGATTTTTGTCTTGAATTTTTCTTCACATAAGTAATTTCATGAAAAACCCTTAAAAATCAATTTGGGGATTTTTGATTTTGAGGTTTTATGTTGAAATTCTTGCCATGATTTTACTTGTATATGTATGTATGTGTGTTTGTGACAAATTTGAGACAAAAATTACATGATTTGATGGAGAATTGAGCAAATCACCATTTTTGGGTACTACTTTGTGAAATGATGTTCATGTTATTTATTTTGTACTTGAAATGGTGAAAAAACGGTGGTGAAGTGTTTCATGATGTGTTGATTCATTGTTTTTGTGCAACTTCGAAACATATTTTGCGTACGTACTATATCGTCATGGAGAACATAGTACCATGCGGCTAGGAGAACTGTAGTATTAGTTTGTCATGGAGAAACTAAATACCATAATTTTGCCAATTTTTAGCCTGGAGGTAAAAATTTAGCGTATAATTCAATAAATAACTAAATAACTTAGGAAATGATGCTAAGTATTTAGATTTTTATAATAGCATGCCTAGGCGACGAGATTGCGATCTTTCTACCCTCGGTCGGCGTCGGCTTTTCGGGAGGACACTCCCACCATTCCTAAGGGTATGGACGACGATGTTTTAGAGTCCAAGCCTCGGGAATACGCGAGTAGAGGTAGGTGGGTTCCACCTCCGTGGACTCCAGGCCAGTTGGTTTTTTGCCATGAAAACCATGTCTTTCATCGCTCACTCTCCGGCATAGTCGATGGCACGCTTCGCCACCACGGTTCTTGAGCCGGCAATTTGATCCCTCGACTTCACCAGATCATTAAGAGGGATCCTGATACGAGCGCCCTATGGGAATTGGCTGGTTTAGTAGATTTCTATACGGCGGTTGTAGGGTTTCGTAGCCCCCGGGGTTGCGGTGCGACGGTCGTTCGCGCATTGTTGGAGTATTTTTGGGATACTACCAACACTTTTCATTTTGCTTGGGGGGAGATGACGGTGACCCCCCTAGACTTCAGTATGATCAGCGGATTGCGCTTCACCGACCGGGCTGTAGCTCAGATGTCTGATCTGTCTTGGGGATCGACTGAGACAACTAATTTGTTGGGTCCGATCGTTCAATACATCAGGTCCCGACCAGTGTCTCGAGGTGGTCCTAGGAGCGGACGATCGGAGCTGGCTTCAGTTTTAGCTCGTGGCTTCGACATGGAGGATACGACGGTTGAGCAGCAAGTGCGGATTTTCATCCTGATCCTGATTTCTATGACCCTTTCTCCCGATAGGAGTTCACGTGTACTCCTTTGCTACCTCCCCGCTCTGGTCAGGATCCATGAGATAGGATCCTATAGCTGGGCCAGCCTTGGATACGCCGATCTCCTCTTATCGCTACGTCATGGCTGTCGGCAGCTGAATGACGAGTCTCCCATCACCGTCTATGGTTTGTAGAGAGTCGTAGAGGTGATGATCTTTTCCCTTTTTGTTTCACTTTAACTTGTTCGACTCATGTGCTAAAGATTACTTTTCATCACAGCTATGGTTCTACGAGTACTTCCCAGGCTTGGCTCCTCGCCGGCGTCGTGGAGCGGTCCATGATTTCCTTGTCGAGGCCAGCTGGCGTGACCGAGGAGAGTCGCGGGTGGAGTCCGTTCCGGCACTTCGTGGGCTACTACGCCGAGGCATCTCTTCCGTTGGCGTAAGGATTAGTTTTGTTGCGTTCTTTCCTTCTGGTGTTGTTTTCGTTGTTTCACGCCTAACTTTTTTATGGTTTCCAGGTTCCCATCGATGTCCAGTACTGTCCTTGGGCCGGGATGACTGATCTACCTGAGGCCCTGCGTCTTTCAGCGTACCGTACCATTTTGGTTGGTACCGGACGCTTTATCTGGTATTTGGGGGAGTGAGTCGTTCGTCAGCATAGCGGCGATCGCTTTGTGGTGCCCTCATCTCCACCAGAGTCGATGTTGGACTCACGCTTGATCAGAGAGTTGATCAACAGGGGAGAGCGCTATACTTTTCCATGGCAGGAGCTTGTACACACGGAGAGTGACTATGCGCGGGATTTGCTTCCCTCTCTGGCTCCTCCACCCCATCTTCCTGAGGTATGATTTCTTTTGAGGATCTTCTTTATTAATCTCTGTTTTAAATAGTCGAATAACTTGATTATTCGATCATATTTTTAGACGACTGTTCGCCCTGTGGGGAGGATCGAGATTCCTCCTCAGTCTGTTCGCTATCCAGGGCCGATTGGTATCACAGAGGACCATATTGTTGACGCGCCAGAGGGTTACAGACAGGCGCAGGAATCTCTGCCCGAGGTCTTTGAGCTGGTGAGTTTTCTTCGATGCATTATTCACCTTTTTAACACTGCTTGTTACTGACTTTTCTTTGTTTTATCCTCAGCCTAACCGCCCGGAGATGATGGGACTCATGAAGCTGGTTGACGCCCTGAAGTATTGCATCATCAAGCTTCGGCGTGGTGCGAGTTGTCGGAGTTCTAGCGACGTTCTTGAGGTATCATTCATTTTTTACTTCTACCATTTGTTTTATTTTGCATTGTTGACACCTTTTGATTTTGTATCTTTCAGGAGCGACGGAGGTCCCGCTCGCGCTCGAGGCCTAGAGGCTTGGACGAGGAGGAGCTTGGTCGTGGTAGACGATCTCCTGAGATTCGCCGGCGTTCTCATTCTCAGCGAGAGCCTCAGACTACTTAGGAGGCTCAGTGGCAGCAGCCTCAGTCTTCCCAGCGCTTTCCGGGCCAGAGTCAGGGGGTGCGACAGTCATTTTCGCAGCCTCCGCAGCCTGAGTTTGGGTCTGTTTTGACTCCCTTGGATCCTGATTCGTTTTCAGCTCCATTGTCCGGGATTCCTCCACCGGTTTCGGGCTTATTCTCAGTTCCGCTGTATGGGATGATGCCTTCACCGACGATTCCAGTGTCTCTGGGCCAATCTACTCCGTTTTCCGGTTGAACGGGTCTGCCTTGAGCTTGGCTACTGTTGGGGCTACGGGGACTAGTAGGGACGCTACTCCCCGTACTCGGATGGTCGAGGGACTCTTCAGTTCGCCGTTCCCATATGCACAGGATGGACCACATGCACAGGGTGGAGATGAGACTGATTCTGGCTCTAGGGACTTTTGACTGAGGGTTTTTGTTTGTACATACTATGATAACACTTGACATATTTATGTATTACGACTCTTTGTACATTATTTACGGCTTATGTATTTATTATTGTGTGTTAGTGTGTGTTTGAGACTCCTTGTGTGTGATTGTGTATTTATTAACGACACGACGAAAAAACATAAGTGGAGTAATGGAGGGTACCGACCTTCCCCAAAAGAAAAAGAAATAAAAAGACAAGCAAAATAAAATTACTTTCCCCAAAAGAAGAGAAATAAAAATAAAATGATAAATAAATAAAATTTCCCTCCCCAAATGATAAAAATAAAAATAAATGAAATTACTTTCCTCAAGACAAAATATAAATAATGTGATAAAGAAATAAAATCTTAAAATAAATAAAATAAAGATAAAATTAAGAATATAAAAGGTGAGAATTTTATTAGAAATAAAACTCTTAGAAAAAAAAACTGAAAAATAAACGGTGAGGATAAAATATTATAAAAAATCTGGATAGATACGGGAAAAGATGAAAAAAGGAGAACGCGTGAAGTGCCGTGACACGACACTGTGTACCGTGTCACGGAAAAGGTTCCCGTGACACGGTAGAACTTCCCGTGTCACGGGACGCGTATTATTCAGCGGTGTGTTTTACGCGTATGAAAAGATAAATTCTGGGCAGTTTCGAGCGTTTTTGCTATAAAATAAGACCAGATTATTCATGATATGCATAATTACGAAACACAAAATAATTTAGAATTTCATATTTCAATAATCATGTCTCAGAATTTTGATAATACATTGCGCGACTGGTCTTATTCTTTGACCAATGCTGAAAAAAGAGAGTTAGAATTGTTTCATGTCAGGGGTTTGCTAGCCCTGCGACACGTAGCTATTGAACACGATTTTCTTAGGGCAACATTAGATTATTGGAGTCCAGAAACACACTGTTTCAAATTTGATTATGATGAAATATGTCCTCTGCCGGAGGAATTTGGTGCAATCTTTGGATTTCCTGCTAGAAATCTTATTGCCATGCCTACCCTACGTGAATATTATTACCAAGATTTTGAACGCCATCTGAATCTAACAGATCCAGATTTAAATAGAATTGTTTGTGGTAATGAAGTAGACTTAGAAAAACTTGCTAACTTATATTTTAATCGCCCTATCTCTGAGTCTTATCATGTATATCGTAGAAGGGCATATATTTTTTGCATGTTTAGCAAGCTACTATTTGCAAACGGTAGGGTAGGACATGCTTGTCTAGCGTCTGTGCTTGAGCATGTTGAATCCGGAAGATCTCCTATGCCGACGTGCCTTAGAGAAACATTTCGTGGTCTTGACGAGGCAAAATCTAACCGGAAAGCCATCAGGAAGGGCTCTTTGGTACTACTGCAGGTAAAAACACGCTCTGAATAGCCCCCGTGACACAAAACAGACACCGTGTCACGGTGGGTGTCTGCCGTGACACGGTTAAAACTGTCGTGTCACGGGAATCTGCAATATTTTTTTTTTACGATTAATTTTTTTTTTTTTTTTTTTTTTTTTTTTTTTTTTTTGTTTTGCAGATTTGGTTGATGGAGCGTTTGGAATTATTTGAAGCCCCCGACGATATTGAAAAATATGGCCCTAACGACCTAGTCCGTAGGAAAAAGAATTACTCTACGAACATGTCGTATGAAGATTGGAAAAATTTCTTTGCAAAGAGGGAATTTTCCATTCGTTGGGTGGTGCCTTGGTGGAGGCTTACTAGGATGGTTGGAACGAATGAAACTCCATATTGTTGTATTCCTAGTATCTCCAAACTGACCTTTTACTGTCCCTCTCGACTGATGCGGCAGTATGGACTTGAACAAGTAATTCCACGCTATAACGATAGTCCTCGTGAAGTATCATTGCATGAAAGTAACGTTCACAAGTACGAGACTTATTGGATTGGAAGACCTTTGTAAACCGTTTCTGCAAGTGACCAAGCTCCTCCTCCTTTATCTAGTGCATACAAGGCATGGTTGAACCCTAGAAGTAGGAGGGAACGATTCGGATCACGCAAGTCTGATGTGAAGAGTCGTCTTGGAAATAAGAAAGCTCCTCCTAAAGATCGTCTAGGTCCGAGAACACAAGGGATTGAGTTTAAGACTCCTATAATGCCAAGAAAGAAGAATTATGTGAAAGGGAAGG
Source organism: Chenopodium quinoa (assembly GCF_001683475.1). Lineage (NCBI taxonomy): Eukaryota > Viridiplantae > Streptophyta > Magnoliopsida > Caryophyllales > Amaranthaceae > Chenopodium > Chenopodium quinoa. The sequence goes on along the minus strand of NW_018742412.1, from coordinate 1,212,684 downwards.
GTAAAGAAAAAATGGTGTATAGGGAGAAACAACCGAAAAAGTTCAAGAGAGGTGAAAGGGGTGAAAGTTCGACTAGGGGTGTGACGGTTCGGGCTACAAAAGACACATTAATGGTGAAGGCCGACCTAATTGAGTAAGAGAAGGATGTTCCTAAAGAGAAGAGAGATTAGATCAATAGTGCTTTGCATTTTATGATTTATAATTATTATTTAAAATAAGGCATATGATGCCAATACTTGTAGTCACATTTATTTTAATAATAGCACCTTTATTTCAGCCTTAAAAATAAAAATTACAATGACTTTATTTATTATTTATTTATCAGAGTCAAGGAGTCGGACGCAATGGAAGAACGAAAATAAAAACTCGAACAGTTAATTCACAACGAATGCACCAATATTGCAAAAATAAAACGGAAAAACTGAAATTCCACCGTGTCACGCTGAAAGGGTCCCGTGACACGGTACAAATTCCCGCGTCACGGCAATATATATATATATATATATATATATTTATATATATATATATATATATATATATATATATATATATTTATATCTTTATTTTTGCTGACAGAGGGTGACGTGGCACGGGAACTTCTCCCGACAGACGGGATAAATTCCCGTGTCACAGGAATTCCCTTTTCCTTTTTTTCCGTTTAGGCCCACCGTGTCACAGTGAACAGTACTGTGACACGGTAGGATGTCCCGTGTCGCGACAATTCCCTTTTTTTTTTTTTGGCCGTGACGTAGTGCTGAACCGATGTGCGTATTTGATCAACAGAGGGCGGATTTTTTTATTTTAAAGTGGCCGGGCCCCCTTGAGGGGTTGCCTACGTATCCTAAAAAGGAATCAGGCCAAACGTAGCTCTATTGGGTCATGAAACCATGCGACTAGGCATAGAATTTCTTGAGTTGATCCAAGTTGGTTAAGTTATGGAAGTCGTTACCATCCATGTCTACCATTTGTGCCGCTCCGCCAGACAGGATGGCTTTAACAATGTACGGGCCTGATCAGTTCGGTCTGAATTTTCCTCTTGGGTCTAACACATTTTTACGAAGTGCCTTAAGCACTAGGTCACCCTCTTTGATATTTCTGGTCTTGAATTTTTTATTAAAATGTCGTGCCATACGCTGTTGGTAGGTTTGGACATGATGCAAAGCTTCCAAGCGTTTTTCATCAAGCAAGACCAGTTCTTCGTATCTTGCTCTAATCCAGTCGACTTCATCTAGTTGGCTTTCCAATGCGATTCGAAGAGAAGGTATTTCGAGCTCGATTGGTTGTACAGCTTCAACTCCATAGACCAAAGAGAAAGGGGTGGCCCCTGTCGATGTACGAACAGAGGTTCGATAACCCCAAAGGGCGAAATGTAGCTTACTTGGCCAATCCTTATAATTTTCTGTCATCTTTTCGATGATAGTTTTCACATTTTTGTTGGCCGATTCGACTGCCTCGTTTGTTTGTGGTCTGTAAGGTGATGATCGGTGATGTTTGATATGATATTTCTGTAATAATTCCGCGCATTCGGCTTGGAAATGTGTTCCATTATCACTGATCATCTCATGTGGTACCCCATAGCGGCATATGATATTTTTCTCAATGAATTGAGCTACGTGTTTTGTCGTCAGCTTGGCATATGAGGCAGCCTCGACCCATTTGGTGAAGTAGTCGATTGCTACAAGAATGAATTCATGCCCCCATTGTCCTAGTGGTGTTATTTTTCCAATGATGTCAATGCCCCAAGTGGAGAAAGGCCATGGAGAAGTATACGTGTAGAGGAGCGAAGGTGGAACATGCTGTAAGTTTGCGTAGATTTAACACTTCATACATTTCTTGACGTATTCGTGACAATCTCTCTCCATAGTAATCCAATAGTAACCTTGTCGTTGAATCTTTTGGACTAACATTTTTGCATTCATGTGAGTTCCACATATACCAGCATGAAGGTTTTCCATGGTTTTATGTGCTTCTTTCTTGGCTAGACATAAGAGATTTCTTCCTATTGCAGTTCTCTTGTGGAGTTCTCCCCTGATGAGCACATACTGTGAGGCCAGGAGCCTCAAAGCACGGTGTGCCCTTTTATCAGTATTAGGAGGGTATTCTCCTCTTGTCACATAATTAAGGATGTCCGTATACCACGGTTCCTCATCTTCTTGTTGTAGTTCCAGTTCATCGTCAAGTGCATGAACATAAGCTGGCTCATATCTTCTCTCTATGGTTAGTGGCATTCTGATTGTATCAGCTGGAATTCGCACCATTGATGCTAATTTAGCTAGTGCGTCGGCGAACTGGTTTTCTTCTCTTGGCAAATACGTATATTCCACTTCCTCTAGTTGCTCCGTGAGAGTTTCTAAATGAGCTTGATACGTAGCGAGACTTTCACTTCTCACTTTCCATCTCTTGGAGATTTGGTTAATGATTAATGAAGAATCACCGTAGATTATGAGTTTCTCAATTCCCAAGGCGACAGTTGTTTCTAACCCCAAAATGCATGCTTCATATTCTGCGGCATTGTTGGTGACATCGAAGTTGATCTTCATGGAAATTGGGATGTGCTCTTCATTGGGTGATACGAGCAAGAATCCTACACCACATCCCTTTTGGTTTGAAGCTCCATCGAAATAGAGCGTCCAGCTATCATCTTCGGTCATGAGTAAATCTTCGTCAGGGAAATCGTACTCATCTTCTTCTTTTTCAGCTTCTTCTAGCGGAAAGTCTGCTAAGAAGTCAGAAACTACAGAACCTTTGATTGCTTTTTGTGGCACAAATCTTAAGTCAAATTGAGCTAGATTGACTATCCATCTTGATAATCTGCCGTTGAGCGTAGCTTTCTTGAACAAGTATTTGAGGGGATCCATCTTGGACACGACATGCACTGTATGAGTGAGCATGTAATGTCTTAGTTTCTGTGCGGCCCATACAAGTGCGAGACACAACTTCTCGAGTGGTGTGTATCGCGTCTCATATCCTTGGAGTTTCTTGCTCAAATAATAGATTGCATTCTCCTCGCTTTCGATTTCTTGTGCTAGCATTTCCCCCATCGTTTCTCTTGTGACCGTAAGGTAGAGTCGAAGAGGAAAGTCAGGTATTGCTGGCGCGATCACGGGTGGGTTTGCCAAATACTCTTTGATTTTGTCGAAAGCCTTTTGGCAATCATCATCCCATGTGACTGGGACATTCTTCTTAAGCTTCTTGAATATAGGTTCACATATCGCTGTGAGCTTTGATATGAACCTACTTATATACTGCAACCTTCCAATGAAGCCTCGAATCTCCTTCTCATTTTTGGGTGGTGGCATGGCCATGATCGCTTTTACTTTTGAAGGATCTATTTCAATCCCTCGAGAACTGATCACATATCCAAGTAATTTGCTTGACGTGACTCCGAATGCACATTTTGCTGGATTTAATCTCATGTTGTACTTACGGAGTCTTTCAAAAAACTTGCGAAGCGCAACAATATGGCCTGGGCGATCTTTAGATTTGACAATCATATCATCGACATAGACCTCCACCTCTTTGTGCATCATGTCATGTAACAATGCTGTAGCTGCTCTTTGGTAGGTGGCACCCGCGTTTTTCAACCCGAAGGCATTACCGTATAGCAATATGTACCCCATTGCGTGATGAATGTGGTTTTCTCCATGTATTCTTCGGCCATCAATACCTGATTGTATCCGGCGTAACCATCCATGAATGACAGGAGTGCATGGTTTGCTGTGTTCTCGACCAGAATGTCAATGTGAGGTAGAGGGAACCCATCTTTTGGGCTTCCTTTATTGAGATCCCTGTAATCAACACACATTTTGACCCTTCCATCCTTTTTTGGGACTGGAACCACATTTGCTATCCATTCCGGATACTTGGATACTCTGATGAAACCTGCGGCCAATTGCTTCCTGATTTCTTCCTTGATTTTGAGAGCCACATCTGGTTTCATTCGGCGCAGCTTTTGTTTGACAGGCTTCATACCTGGAATGAGTGGTATTGTATGCTGAGCTATATCCCTGTCAATTCCTGGCATATCTTGGTATGACCAAGCAAATACATCAACAAATTCACTAAGCAAGGTAATTAGCTCTTTGCGTTCATCTTGACTTAGTGTTAATCCAATTTTTACTTCTTTAACAGTCGTATCATTGGAAATATTAACTGTTTCTGTATCTTCAATAACTGCTGTTTTATTTTCGTGTCTTCCATTGCTTTTATTATTTCTTTGTCATTTTTATCATTATCAAAGCAATATTGATCAGGGCTAGGGGAGTGGCACGCATCGTAAGCAAAGGTACTCATTTTATTGAATTCACTGGCTAATACATCAAGAGAGGCAAGGTCGGCTGCGACCTCACCAGAATTATTAGGACTAGAAAGAGAGGACTCAACAAGAGACTCAGGGTTGAACTCTATAGCAGAAAGAAGGTCGGCCTCGGACTCTAAGGACTCGTCTACAGACTTAGACTCAGACTCGGACTCGGACCTAGACGACTCAGACTCATCAAACATAGAACCCTCGCCAGCGGTTATTTCCAACTTCTCTCCACTCGGCGTAGTGATCCTCAATGTCTTGCGCCATCCCCTTGAAATGTTGTCAGCTTGGACGATTAACTCGGAGGGGTCAAAATACTTGTTCGCTATGACAGCTTGAACGAGCTCGGAGTTATTATTGCAGTCCGGCTTGGATTCATTTTTCTCCATTCCAAAAAGAAGGTTGATTCCCAGATCATCAGAGTTCAGGCTAGCTGACTTCTCGGCTGTGGAGAGCTCTTCATCGATGAAGTCACAATCTAGGAACATCTCGAATCCCGGTTCACGGATCCCGTTATGGACAAATGGTTCGGGGAATTCATAGCATGGGAAGTCTTCCCCTTCTTTGATGTACTGGCCATTGAGGGTGAACGGATATGGATCCATGGCCATTTCCGTCTTCATGATTTGAGCGTTATTGCGAGCCTTCATCTTCAATGCATCTCGTTTCAGATCTTCTTTTGTTGGCTTGAATCCCAAGCCGAAAGTATCCTTCTTGAGCGCACCAGGATGGCCCCAAGATTCAACCATTTTCTTTTTGAGTCCAAGGGTCATTCGAGGGAAATGACCTTGTTTCTTCAGAATGGCATTGATACTGGTGTTCGAATAGGGATCGAAGTCGAGATGGCATTTTTCCTCCTCTTCGATCACGAGAACATCATTTAGTGAAAACCCCCAAAGATCTTCATCTTCTTCGTCATGTTCAACATGAACGATAGGAGTATCAATAACTTGAATGCACATAGGAGAAGCATCGATAGTAATCGGAACCCCTCCAACTATGGCTTTCACTTTTTGGTGAAGCGATGACGGAATCGCCTTTAGCTCATGAAGCCAAGGGCGTCCTAACAACAGATTGAAAGAGGCCTTAATGTCCACCACCTGAAACTTGGTTCGACGTTCAATGGCCCCAGTAGTTATATTCAGTATGATAGTACCCACGGCTTGACGGCGAGTATTATCATAAGCTCGAATCCCTTGAGTGGAGGGAGTCAATTCTTCATTCTTTATACCCAACTTCTTTGCAGTACGGAGTGGGCACACATTGATTGCAGAGCCATTATCAACCAGGCTCATGGGAACATTCATCTGCCTACACACTACAGTGAGGTGTAAGGCCTTATTATGTTGGTCCCCTTCCGAGGGTAGATCCTTATCAGAAAAGGAAATCAGATTGCTAGTACTTGGCAGCTCAGTAGTAAGAAAGTTGACCAATCCTTGAGGAGTCATGTCATCATCGACTCCTATTTTCACCAGAGCATTCATCACAGCCTTTCGATGCTCGTGGGAAGTGTCCAAAAGCTTCTATACATTCATCTCCACCTTGGTCTTTTGCAGTTGTTTGACCACATCGTTGTTCACAAGGTCGATGGGATCAACTATCGGATGTGATTGTGGTGGGAGTGGAGGTGGATTAGGTTGTTGCAACCGTCCACTTCTAGTGAGAACCTTGACCTCAAAGTCCCCCCAAACGTCTTCACTAGTTCCAAGAGATGAACAGGCTATATCCTTGAGATAGACGTCTTCATCATCACTATCCCAAATTCCATTCACTTCTTCAGTACTTGAGATAAATACAACTCCGGTAGAGGTTCATTCACAGGTTGAATGAGTATTGACGGATCAAAGGAGACTTCATCTCCCACGATAGCCAAAGCATCAGAAAGAGGACCTGTTTGAATGTTAGGCTTCTTGCCCCCTGGAGGAACAGGAAGTTGATTGGCATCGATCAGATCTTGGATTGCATCCTTCAGCCTCCAACACTTCTCAGTATTATGACCCTTGCCTTGATGAAACTTGCAATAAGCATTGGGGTCATAGCTAGCGGTCCTATTCTCTGGCCGAGGTTCTGGAAATGGTCCGATTGGCATAATCAGCCCTAGACCATGCAAACGGTCATAAGCAGCATCATAAGTCATTCCCAAAGGCGTGTAAACCCTCCTTTGCCTTTGGAATCTTTGAGGAGGAGCATTAAGGGCCAGCACATCATTGATATTGATATTGTTGGTAACATTATTGGGCTTAGAAGATGAAGAAGAAGGAGTGTCGTTCTTCTTGTTTTTCCAAGTGCTGTTGTGATTGTTGCTACCAACAGACTTCATCAGTTCATCTTCGATATTGATTCCAATATCGTATACAGCGTCAAAGGTACTCAGAGGCAGAAACTTCAAGTGTTGCTTGTACTTATGAGTCAGATTGGCAATGAACAAGCGAACCATTTCTTTCTCCTTGGGAGGATCCACCAGGAGCGCAGCTGTTTCCCTCCACCTGCTTAAGTAAGTGGTGAAGCCTTCATTCACTTTCTATTTGAGGATGGAGAGTTCACGTTTAGAAGTCTTGGCCTGAATGTTACACTTGTAACGATTCATGAAGCTTTCAGCAACATCCTCCCAAGTCGTGACATGTTTGGATTCCAAAGAATAGAACCGCTGTTGACAGGCATGCTCTAAGGAAAGAGGGAACACCGTAGGGAAGAGTGTCACATCTACTCCCTTAAGAGCCATAGTTGCAGAAAAAGCCTTCAAATGGAAAAGTGGATTATCAGTAGGCTTGAATTTGGGAATGTCAGCAGTGGAAAACTTCTCAGGAAGCTTCTCTCTTATGGACGAAGAGGTGACAGGCTGTTCCACATAAGTGAACTCTTCAGAAATCTTGCTCATCTGTTCCTTGATCTTGTCCATTGCAGCAGTAGTGACATTGTTTTGATTATCTCGCTCTACAGTGCTGACTCTGGTGGTGAGTGTCTTCATCATGTCAGACAATCTTTCGATTGTCCTGTTGAGGTTCTCAATGTCTTCCTTAGTGGCCATTGGTTGAAAGTAGACTGGAGACGGATCTCGTGGAGATGATTGAGGTGGTTTCCTTGTACGCCTCTTTGGTATAAGAGGTTGTTGAGGTATGGGCTCGAACCGTAACAATCTACCCCTGCTTCTTGTCCAAGTGTTGTGACACCGAAACAAACACACCTTTAATGACCAAACTTAACCTTAACCTATCTGGATTAAAGAATTTTTTTTTTTTATTAAAAATCTATAATTTTGAAACTCTACTTATTATTTTATTTTTTTAAAAAAAAACATGGGAGGATACCATCCGACTTACTCCGAAAAAAAAAACGACACAAAAACGAGACTTCCCTAAAATACGGTCAAAAAGTGGTGCACGACTAAAAAACGTGTGTGAACACGATATGTGAGTGATTAGGTGAGGTTATAGACGCGTGTTTTGACCGTATAGCTAGACACGACACAAAACTGGACACAACATTCGCACGAAAATCGAAAAAAAAGACTGACAGGACACTTTCCTGGGCACCGTGTCACGGTGCAGACTGTCGTGACACGGTACAGTCTGCCGTCAGACGGTAGACTTCCCCGTGTCACGGCACTGTTCACCGTGGCGCGGCAGAACATGCCGTGACACGGTGCGCAGTTCCAGGTCAGTTTTTGTGATTTTTTTCAGATTTTAATCGATTTTAGGTCCGTACTAATTACTATGTGAGGATAAAAACCCCCGGTCATGGGTTAAACAAAAGATCAAACACATGAGGGTTAGCACCAAACAACCACGTAGCATTTAGGCATGATGATAAAAAAAAGTTCGCAACCTAGAGTCGAGATCTATGTTCAACTATTGGTCAAGCTTTGGGTGTCAAAAGGGTACCATGGTTAAGAGTTTGGAAGCATTATCAAGGCAGCCTCCCTTGAGGGTGTATGCCAACGGGCGGCTCCGCGAGTTCGTGATGAAATCGAACTCGACTCCATGGTTTGGGTGGATTTAACAACTCGGATGAACCCTTATTGCCATGAGCGTTTTTGGGTCGATAGAGCTTAAATCCCCCGGGGCTAAGACGCATGTAGAACACATACGTTTTTTCAGAAAAATCGAAGGAAGTCGACTGTGAGAAAAGAAAATAAGCCACCGGACTGATTTTAGGACTGCCGTGACACGACATAAATTCCCGTGTCACGGTACTGTGCACCGTCAGACGGTGCACTGTACCGTGACACGGCAGATTCATCCGTGGCACGGCAGTCAGAAAATCTGACTGGTGCCCTGTTTTCTTTTGCGCGCAACCAAGTTATCCAATTTTTCCTACGGGACAGACCTGAACGCGACGTTAAAACGTCTACGCAGATGTAAAAATGCCAAATTAATCACAGGAATATTTTTTCAAGAATCTTTCAAGTCTCATCCTCTCATCTTAATTAAATATCGATCACTCAAATCGATAAATAATTAAGAATCCTCCCCAGTGGAGTTGCCAAATTGTAGGCGTCGCTCGAAGTGCGCCTACGTAAAAAGCATGTGGTGAATATGCTTTGCACTCATAGGAAGTGGGAATTGACATAATACGATTAGGGACAAGGAAAGTAGGGAGCCGCCAACAAGTTTTTAAGGAACTTGTAAACCGTTCACGGATCATAAAAGGCAACCACGAATAAGGGACAACGATAGGCAACAACGATTGACCCGTGAAGGTTACACCCCATTCATAATCCATGAGATTACTAACTCCATATGGTTCGGAACCACTAAAGGAGGATCGGGGATGATGGTACGAAGTGAGTCATGGAGTCACATTCGCCCGTGTTGGCCTCTACTCGATTCTTATAGTGAAAAGCATTCCTGTGATCTCAAAGGCATACAAACAACAATTCAATTCGCTCCAAACTATTATTTAACTAAATTGGTTTAAGGTTAATGCACACATAATTCTAAAATATTGGTGATCACTTGATTTAATAACAAGATTAAAAAGGAACCTAAGCCGGTTGTCCAAATTATCTTATTAGGCGTGATTTTCAATTACATATTCCCTTTAAACATGCAAAATGGTGATCAATAAAAAATATAATAGAACAACATTAATATTAAAACCAAATTAATCACAATTCCAACAACATAAAACCGTTAGACAAATAATAGAAATAAAAGGAGCATGATCCTTACTTCGATTCTGTTTGTTTGCAACTACAAAATAATAAACGAGTTAGTAACTTCAAGGAAATAAATAAACAATAACTAAATTAAATTAAATAAAATAAAGTTGATTTTGGGGCCAAAAACTCAAAGAGTTCTACCTTTCACGCCTTGGTTTAAGGACAGAACCTCGAGTAAAATATGGACTCCTTTGAGTGCTTGAAGAAGGAATTTTGAAGTGAAAAGGGTAGGCTAGTGTTTAGGCTAAAGCATAGAAGAGAGAAAACAAAATAATAAAATTACTCGGTGCCCCGTACATCAGAAATGAGGGGGTATTTATAGGGAAAATGTGCTGAGGGAGCACACGGAACCCTAAAACGATAAAAACCCTAAAAAAGTATCATGGACACGGTCATACTGTACGGTGACACGGTCAGACTGTACCGTCAGACGATGCACTTTCCCGTGACACGGTACAACTTTGGAGTGACGCGGGAAATTTTCAGAAAACGGGAAGAAAAACGCGTTAAGGGTTTACGCGTAAAGAACACGGAACGTCCCGTGTCACGGCAGACCTCCCGTGTCTCGGGAAGTCCTACCGTCAGACGGGAAGAATTCCCGTGACACAGTGGCAATCTGCCGTGGCGCGGGAATTTTTCAGTCCATTTTCCGTCTAAATTCATTTTTAACTCTAATTTCTTTCGGCTTTTAAAGTACCGATTGATAATTTCGGGCTTTTTTCTGACTTTTATTATTCGAGCTAAAATAAGAAAATAATTAAATAAAAATAAATAAAAGGTTTGGGCCAAAAATAATAAAATAAAAAAATAAAAAAAGGTTTGGGTTTAAAATAAGTTGGGCTGAAATTAAAACTATGCTTTTACCAAACATCAAGACTAAACCATGGACCGTTCAAAAGTATGAATATAATAAAATACGATTTTTTAAGCACTCTCGGGATTAAATACTAAACCCGACCAATAGTGGCGGTGAAAGGTTATTTATCATCGGGTTTGGTTTTGGGGAGACATTTATCATCGTATTTTTTCCTTGCAAATAAAAGGTTAAAATAGTCATTCGACATTTATGATGATACTTTTTTATAACTAGAGTGGTACTGTTTACGTACTATAATGTATGTAATTCCTCTGTTCTATTAATATTACGATAAAGAAATATGCGTTCTAATTTTGACCGGTATTTGCGCCAGGCGCTACAGTTAAAAAATGGCGCGAGTCTCTGAATGCTGGCGCCAATTTCCCCCAATACCGAGCCAAAAATATGCGTTCTAATTTTGACCAGTTTTTCGTATTGTTTGCTCGATCCTACTTCCTGATTGAATTTTTTCTGATTTTTCTGAAACCCATATGTGTTCTACATATGGACATAACCCTCTGGGAATTCATGCTCCATCTACCCGATTGAATGCTCCGTGCAACAAAGGGTACATCCGAGATGTTGAATTCACCAAACCATGGAAGCGAGTTTTTCTAAAAACTCGCGGTGTCCCATCCACTCGCGCCAACCCTTCACAGTTAGGCTTCCGCGCGGTGCATCCGGACAATTAACCATGGACCCTCTATTGACTAAACCATATCCCGAACTTTAGAGAACTAGAGCCATGGTTAGGTTGCGAACTCATTGCATCATATTGTGCCTACTTGACTAATTGTGCATTATTTGTTGTGCATATATATTCTATGTTTCTCTTAACCGTTTGTTAACTTGTGTTGAGATTAAATAAATTAATGACTTAAAGAACTTTGCTTAATTAATTAATTAATTAATTAATTTGAGTCAATAAAGTCTAATATTTTAATCGGAATTGACCTAGTACGACTTTAGGCATACCCAAGTTGACTAATAACACCAAAAACAGTCCCAGACCGAAGCTCCACTATTGGCGCCAAGGTCTGAGCTGTAGCGCCATACTATGGAGTGTAGCGCCTAACGACAGCTATGTTGTCTGGCACCAAGCTCCACATTGTGACGCCAGTCCTGTCGCTTAGCCGACAGTTCGGAGTATTGGTCGAGTCATCACCAAGGGTCTAATTAACCAGTTTGCTAATTAATTCGGTTAATTTTCGCTGTCAATAACACCTTGTCGAGTCATTATCGAGTCTTAGTCACATAGTCTAGCCACATGGTCATGACACGAGTCTTAACATGTCACATACACTCACTAATCTTAGCACACACTTTGAGTACACATCACCATGACCATGTCATAGGTCCATGCATGAGTCGATCTTTCCGTCATTTGAGTTGGGGTACATTCTACTCCTAATCCTTTATATCCCTCCACCTCCATCATCTTATTCTTCTTCACATTCTTCCATCTTTCTTCACTTCCTCCATCCATTGCATGTTGAATAAAGTTTGAGTCAAATAATTAACAATAAGTATCCCCAAATTCCTTTTCCACAGTACTTGGTCGAGGAGAGAAGGGCGATTAATCAAGAACAACCTCTTTATTCAAGTCTAGCTTTTTTATAAACCAATTCGTCAAAAGAGGAAGGCTAAGAAGATAATGGCAACTCAAGAAGAAGTCAATGATCTTAAGAACCAACTGGCTACTGTGACTGAGACACTGAAGCTTCTCGCACTTAAGGTCGATGATCCCGTGAAGCAACAACAAATGAACCTCATGCAAGAAAGTTTGATCAAGCTATCTAGTGACTATAAATTTCAGGGCATGAGTTCATAAGGGGTCTTGCTGGACAAGGAACTTCTTCCACATAAGTTCAATGCCACTGACATCCCTAAATTCAAGGCAATAGATAACCCTTACTTCCATCTAAGAGCTTTTGAAACCATAATGAGCATTAAGAGTATCGATAAGAAGGTTTTTCCCTCTCTGTTCTCACTATCTCTTGAAACTGTTTGCCAACAATGGTACTTCTCCCTTGACAAGGAGAAAACCTCTACCTGGGAATCGATAGTAAACGCTTTCGTTGATAGATACAAGTGCAATATTCAAGTTGAAACCGACCATAGACAACTTGAGATGTTAAGACAAAAAGAGAATGAAGGTTTTACTTCTTTCTTTAATAAATGGAGGGAAACTTCCGCTAAGATGATTGAGGTCCCCACCGAAAAGGAATCTGTGAGGATGTTTATCAAGAATCACCAAGAAAAGTATTCGAAGCATTTAAAATATCAACACAACTTGAATACTTTCAAGGCCGTTTATGACATCGGAATTGAAATCGAAGATGACCTCGCAAAGCAAAAAGCTACCAACAATAGTAACCACGGTGGCTGGAAAGGAAAGAAGAACGAAAATCCTCCTTCTTCTGAAAACGCCCACTCTAGTAACAATGTTAGTACCTTTGATCTCAGTGAAGTTTTAGCCATAGATAACCAAGGATCTAAGAAGCAACTGAGGAAAGACTTCACCCCCATTGGGATGAGCTACGATACTGCCTTCAATCAACTCCATGCCAAAGGACTCATTACTCCCATTGGACCTATTCAAGATCCTGCACCTGAAAAGAGATTACCTAGTTGGAATCCAGACGAACACTGCAAGTACCATCAAGGTAGGGTTCATACTACTGAGAGCTGTTGGAAGCTAAAAGAGGCTATCCAACATTTGATTGATGATAACAAGCTTCCCATGCCTCCAGTTAACAAGAAGAGCGAGTGATGATGAAGGACATAACACAAGACAAGAGCCGAGCTTCAACGACAAGATTTCGTGACCTCTTTTTCTATTTCTTCTTCATTTTTTCCTTTCCCCAATAAGTCTAGCATAGGCACCATAATTTTATAGGATTTTTCCCTTTTTCTTTTTTAATAAAATGAGCATTTATTTCCTTATATATGATCATCACATTGCATTGCAAAAAAAAAAAAAAAAAAAAAAAAAAAAAAAAAAAAAAAAAAAAAACTATGTCGAATTAAGCACAAGGTATACCAATGATTTGAGGCACCCTTGTAGCCACATCATATCTCCTTTCACCCTTCAAATATGCAATCCTTTCTTCATAAACCACTTTGAGCCTCGTGTAACGATAGACCCTTCATTTTTTTCAACCTACATCTACCTAACCTAGGGATGGGATGGTGTGTAACTTATGCAATTCTAAAGAAAGCTTGAGCAAATTCAAAAGAAAGCAATAGCAAAAAATAAGCAAAAATAAAAAAAAAATGAAAACAATTGTACAAAAGGGTAAGTGTTCCAATGTCTTTGATATGAAAATATCTTCGATAAGAACACGTCTCAGATTGCGTCTCTTATTGAGTGCTCGGTATCGTGCCTGAGAAAAAGGAATGCCAAGTGAGTTATAGACCGTATGATCGGGATTTCCCACACTTATTAAAATAAAATAAATGCTAAAGCAAAAAAGAGAGCTAAAAAAAAAGAGAGTAGGAACTCAAGCATAAAAATATAAAGATTCAAAAGCGAGGTTGCACACCTTGGGGGCTTATCGAGGGTCTTGAGCCTTTATCCTCTTCTTCTATAGCCTTTAGCCTAACCACGTTACAACCCTTAAAAATACCTTTTTGAAGTATACACACTTGTGCGAGGATTGGCTAGAGCTACGTTCGGCCTGATTCCTAACGGATACGTAGGCAACCTCACATCAAGGTGCGGCCGTAATAAACATGCATTCATATACACACACTTGCACCATGATCATATCAAGGGTTCCCTATGCTCATCCCTATTCACTTAGAGCTAGACTTGGGGGCTTGATCCCTACATCATTAGATTACCTAGCCTAAGAGTCACCACCATTTGACTCTTTCAACAAATAATATCTTTCCACACACTTAGCTTTTGTAGCTAAGCTTTAGTATCACTTTCACACACATCACAGATACATGACCAAATATACTTCCCTTAGGAACCCTTTGTCATGCATCACCGTTGAAGTATGCCTTGTCATATCAACATCACTCATCAATCATAATCATCATTGCGTCGAAGTATGAAGTACTTAGCCTCCGTGCCTAAGTTACTCAAATACTTTCATCATTGAGTCACCCATTGAGATAGCCTAGGATGGATTAATCCTTGCACCTTGAAAGATAGTATCAAACAACATTTGACTAAGCTCATTCAACATGCATCTTCAAACTTTGATTCTTTTTCGCGTCTTTCTTTTTCGGGAGAAAGTCGGTACCCTCCACAAAAATGACGGAAAATTTTTGCTTTTTGCATTTTTGAGTCACGTTGAGTCAACACTATGCACACACGGGTCACGAGTCACACGTGTCATTTTACTTTGAGTCGAGTCAACCTCAAGTCGATCACATCGAGTCAAGTTTATACCTTGAGTCGTGTCAATTCAATGAGTCAAGAAACGTTAAGCCTTAGGTAAACCCTAAGATGATTAAAGAGATTGGCAAAGTTCTATAGTCAAAATAAATACAGGTGCAGCAGAACATGGAAGACCCTATCACAGCGTTCGGCGACAGAGTCAATTCTTGGCGCCAGAGATATTTCAGCAGCGACAGAGCTCGAAGCCTCTCAGAAAGGTGATTTCGACCTCATACAACAATTTCGGGTTCCTTGGTACGCCAGTTAGCCCCTATAAGCAATTTGACATGATTGAGTAGTCGATTTGATTATAACCGCAAATAAGTGATCGACCTGACGAAAGATCGTCTCACTTAGCTTAAAGCGCCTAAGCATTGGCTCAAAAGCAGAAAAGGCACCGACGTATAGGTTCAAAGCAACGAAAGCGCCGACGTACAGGCATAGCAGAAGCAAAGTTCGAGCGAGCTTTAAAGATCGACAAGTGTTGGTCTTCGGTAATTTTCTTCGGAATATTATCGCAACAACTGAGGATGACTTCAAGTAAAGTTATTTTCAACAGCGTTCGCTAAGATTGTGGAAGTTGTCACGAAAGATTTGAGAAGATAGCATGAGATGGGCGGTCTTCGACAGCGTTCGCTATGATTGTGGAAGTTGTCACCAAAGATTTGAGAAGATAGCACGAGATGGGCGGTCTTCGACGGCATTCGCTAAGATTGAGGAGGTTGTCACCCAAGATTTGAGAAGATAGCACGAGATGGGCGGTCTTCGAAGGCGTTCGCTAAGATTGTGGAGGTTGTCACCAAGATTTGAGAAGATAGCACGAGATGGGCGGTCTTCGATGACTTTTGCTATGATTGGAAAGGTTGTCACTATGATTAAAGAAAAGGCTCAAGATGTAGCAACATTGATCGACGGCATTCCCTAGATTGCGGAAGATCGTCAAAACAAGCAGCAAGATGGCGTCCCCTAGATTGTGGAGAATTGTCACAAACAACTGAGGATTTTTTCAAGAGAAGAAATCTTCGGTAGTATTCCCTAGGATGTGGAATATTATCAATGCAGATGAGGATTGTTTCAAGAGAAATAATCTTCGACGGTATTCCCTAGGATGTGGAATATTATCAATGCGGATGAGGATTGTTTCAAGAGAAATAATCTTCGATGGTATTCCCTAGAATGTGGGATATTATTAATGCGGATGAGGATTGTTTCAAGAGAAGCAATCTTCGATGGTATTCCCTAGGATGTGGAATATTGTCAATGCGGAAGGGGATTGTTTCAAGAGAAATAATCTTCGATGGTATTCCCTAGGATGTGGAATATTGTCAATGCGGAAGAGGATTGTTTCAAGAGAAATAATCTTCGATGGTATTCCCTAGGATGTGTAATATTATCATTGCGGAGGAGGATCGTTTCAGGCGAAGCAATCTTCCAAATTTGGAAACAGTTACAGGCGTAGCGGTTTTCAAGCAGGATGGCATTCTCTAGCTTGCAGAAGGTCATAAAAGCAATCGGTTACTTTCAGAGACGTGTGCTCGACGGTGCAAGATACGTGTTTCTTAACTCTTTTATCTGTTTAACTAATGCTAGTTTTGCAGGTATCGGCGTTACAAGAGTGATTCTGGATCGCAGAACGTTCTGAATCATTCTCCGGCCCTATCGATACTTTGACTTTTGTTTTCGAAACTCGCATTTCTCCAAACTTAGTCAAAGTGGGGGCTTCTGTAGACACCCATTTTTGTCTCCCCAAAACCAAACCCAGTGATGAGTACCTTTCACGTCGAATCATAATCGAATGAAACGAAAGTGTGGAAAGGTCTAGTGTTGCGGAAAGTTTTTATTTCTTTTCTCTTCTCTCTATTTTTGAAAACTTATTTTAAGAAAACAGCCAATCCAGTTTGGGTTGTCCATGATATGGGTCCAATGGTAGTGTAGTTGGATGGGGCTTGCAAAGACCTTTCCAACGATATATTATAAGCCCAATTCCGATGAATATTGAGGAAGTTATGGCCAATTTACTAAACTGGGCCCGGTTTGAGCTTTATGTACGGCCCAATGATCTAGGGGAGGGCCTAATATGATTTATCATTTCTTATGCAATTAGGAATAGTTTTAGTCTTCTAGAATCTTCTAGAAGGTTCTTTTCATTCCTAATTCAATTAGCATTGATAAATTGACTTTTGTTGACTTTTCAGAGTTTTAATCAAAATCAAATAGCATTTTCGAAGAAATTATATTATTTTATCCTCCAGTACGGTAAACTTATCGGATTTTCGAAAACGCGTTGGTATCAGGCTTGGCGCCTAACTCCAGGCCTTGACGCCTGGAACCAGGCCTGGCGCCTGGCACTAGCCATTGGCGCCTGGCGCTAGTGGTGGTGCATGGCGCCAGCTAGCCAGGGTTGGCGCCAGCCCTGTTTTCTGAGGGTCAGACTCTGTTTTTTTAATTTATCTTTTTTGGCTGATTTTCTCTATAAATATCGTATTAAAAACTCTGTTTTCATTCATCATCTACATCCACCATTAACCATAAATCATCTACATCCATCATTCATCAACAATCATTATTCTTTAGCATTCTCTAAATCATTCATCTCTCTTAAAACAAACATTCAATTCTTTCAAACTTTGCTTTTCTTATACAAAATTCCGCATTCACAAGATCTAGAAACACCTAGCCATATTCGAAGTTGCCTTCGCCCTAGACGTGAAAGGGTTTAATTTTTGAGGGTTTGGTCCCAAATCTCTCTTTCAATTATTTAATTTAATTGTTTGATTATTATTTTCCTTGAAGTTACTAACGTGTGTATTTTGTTATTAGAAAGAGGCACGAGGCATCAAAGTAAGTACTTTAATTGATTTTATTGATTTATGATGTAGAAATCATGTTTAAATTGTTATTATGATATTCCTAGTATCATGTCTAGGGCAATATTAAATATTTTAAATATGATTGTTGCAATGCCTTTTATGTTCTTCCTAATACTTATGATTGTTAGTATCATGTTAGGGCTAAAGACTTGATTTTTATTGCTTAGTGACATGTTAGGGTTTGTTATTAATCTTGTTAGTATCATGCCTAGGATCTTGCTATTTTTATTATGCTTTAATATTAATATGAACATGATCATGAATATTATTATTGTTATTTTGATGATTATTTTATTTATGATGATTATTGTTGTGATTGTAATTTTATTGTCATGATAATCATCATTATTATTATTATGTTGCTTGATATTTATTTTTATTGCTTGATCACACCTTTTATGCATGTTTAAAGGGAATTGGTACTTGTACTCACGCTTAATAAGATAATTAATAATCTTGTTAGGGTTAATGTGATTATAAATTCAAGTGATCGCTAATAATAGATTTATTTGTGCATTAATATTCAACCAACATAGATTAAACAGGTTTAGAGCTAAACTTATTGATTGCATGTTAATCAGAAAGCGCACATGAATACGGTCAGAATAAAGTAGAGGTCTATTATTAGGGCAGGTTCAATCTCTTTTAGGTTGGATTTGTACCTTCATCCCCGAACCTTTATTTGGTTCTAGACCTTATGGAGTTGACGATCTCTTGCGTCGTTAAGGGGTGTAACCTTCACCTCGTGAACGGTTTATAAGTTCCTTAAGAAACTTGTTGGCGACTCTTTTGCTCTATCTTCTTCCCTTTTGGACGCCACCGTACTTTAGTGTATGATCACAGTGAGGTTCAAGCTAGTGGGATTTTAAAGGCTTGAAATTATTCCCTACAATAGTCCATGGATTAGTGTTGATGTTTAGTCAAAGCATAATTTATTTTAAATTTCAGCCCAAGCCTTTTTTATTTTATTTTATTATTTTGGTCCAAACCTTTTATTTATTTTATTTATTTATTATTTTAGCCCAATTAATAATAATAATTCACAAATGGACCGAAATTATCAATCGACACTTAAAAATGCTGAACGAAATTAGGGTAAAAAAAATGAATTTAGACGGAAAAACGGACTACAGGTTCCCCGCGTCACAACTGTAAGCACTGTGTCACGGGATCTAGTGTCGCGCCACGGTGGAATTCCCCGTGACACGGTGCCTGTACTGAGACATGGGGAAATTCCGTGTCCATTCCGTGTAAACCCTTCACGCGTTTTATTCCCCGTACCTTAAATATTTCCCACGTCACATAGTTGTCCACCGTGTCACGGGAATACGCCCCGTCTGACGGTGCTAGGCACCGTGTCACGGTGCTCACTTCCGTGTCGCGGTGAAATTTTTAGGGTTTTAATCTTTTTAGGTTCCGTGTGTTCCCTCTTCTTATTTTTTTCTATAAATACCCCTCATTTATGATGTACAGGGTATCAATGAATTCTCTTTTTTTTTCTCTATTCTATGCTCTAGCCTAAACACTAGCCTACCTTTTCTCTTTCAAAATTCCCCCTTCAAGCACTCGAAGAGTCCATACTTTACTCGTAGTTCTGTCCTTAAG
Source organism: Chenopodium quinoa (assembly GCF_001683475.1). Taxonomy (NCBI): domain Eukaryota; kingdom Viridiplantae; phylum Streptophyta; class Magnoliopsida; order Caryophyllales; family Amaranthaceae; genus Chenopodium; species Chenopodium quinoa. Next base: position 1,193,493 of record NW_018742412.1, on the reverse strand, counting down.
CCAAGGCGTGAAAGGTAGAACTGTTTGAGGGTTTGGCCCCAAATCAACTCTATTTAATTTAATTTAATTATTATTTTACTATTTTTCCTTGAAGTTACTAACTCGTCTATTATTTTATAGTTGCAAGCAAACAAAATCAAAGTAAGAATTATGTTCCTTTTATTTCTATTATTTTTCTAACGATTTTATATTATTGAATTTATTGATAAATTGCTTCCAATATTAATGTTTTTTCTATTGTTATTATGATCACCATATTACATGTTTAAAGGGAATATGTAATTGAAAATCACGCCTAATCAGATAATTTGGACAACCGGTTTAGATTCCTTTTTAATCTTGTTTTTTAATAAAGTGATCACAAATTTTATAGAATTATATGTTGCATTAATATTAAACCTATTTAGCTTAATAATAGTTTGGAGTGAATTGAATCTCTGTTTGTATGCCTTTGAGATCGTAGGAATGCTTTTCACAATAAGAATCGAGTAGAGGTGTATACGGGCGAATTAGACTCCATGACTCACTTCGTACCATCATCCCCGATCATCCTTTCGTGAATCCGAACCATATAGAGTTAGTAATCTCATGTATTATGAATGGGGTGTAACCTTCACGGGTCAATCTTTGTTGCCTTCGTTGTCCCCTTTATCGTGGTTGCCTTTTATGATCCGCGAACGGTTTACAAGTTCCTTAAAAACTTGTTGGCGGCTCCCTACTTTCCTTGTCCCTAATCGTATTATGTCAACTCCCACTTCCTATGAGTTCCAAGCATATTCACACATGCTTTAACGTAGGCGCACTTCGAGCGACGCTTACAATTTGGCCACTCCACAAGGGGAGATTCTTGGTTATTTATCGATTTGAGTGATCAGTATTTAATTAAGATGAGTGGATGAGACTTGAAAGATTCTTGAAAAATATTCCTGTGATTAATTTGGCATTTTTGCATAACCATAGACGTTTTAACGTCGCATTTAGTTCTGTCCCGTAGGAAAAATTGAATAACTTGGTTGCGTACGAAGGAAAACAAGGCACCAGTCAGATTTTCTGACTGCCGTGCCACGGTGCAGTTTACCGTCAGACGGTGTGCAGCATCATGACACAGTGCTCTCTACCGTGTCACATCAGTCCTTAAATCAGTCCGGTGGCTTGTTTTCTCTTCTCACATTCAACTTCCTTCGGTTTTTCTGAAAAAAACGTGTGTGTTCTACATACGTCTTAGCCCCCGGGGGGTTTAAGCTCTATCAACCCAAAAACGCTCGTGGCAATAAGGGTTCATCTGAGTTATTAAATCCATCCAAACCATGGAGTCGAGTTCGATTTCATCACGAACTCGCGGAGCCGCCCGTTGGCATACACCCTCAAGGGAGGCTGCCTTGCTAATGCGTCCAAAATCTTAACCATTGTACCCTTTTTGACACCCAAAGCTTGACCAATAGTTGAACATAGATCTTAACCTTAGGTTGCGAACTCTTTTTACATCATCTTGACTAAATGCTACGTGGTTTATTTGGTGCTAACCCTCATGTGTTTGCTCTTTTTCTTTAACCTATGACCGAGGGTTTTTTTTATTTCAACATACTAATTAGTAAGGACTAAAAATTGATCAAAACCTGGAAATTATGCAAATTCAGGCCTGAAATTGCGCACCGTGTCACGGCAGGTCTGCCACGCCACGGTGTGCAATGCCGTGACACGGTGCATTGTCCGTCTGACAGTGCACTGTACTGTGTCACGATAATCAGCACAGTGACACGTGTAAGGAGGGTGATCCCATCGTAAAGGGTACTCTCCTTAAATGTCCTTAACCACTTAAAAGCCTAGGACTTTACACTTGTTAAGGTGTAGTAGGATTTGAATTCCTGACTGTTTGGGGGACCTTGAATTAGAATTGATTCTATCATCACGCTTTTTTTATAAGAAACAAGTAGGAGTCGGCAACGAAAAACTCATTAAACCTCATTCATGCCTTTCTTCCATGTGGAGTTCATGGAATAATTAGCACAAATCATAAGTTTACCCATGCCCAAATTGGTCTATAAGCCAGAATTGAGTTTGGGAGCGAGGGTACTAAGATAACGTTCCTTTTAGAGGGGAATCGTTATCCTAGCCCTAGTACGACCTCTACTAGCTCTTCCTTTTTCACAATTTCATCACCAAACAATATACGCAACGCGATACCTAAAACTATGTTAGTTGATTTTATTTACAAGCATTAATTCACGTAGGAATTACATTGCAAAGTCTTTATTCTTATTTAATAATATTCGTGAAAGAACAATAAGTAAACAAGATTCGCCTTGGCTTAGGTGATCAACCAACAATTATTTAATTCAATTATAGTCTTTATTTAACGTAAGAAACTATGTGGAATTGATTAATTAATTATTTTAAAAGTGATCAAACAACACTAATTAATTTATTAAAGTTCTTTTAAACAAGAAAATAAAGGTGATTTAACTAAGTGCTCGGGAATTTACCACTTCTCTTTGTAGATCTCCGTTTAGAACACTTATGGACACCTTCTTGTTGGGGGACCTCCACCGTAGTAACAAAGTATCGGAAGGGTGAGTGTTTAGGACAAGAGGGCTAGGTTGCACAAGTTCATAAGTTATTTCGCCAGAGTTTTAAGGTTAATTTCTGTCTGTTGAAGCCTCGGTTTAAGCTCGTATTGATAGAGAAGGATTAGGTTTAGAGTTTTGAGCAAACAGCCATAGAAGGTGTCGCGCGCAACAGATGAAATTGCGCGTGGAAACCCTGCGCAAGTTATAGAGTTGTGCTGCTATGTGCAGCGCAACTACTGGTCTTGCGCGCGGCTTTATGGTAAGATTCTATTTTTTATTTTCCATATAATTTCCGAATAATTACAAATCTTCAGCAACGCAACTCTGGAAGTTGCGATGGGTGTCGCGCGCAACTGAAATAGTCGCACGCGGCAGCTTAGCGCGACTTTGTGAGATGCGCCCGGCTTTTTCTACGGCAGCACTAAGTTTTAACCTAGGCGCTCCTAAATCCGTCATTATTAGGGTTTAAGAACGGGCTTAAGCCTAATTATGATCGGGTTTAGTTAATTGGACCTTTGTTTTGGCTTTTCTTTGATTTGGGCTAGTCTTTTGTGTTTTGTTGCTTAACCAGTTATCCATAAGTATTCATCACTTTGATCCAACACGAAGATGGCTTTATTTATCGTGATTGCACTTCCTGTCGGGACAGGAGGCCAAAGTAGATGTCTAAAGTTAGCCCCCACTTTGATCGAGTGTAGAATAGACGATGATCAAAGTAGTGAAGGATATAAGTCTGAGACTCATTCTGCAAAGTTCTCTAAGGATAGAGAATCTTTCAGTAATGTTTAAGGATGTCGAAACAATCCTTGGGTTGCTAAGTGTTTAAAACAAGTATTGTATACACCCAAATGTGTCTCCCCAAAACCAAACCCAGTGATGAATACCTTTCATGTCATTTGATTATCAAGCAAAGAGAAAGTGTGAAAAGTCTAGTGATGAGGATGTTTTTATTAAAATATCTCTTCTTTCTGTTTTTGAAAATATTTATTTTCTTACCCTATTTTTGATAAACGTGCATTCCCATTTTATTTTGGTCCATGATATGGGACCAATAATAGTTTAGTTGGATGGGGCTTGAAAAGACCTTTCCAACGATATATTATAAGCCCAATTCTGATGAATAATGAGGAAGTTATGGCCAAAATACTAAACTGGGCTCAAACCGGTTTTTACCTACGACCCAATGATCATGTGGAGGGTCCAAAGGTCTAATCCTATTCCTAAATTAATTAGGATTAATTAGAAACTTCTATAAGTTTCTAAAATATCTTAATTATCCTTTTTGAAAAGATAAGATTAAAGAATTTGAGTTAAATAAAAACTTTCCTTTTTTAAAACTTTCCTTTTTCTTAAATTCTAATTCTATTCGAATTTAAAGATGTTCAAAGACAGTAAGATTTTATTTTTGTGCCTCATAATCATTATCCAAATTTTATATGTTTGGATAGATCTTGAAATTATCTTTCCAATGATATATTATAATATTAAATCCGAGTTATAAAGAAAAAGATATGAATGAGATATGAAACTCTATCCAAAACTGATATTGTCCCACTATTTCGGTTCTATATTTTTATCTACAAAAGATTTTAATCTTATTCTAATTGGTATGGAAAGTAGACTTCAAGAGCTTTCCAACGACATATTATATGCTTTATTTGGACTTCTGGATCAAAAGATATAATAAAAACAAAAATGCGTGAAACTGATTATTAGCGCCTGGCGCTAAGGCTCGGCACCTGGGGCTAACCTTCAGCGAGCGTCTAGCGCTAGTCGAGTTTTATTCTCGTCAAAACTCTGAATCGTTTTTTTTATCCATCCGACTTATTTTCTCTATAAATAGCCTCTTAAAATTCTGTTTTCAATCATCAATTCTAAAAAATCATCAATTTCCATCAATTCTCATCAATTCTCACCAACACTCATCAAGAATTTCTTGATTCTCTCCCTCTTTCTAAACCAACTATTTTTACAAACACAATTCCTCATACATTAGCACAAGACACACCTAGCCAAGTTTGAAGTTGCCTTCACCCTAGACGTGAAAGGTTTGATATTTCTGAGGGTTTGGTCCCAAATCTCTATTTCAATTATATAATTTAATTGTTTGTTTTATATTTTCCTTGAAGTTACTAACGCGTGTATTTTGTTATTAGAAAGAGGTATGAGGCATCTAAGTAAGTGCTTTAATTGTTTACTTTGATATTATGATATAGAAATCATGTCTAGATTGTTATTATGATTCCTAGCGTCATGTTAGGGCGTTTTGATCTTCCTAGTATAATGCTTAGGGTAACAACTATAAATTCTAATAACAAATATGACAATTGTGTTTCCTGCAATGTTTCCTATTTTCTTCCTAATATTCATGTTAGTATCATGTTAGGGCTAAATATTTGATCTTTATTGTTAAGTGACATGCTAGGGTTTGTTATTAATTTTATTAGTATCATTCCTAGGATCTTGCTATTATGCTTTAACATGATTATTTTAATTATTATTTTAATAATAATTTATTATTATTATTATTATTATTATTATTATTATTATTATTTTAATTATGATGACTATTATGTTGCTTGATTATATTTATTGTTATTGATTGATGACACCTTTAATGCATGTTTAAAGGGAATTGGTACTTGTAATCACGCTTAATAAGATAATTAATAATCTTGTTTAGGGTTAATATGAATATAATTCAAGTGATCGCCAATAATAGTTTTATTTGTTCATTAATATTCAACCAACATAGATAAACAGGTTTAGGGTTAAACCTAATGATTGTATGTTAGTCAGAAAGTGCACATGAATACGATTAGAATAAAGTAGAGGCCTATTATTAGGGCAGGTTCAATCTCTTTTAGGTTGAATTTGTACCTTCATCTTCGAACTACCAGTCATGGTTCCAGACCTATTGGAGTTGACGATCTCCTAGATCGTTAAGGGGTGTAACTTTCACCCTATGAACGGTTTACAAGTTCCCAAAACTTGTTGGCGACTCATTTGCTCTATCTTCTTTCCCTTTGGACGCCACCGTACTTTAGTGTATGATCACAGTGGGTTTCAAGTTTGGGATAATGCTTGAAATATTCCCTACAGTTTTTTGGCGACTGCACTGGGGAGGATTTCTATTTTAATTCCTAAAATTAATTTCGGCAATGATTTAGAATGAGTGGATGAGACTCGAAAAATTCTAAGTATTTCATGTGCGCAATTTTGATTAACATTATTGTCATATGCATAAAAAAGATCTCATTGGAAAGACCATTAGTAATGAGTTAAAAACGTAGGATTTATTACACATAGGAAATTTGAGGAATATCTTTCACAACTAGAACCGAAATAATGCTGTGCGAAACTAATAATTTTATCGAGCATAGAAAGCTGCTGAGGCGATTAGGAACTAGCGTTAGAAAATAGAGTTTAGCGCAACTAATTTGACTCTGGCGCCAGGCGACAGTTTCTGTCGTCAGGTGCCAAAGCCAAATCGCGGCGCTAGCCTCTGTTCGCTGGCGCCAAGTTCTTCGAATACCGAGCCAGAAATATGCGTTCTAATTTTGACCAGTGTTTAGCAATGTTTGCTCGATCCTACTTCCTGATTGAGTTTTTATCACTTTTCTGAAACCCATATGTGTTCTACATATGGACATAACCCTCTGAGAATTCATGCTCCATCTACCTGATTGAACGCTCTGTGCAACAAAGGGTTACATCCGAGAATGTTGAATTCACCAAACCATGGAAGCGAGTTGTTTATTCCCGTATTTTTTATTCCCGTATACTACACAAGCGCCAACTTGTTTTGGTCATAGCCGGAGTTCTAGGAAGAAATACGAGTCATAAAACCTATGGATCTGTAGCCCCGAGTTTTATCTTTGATTTGGCGTTTGTTTCATCCCAATCAGAGTCACAGATCAAAAGTTATGACTAAAATACCACAGCTTGTCCAGTTTAATGCATATACGCGAGGTCTTAACATAGTCTTTGTTCGAGTCTAGTCACATAGTCTAGCCACATCTTGGCGCCGGCCTCTGTTTGCTGGTGCCAAGTTATTCCAATACCGAGCCAGAAATATGCGTTCTAATTTTGACCAGTTTTTAGCACTGTTTGCTCGATCCTGTTTCTTAATTGAGTTTTTCTCACTTTTCTAAAACCCATGTGTTCTACATATGGACATAACCCTCTGAAATTCATGATCCATCTACCTGATTGAGCGCTCTGTGCAACAAACACCACTACAAAAATGAGAATATAGAACACCTAAAACATGCAATATAGAACGCCTTAGAGGCGTTCTTTTGAGGGGGTGCCTTATAAGTTCTACAAAACGCCTCTTTGAGGCGTTCAATATCTATCACAATACGGATCGCCTATCTCAGATTGGCGCTTCATATTCTAGATACAAAATAAATAAAAAATAAGGAAAAGAGAGCTGACATCTTAGGATAGGTGTTCTATAGCTATATAAAAAGAGATCGCCTATCACAGATAGGCGTTCTCTTTTCCTTAAATTTTTTTTTTAACAAAATAATTAAATTATTATTATTATTATTATTAAATAATAATAATAATAATAATAATAATTAGTTCACAATAAATAAAACACCGTAAAAATAACATTAAATTAATTTAAAAATTACAAATATTTCAATTACATCAAAGTTCCTTACAAGAAATTTACATTACAAGTTCTACAATGCTTCGTACAAAATAATTAAGCCGATGGTGTCAATCCTGCCGCTGTCAAGCAAATTTGCACTCATAAATCTTTAAAAACATGTAACAACAAATGATAAGACTATAGTTGCAATGTAATTTAAACTAAATTTTTTACAACTTCAATCAATCCACCCCAACAAAAATAGATCTTAATACAATTTATGTAACAATAAAATTTCATCCCATAAGATATTAAAATAAACCCAGTTCATATAACACTCATAAAACCAGAATTACAGTTACAAACTAAACATAAAAAATTTAAAAATTACTATAGATCCAATTAAACAAACTAAACATAAAAAATGAAGAAATTGAAATAGCTTGCCACCATTGTAGTTACAACAACGCTTCCAACCTTCCACCATCGGCGCACAAAACCAGAGCAACCGCACCAGAAACCCATAACCACACCATCAACGCACAAAATCAGAACAAATCACACTAAACAAAAACTTTAGATCTATAATAATTTTTAAATGAAAATCAGAAAATTTAGATCTAATATGATTGAAAATTAAAAACAAATCTAAAGATGAAAATAAAAAATTGCTCAAATTAGAGAGCTAAAATAACTGAGTATTAAAACGAAAAATTTATAATGAAAATCAAAATCAGAATTAGAATATAATCGAAAACTTTAGATCGAAAAAAAAAAACATATAAAATCGTCTCTAAATCCCCAAAAACTCAACACAAACTATCCCAAAAACTTAATAAATATCTAAAATATAACAAAAGTAAAATCAGATTTAAGTAATAACCAAAACAACAAATTAGTTATAATCAGGAAATTGAGTTATAAACAAAAATTAGAAAGATTGAAAAACCTTGACCAATTAAATTCGAATCGACTTCTCATGCCACAGTGGTGGACGATCGACGCTCATTGCTCGGTGGTGGCTAGACTACGGTGTCATCGGTGGGCGTGAGAAGCTAGACTACAGTGTCGTCGGTGATGGTGGAAGAGGAGAGAGAAAGAGAGGAAGGGGGAGAGGAGAGAGAAAGGGGATATGAAGGAGTGAAAAAGAGAAGAAGACAGAAGGGGGCGGCTCATTTTGATACAAGTATTTAGGGTTAGTCGTGGGTGTCGTATTAGATACTTATTTTAATTTTTTTTTTTTTAAATATTTATAGAACGGTGAACTGAAAGAGGCGCTCTATATTGTATAGGGTAAATTTGAATTTATCATATAGAGCTATTAACATAGATAGGCGCTCTATAGCTTTTAACATACAAAACGCCTATCTTACATAGGCGATCTGTATAATTCTAGAGATCGCTTATGCAACTTGAACGTTGTATATTATGTGTTACTTATTCTCTATTTTGTGGTAGTGAAAGGGTACATCCGAGAATGTTGAATTCACCAAACCATGGAAGCGAGTTTTTCTTAACTCGCGGTGTCCCATCCACTCGCGCCAACCCTTCACGGTTAGGCTTCCGCGTGGTGCATCCGGACAATTAACCATGGACCCTCTTTGACTAACCCATATCCCAAACTTTAGAGAACTAGAGCCATGGTTAGGTTGCAAACACATTGCATCATATTCTGCCTACTTGACTAATTGTGCATTATTTGTTGTGCATACTCTATGTGTCTTTCCTAACCGTTCGTTTGACTTGTGCTTGTAATTAAGTCTTAATAAACTAATTAATGACTAAAGGACTTTGCTTAATTAATTAATTATTTAATTTAAGCTAATAAATAAACTTAAAATCGAGTCATAGTTCCTTTGAGTCAACCCCATTTTTATTCTCGTATACTGCACAAGCGTCAACTTGTTTTGGTCATAGCCGGAGTTCTAGGAAGAACTACGAGTCGTAAAACCTATGGATCTGTAGCCCCGAGTTTTATCTTTAATTTGGCGTTGGTTTAATCCAAAGTCAAAGTCACAAATCAAAAGTTATGACTAAAATACCACAGCTAGTCCAGTTTAATACATATACGTGAGGTCTTAACTTAGTCTTTGTTCGAGTCTAGTCACATAGTATAGTCACATGGTCATGACACGAGTCTTAACATGTCACTTGCACTCACAATATATAGCACACACCTTATACATGTCACCATGACCATGTCGTAGGTTCATGCATGATTCGGTTTTTTTTCCATCATTTGAGTTGGGGGTACATTCTATTCCTAATCTTTTCATATCTCTCCCTCTACATCACCTTTCCATTTTCTACATGATCCCTTTATATCACAACCTTCATTCTTTCTACCTTCTTCCATCCATGCATGTTGAATAGAGTTTGAGTCAAATAATTAACAGTCGATATCCCTAATTTCCCTTTCCATAGTACTTGGTCAAGGAGAGAAGGGCGATTAATCAAGGATACAACACCTTTGTTTAAGTTCTACATTTTGATAAACCAATGAGTCAGAAAAGAAAAGCTAAGAAGATAATGGCAAGTCAAGAAGAAGTCAATGAACTCAAGAAGCAGTTGGGTGACGTGACTGAGACATTGAAGGCTTTAACCCTCAAAATCAATGACCCTATGAAGCAATAACAAATGGAGTTCATGCAAGAGAGTTTGAGAAATATATCCATTTACTACAAGTTTCAAGGCATTAGTTCACAAGGGGTCTCGGTAGACAAGGACCTTCTTCCACAGAGGTTCAATGCCAACGACATCCCAAAATTCAAGGCAACAGATAACCCTTATCTTTACTTAAGAGCCTTTGAAACTATAATGAACATTAAGGGATTGATAAGAAAGTATTTCATTCCTTGTTTTCCTTGTCTCTTGAAACTGTTTGCCAACAATGGTTCTTCTCCCTTGACAAAGAGAAAACCTCTACTTGGGAATCAATAGTAAACGCTTTCATTGATAGATACAAGTGTAATATTCAAGTCGAAACTAATTATAGACAACTTGAGATGTTAAGACAAAAAGAGAATGAAGGCTTTACTTTTTTCTTCAATAAGTGGAGGGAAACTTTCGCTAAGATGATTGAGGTGCCCTCCGAAAAAGAATCTGTGAGGATGTTCATCAAAAACTACAAGAAAAATATTCAAAGCATTTAAAATATCAACACAACTTGAATACTTTCAAGACCGTTTATGACATCGCAATCGAGATCGAAGACGACCTCGCAAAGCAAAGAGCTGCTAACAATAGTAACCACGGTGGCAGGAAAGGAAAGAAAAACGACAATCCTTCTTCTTCCGAAAACACCCACTCTAGTAACAATGTTAGTACCTATGATCTCAGTGAAGTTTTAGCCATGGATAACCAAGGACCTAAGAAGCAACTAAGGAAAGACTTCACCCCCATTGGGATGAGTTACGCTACTGCCTTCGATGGACTCTATGCTAAGGGACTCATTACTCCCATTGGACCTATTCAAGATCCCGCACTTGAAAAGAGATTACCTAGTTAGAATCCAGATGAACACTACAAGTACCATCAAGGTAGGGGTCATGCAACTGAGAGTTGTTGGAAGCTAAAGGAGGCTATCCAACATTTGATCGATAATAACAAGCTTCCCATTCCTCCAGCTAGCGAGAAGAGCGAGTGATTATAAAGAAAACGACACAAGGCAGAGGCGAGCTTCAACGACAAGATTTTGTGACCGCCTCTTTTTCTATTTTTATTTACCCTTTTTCCAATAAGTCTAGCATAGGCACCTTTTTATTCTCCTTAGATTTATTTTTTAGGATCATTATTTCTTTTCCTTTAATAAAATGAGAATTTTATTTCCTTGCATATGATCATTGCATTGCATTAAAAAAAAATCCATGTAAAACTAAGCACAATGTATATCAATGATTTGAGGCACCCCTTATAGCCACATCATATCACCTTTTCACCCTTCAAATATGCAATCCTTTTTTGATAAACCACTTTGAGCCTCGTCTAACGATAGACCTTTCATTTTTCAACCTATATCTACCCAACCTTGGGATGGGATAGTGTACAACTTATGCAATTTTTAATATCATAAAAAGCTTGAGTGACTTCAAAAGATTAAAATAGCAAAGATAGAAAAATAAATAAATAAAAGTGTACAAAAGGGTAAGTGTACAAAAGGGTAAGTGTTCCAATTTCTTTGATATGAAAATGTGTAGACACCCATTTGTGTCTCCACAAAACCAAACCCAGTGATGAATACCTTTCGCGTCGAATCGTAATCGAATGAAGTGAAAGTGTGGAAAGTCTAGTGTTGTGGATAGTTTTAATTTATTTTCTCTTCTTTCTGTTTTTGAATACCAATTTTAAGAAAACAGCCAATCCAGTTTGGTTTGTCCATGATATGGGTCCAATAACTGTGTTGTTGGATAGGGCTTGAAAAGAGTTTTCCAACGATATATTATAAGCCCAATTCCGATGAATATTGAGGAAGTTATGACCAAATTACTAAACTTGGCCCAGTTTGAGCCTTATATGCGGCCCAATGATCTAGGGGAGGGCCTAATATGGATTTATCATTCCTAATGCAATTAGTTTTAGTCTTCTGGATTCTCCTAGAAGGTTCTTTTCATTCCTAGTTCAATTAGCATTGATAAATTGACTTTTGTTGACCTTTAGAGTTTTAATCAGAATAAAAGAATGTTTTTGAGGAAAATACGATTTTATCCTCCTGTACGTTTAATTTCTATCTGATTTTAGAAAACACGTCAGAAATTTAATTAGCGCCAAACGCCAGTCACTAGCACCTGACGCTAAGCCTGGCGCTAGCTTTAGCGCCTGGCTCTAATGTCAGCGTCTGGTGCTAACCTTGGTTTTGCGCGTCAGAACTCTGGTTCGATTTTCTATCTTTTTGGATGATTTTCTCTGTAAATAACCTTCTAAAAACACCGTTTTCAATAACCAATTTTCATCCATTCTCATCTACAACCTCTAATCTACAGTCATCACCTTTTTCTCTAAGCTAAAGCTTCTCTTTCTCTTTTATAAACCTACCTTATCTTTTACAAAATTCCGCATTCACAATACTTAGATACACCTAGCATTATTCGAAGTTGCCTTCGCCCTAGACGTGAAAGGTTTTAATTTCTGAGGGTTTGGTCCCAAATCTCTCTTTCAATTATTTAATTTAATTGTTTTAATTATTATTTTCCTTGAAGTTACTAACGTGTGTATTTTGTTATTAGAAAGAGGTACGAGGCATCCAAGTAAGTACTTTTAATGGTTTTTATTGTTATTATGTAGAAATCATGCTTAGGTTGTAAATTATGATTCCTAATGTTATGTTAGGGTGTTTTGATCTTCCTAGTATCATGTCTAGGGTAACTTTAATATCAAGTACGATTAAAAGTATGATGCCTTTTATGTTCTTCCTAATATTTATAATTGTTAGTATCATGTTAGGGTTAAAGCTTTGATTTTTATCGCTTAGTGACATGCTAGGGTTTGTTATTGATCTTGTTAGTATTATGCCTAGGATCTTGCTATTATTATGTTTTCACATGATCATGATTATTTTTATGATTCATGATTATTTTTATGATTATAATGTTGCTTGATTATAATTTATTGCTTGATCACACCTTTTATGCATGTTTAAACGGAATTGGTACTTGTAATCACGCTTAATAAGATAATTAATAGTCTTGTTAGGGTTAATATGATTATAATTCATGTGATCGCCAATAATAGATTTATATGTGCATTAAAATTCAACCAACATAGATAAACAGGTTTAGGGTAAACCTATTGATTGCATGTTAGTCAGAAAGCGCACATGAATGCGATCAGAATAAAGTAGAGGCCTATTATTAGGGCAGGTTCAATCTCTTTTAGGTTGGATTTGTACCTTCATCCCCGAACTACCAGTCATGGTTCAAGACCTATTCGAGTTGACGATCTTCTGGATCGTTAAGGGGTGTAACCTTCACCCTGTGAACGGTTTACAAGTTCCTAAAACTTTGGCGACTCTTTGGCTCTATCTTCTTTCCCTTTGGACGCCACCGTACTTTAGTGTATGATCACAGTGGGGTTCAAGTTTGGGGTAATGCATGAAATATTCCCTATAGTTTTTGGAGACTCCAATGGGGAGGATTTCTATTTTAATTCCTGAAATTTATTTCGGCAATGATTTAGAATGAGTGGATGAAACTCGAAAAGTTCTAAGTATTTCATGTGCGTAATTTTGACATTATTGTCATATGCATAAAAAAGATCTCATTGGAAAGACCATCCATAATGAGTTAAAACATAGGATTTTTACACGTAGGAAATTTGAGGAATATCTTTAACAACTTGGATCGAAATACACTGCGCGAAACTGGAAAATTTTATCGAGCACAGAAAGCTGTTGAGGCATGTAGGAACTAGCGTCAGCGAACAAAGATTAGCGCCTGTATTTTGACTTTAGCGCCAGACGACAGCCTCCGTCGCCAGGCGCTAAAGTTAAAAAGTGGCGCTGGCCTCTGTTTGCTGGCGCCAAGTTCTTCCAATACCGAGCCAAAAATATGCGTTCTAATTTTGACCAGTTTTTAGCATTGTTTGCTCGATCCTTCTTTCTGATTGAGTTTTTCTCACTTTTCTGAAACCCATAGGCGTTCTATATATGGACATAACCCTCTGGGAATTCATGATCCATCTACCTGATTGAATGCTCTGAGCAACAAAGGGTACATCTGAGAATGTTGAATTCACTAAACCATGGAAGCGAGTTTTTCTAAATTCGCGGTGTCCCATCCACTCGCGCCAACCCTTCACGATTAGGCTTCTGCGCTGTGCATCTGTACAATTAACCATGGACCCTCTATTAACTAACCCATATCCCAAATTTTAGAGAACTAGAGCCATGGTTAGGTTGCAAACTCATTGCATCATATTGTGCCTACTTAACTAATTATGCATTATTTGTTGTGCATACTCTATGTGTTTTTCCTAACTGTTTGTTTGACTTGTGCTAAAATTAAATAAATTAATGACTAAAAGAACTTTGCCTAATTAATTAATTAATTAATTTGAGTAAATAAAATGTAATATTTTAATAAGAGTTGACTTTGTACGACTTTAGGTATACCCTTGTTGAGCAATAATACCGAAAACATTTTCAGATCGACGCTCCAGTAATGGCGCCAAATTTTGAACTGTAGCGCCACTGTGTGGAGAGTAGCGCCTGGCGACAATCCTGTCGTCTAGCGCTACACTGCAAAGAGAGGCGCCAGTCCTGTCGTTTTGACGACAATTCGGTTTATTGCTCGGGTCATCACTTTGTGTCTAATTAAACAGTTTGCTAATTAATTCGGTTAATTTTTACTGTTAATAATGCTTTGTTAAGTCATCAATTGAGTTTAGGCACTAAGTCCCATGGTCTTACACAAAAGTCAAAGATGTCACTTACACTCTCCACATAACGCGCACACTAATACACACTTTTGACCATGTCTAAGAAAGTCTTCTATGCGCGTTTTTTCTGTCATTTTTTTAGGGGGGTGAGTCGGATATTAATCCTCCAATTTAAATCACTTGATTAAGTACCATACTTGATTCCTAAAAATATATACCTTATTTTTGCCAAAAATATGCACCTATTTTTACTTGTCCTCTTTAAAACCGTAAAGTCAAGGTCGATTTGAGTCAAATAATTAAAACAAAAATGGTTTAAATTACAGCGCGTGGTCAAAGAAAGGAAGGACGGTTAATCAAAGACAATCTTTTTGTACAAGTCCAACTTTTCGACAAACCCATCGCTCGTAAGAGGAAAGCTAGGACAGTAATGGCAACACAAGAAGAAGTCAATGAGCTCAGGAACCAACTGGTTACCGTGACTGAGGCATTAAAGGTTCTAACCCTCAAGATCAATGATCCTGTGAAAAAACAACAGATGGACCTCATGCAAGAGAGTCTGAGCAAGCTATCTAGTGACTACAAGTTTCAAGGGATTAGCTCACAAGGGGTCTCGGTGGACAATGATCTTCTTCCGCAGAAGTTCAATGCCAACGACATCCCGAAATTCAAAGCAACTGATAACCCTTATTTTCATTTAAGAGCCTTCGAAACAATAATGTGTATTAAGGGTATCGACAAGAAAGTGTTCCCCTCTCTGTTCTCACTATATCTCGAAACCGTTTGCCAGCAATGGTTCTTTTCTCTCGAGAAAGAAAAAACCTCCACCTGGGAGTCCATAGAAAACGCTTTCGTTGATAGATACAAATGCAATATTCAAGTTGAGACCGACCATAGGGAACTTGAAATCCTCAAGCAGAAGGAGAATGAAGGCTTCACCTCCTGCTTTAACAAATGGAGAGAAACCTCAGCTAAGATGATTGAGGTGCCCAGTGAAAAAGAGTCCGTAAGGTTATTCATAAAAAACCTTCAAGAAAAGTACTCCAAGCATCTCAAATATAAGAATAATCTCCATACCTTTAAGGCCGTCTACGACATTGGAATTAATATTGAAGACGACCTGGCTAAGTTGAAAGCTGCCAACAATAACTCCAACAATGGCTGGAAAGGCAAGAAGAACGACAATCCTTCTTCTTCCAATACCACCCACTCAAACAATGTTAGCACTTTTAACCTAAGTGAAGTCCTTGCTATGAATAATTAAGGACAAAAGAAACCTACTCGATGAAAAACAACTAGAAGCTATACATCAAACTCAATGTTACCAAACTCGTATGGCTAGGCATTTTAATAAGAAGGTCAAGAAAAAAAACATCAAAGTAGGAGACTTGGTTTAAAAGCATTAAGGAAAAATGTTTTAGATCCAAGGGGAAAATTCAGACCTAATTGGTCTGGACCCTACATTGTCAAAACAATCCTATCAGGAGGTGCAACAAAATTAACTAACATGGATGGCAATGAGTTCTCGAACATGACAAATCTTGACCAACTTAAGAAATACTACCCATAATTACTTGAGAAGGATACTCAAGAGAGCTACGTTTGGCTGGATTCCTTAAGAAAGGATACGTAGGCAACCCTTTACGGGTGCGGCCACTTTATTTTTTCAAATCTCGTATCCCAGACTTAATAAAAAATTCAACAGAATATCGACGAAACATCGTCGTCACAGAAAAAATTCAGGCGCCAGTCGATGAACATCAGCACCAGACGACATCTTCCGTCGCCTGACGCCAGACTGCCCTAGCTGGCGCTAGTCGCAGAATCGTGGCGCCAATTTACAGTAAAATATCTTGGAATATTTCGGTGTTTTTCGGAAAATTTTCGACTTCCGTACTCGAAAAAATTTCTTGAAAATTAATTCTTCGGTTTTCATTGCTTTAATAAAATAAATTTAAAGTAAATAATTTAATTAAAAAGCTGGAATTTCATTAATAAAATAAATTACATTATTGATGGAATTTAAATAAAGCTTAAATAAATCAACTTTAAATTTAAAAACTAAGTCTAATAATTGTAAATTAAGCAATGCTCTTAATCTTTTTTCTCTTTCTTAGCCTTTTTCTAATTCTTGTCTGCGTCTTCTTCCTCATCCATAACCTTAGCTAGTAGGCATCCTTTAGAGGACCTACATTCAATCTTGGAGTAAATAGTTTCCCCCTTAGCTAGGACCCCATGTTTGTTTTCTACCCAAGCTTTCTTTTCTGTGGTGTCAGCTTTCCTTTTTCCTTTATCTTTTGCAGTACTCTTCTTCTTAGGCATTATAGGTGTTTTGAACTTAATTCTTTCACCCAAGCGTTCCTTAACAGGAATCACCTTGTCACCTAGACGACTCTTCACATCAGTTTTACTCTGATTTTTCTTCACGTCTTTTGAGGGTTTCTTCATAAGCCACTTTTTCACATCATTGGGCAAAGAAGGAGGAACCTTTTGGGTAATTACTTCCCATAAAGGTCTAGCGCTCCAATAAGCATCAAATTTGTCTACTTCCTAGGAGACAGGGAACTCGTAGGGATGACAAATATCACCGGAATGAATTGTCTGAAGTAGACCGTACTGTCTTTCTACCCTGCAAGGATAATAAAATGTCATGCGGGACAAACTTGGAAGACGACAGAAAGGCTGCTTGTTAACACCAACCATTTTTCTATTTTCCACCAAGGGATGACCCACTTGATGGCAAAATTACAAGACTCGAAGACATTCTTCCATTCATGGCGCCCCATCTTAGAGAAGCGTTTCTTCCTTCTCACGAAGCAATTTGGAGTATACTTCTCAATGTTGTCCGAAGGGCTAATTAATTCCAGTCTTTCCATTAGCCACATCTGTAAAAATTGCAATGCAAATAAATTATTATTACTATACAAAAATATATTTTTGATTTCTGTAATTCAAAATATTATTTTTCTACCTGTAATAAAATTGGAGAGCCCCGAAAAGGTGCTTTTGGATTTTTCTTTATTCATCAAGGCTAAGCATAGTCTCTCCAACTATTAAGGGCATTGGATTTCTCCCAGATTCGATTTGTTCTAAAACAGTGGATATAATTGATTGACCCTCATTATTTTTACCACTAGTGAGAAAAAATTGATTAAGCATGCAAAAGAGGAAAGCCTTCTTCTATAATCATGGAAAGATTCAGAATAAGGTCTATCAAAATAATGGCGAGAAAATTCTTTCAAATTAACTATGCTACCATCTACTATTTTTGATAGATCTCTATCTTTTAAATTGAAGAAGCGTTCAAAATCCTTATAATAATACTCATTTATTCTAGGGATTACTACAAGATCTAGCGCAGGGAAGCCTAAAATAGCACCGAATTCTTCCGGCAAAGGGCTAATTTCATCATACCCTATTCTAAAGCAGTGAGTATCCACATCCCAATATTCTAGAGCGGTATGAATAAAATCTGAATCAAGATCTAACCTTTTAACACCATAAATACCCCCCAAGTGAAACACATCTAACTCTATTCTCTCCTTGGCATTAAGAGACCGACACCATTCCTGAGTGTAGTTGGTAAAACTTTTGGAGACTAGAGACATGATGCTATTCTTCTAAAAGCTAAGAAAAATTTTATTTGATGAAATTATGAAGAAAATCGGCTTGGCAGGGGGCTATTTATACACAAAATCGGCGTAGTTTTAATCTAGGAAGGAGTCGGAGTCAGCGCTCATTAGTGCCTGACGCCAAATATTGGCGCCTGACGCCAGAGCCTGGCGCCAAACGCTAAATGTAGCGCCTGGCGCTACACCAAAACGCGTGGCGCCAACTGGCGCTAATATATCTTCTTGTACGAGCTTTCCAAAAAACCGCGTTTTTGACCTGATTCGAGTCTGCCGCTGACTTTACGGTTTCCTTATTCTTCTTTTATATCTTTTTCTAAAAAAATCATTTATTCTTTCCTCTTAATTAATATAACTATTATATTAATTATATTATTTTTCGGATTTTAATTGGACTAACTTCCAAGTTTTTATAAATTCAATATTTTTTTATGTGACTCTTATTTTTCATTTTTCTTTTTTGGGGGAGAAAGTTGGATACCCTCCATCATTAATAAAAATGAAGGAATTTTTGCGCAAAATTATTTTTCACAATTCTTTGCACACACAAACATGCACATAACAATAATAAAAAATGAAAAACCACGATAAATGACAAATAAACTCATAATAGTATGTATATACAAAATATGTCTATATAATGAGTCTAATTAAAGGAAAAGTTCTATACAAAGTTAAAATAAAATAATAAAAAGCACAGGAACAAACTATGGCGCCGGGGGACGTACACCCATCATCTCATAAAATTACGCCGTATAAGGAATAACCTCTCCACCAGCTCCAACGCCAGCTCCAGTCTCCTTAGGAGGTGGAAAACTCAACACAGGACCCGTCCACCCAAGATCAGCCTGAGGCTGAGGCTGAGGCTGCGGAGGCTGCTGCGATGACGAGCTGACCTCGTACATCCCACCACATCTAAGAGCCGAGGTAGCCTTTCCCTGGCCTACCGGCGCATCATGTGCACCCTCAGATGAAGAGCCTGAGCCCTCTACCGCCTCGGTACGAGCAGCCTCAGAACGACCGCCCCGACCACCCGAACCAGTGCGGCAACGTCTCGAGCTAGACCTCGCCGGATCCCTCCGCACCTCAGGTCTTGTGCGGGTACGAGAAGGAATGGGATAACCCTGCAAAAGAAACTAAGATCAGAAACATGTAAAGTAGAAGCGGTAATGCAAAAACATAAGGGAAGCTACCTCCTGAACGGCGTCGTCTCGACGACATGTAGCCACATTCCTCATCCGGACGAGCTGGCTACGGAAGGCATCTATGCATCGTGCCATCGCCGAGACCACCTCGCATGAGAATTGTCAAAGAAATAGGTAAACATGCATAACATATATGGACAAAAAGTTGCAAATAAATAAGCTTACCCGAGTCTAGTGACGAGGAATCGATTGCTCCACAAAGCGCTCGCCCTCAGGAGCCGGAGGAATATCTCCTCAATTGGCCCATATGTCCCCTGATAGTGGATGGACATATGGGGTATCACGAATTCAGCAGGATCACCCTAACAAAGCGAAACAAAATAAGTGAAGCATTACTTGGGGGCTACTTAAGGTAAAAGCTTAAAATAATACCGCCACATCCTCAGCAGGTACAGGAACTAGAGCTAACAACGACAGTAGCTCCTCCTCATAGCATCGTCCAGGGATCATGTAAGAGCGCCAAGGGGTGCCAGCTCCCTCTGACATGCTCACCAACCACGCGGCATTAAACTGTGACGTGGTGGAGGAGCAAGAACGACAAAGGTATCTAAGGAATGCTGAATAACAACCCTCTCTCCAAGATACGTAACCGCTCCACAGGTCCCCAAGAAATAGCGACACTCAGCAGAATACTGCGCGGCTAGCCCAGGGACTACCAAGTCAACCCACGGTTGGTACAACACCTCAGGCTCCTGCAAAGAGCGTCTGTCTGACAAGAATCTATCGAAGGCATCACAAAATGTTCAAATAAGAAAAGAATCATACCGGGATGATCCAATCTCGGACAAAGGCAGTGGACATTCCCACACGGAGGCTGCCCTAGGAAGCACTAACTGGAAACCTGCGCGGCGATGGTCTCGCCGGCACAGCTGTGGGGAAGTACTCGTAGAACCAGATCTACAAGAAGCAAAAGTTATGCTACATTGTGCAGAATCATTATAAATTAAGGTTCTATGGTATCTTAGGTTCGCCTAGCCGCATGATACTATGTTCGCAAAGAACAGAGTACGTAGTACTAAAACAGGGCACAAATTTAAATTGAGCATACATGGCATTTTTAAGCAATCACACAATTTCTTGCAATACTATAGTAATTATTGTGACAAATTGGATAAGAATTGCTAGCATAAGCATCAAGAACAAGCCACATGATCTTCCCGACCTTAGGAGGTCCAACAATGGTGATTTGTTCGTTTCTTCATCAAATTGAGTCAAACAAGTCTCAAATTACTCCCAAGGCAATATATAAACATAATCAAGCAATTTCATGGCATAAAATTTGATAAACAAAGAGAATTTAGCAATTCTAATTTCGAATTTTCAAGAAATTCGTGGATAAATGCATGCAAAATTCATTAAAATCAGCGTGAGTTTGGAGGAAACTTACATATATCGGGAAAATGGTTGGAATAATCTTTGATTTGCAACAAATTTGAGTGAATTTGGTTGGGAAATGAGCAAGAACTAGTGAATTGAAGTTCAGAGAATTTTCGAGCAAGAAACGCGAACAACAGCAGCAGAAATGAAGATGAGAAGGGTATTTAAGGAAAACTCGACTCTAGTGCCAAGCGTCAGACCTTTGCATCAGTCGATAAGGCTTAGCGCCTGGCGCTAGTACTAGCGTCTAGCGCTACAGTCAGACAAGCGGCGCTAGCGTTATTCCAGCGGCGTCAGAACGTTCAGCCACTTATTACGGTTGTTCCAACCTTGTACAACAATTTCGGGTTTCTTGGTACGCTAGTTAGCCCCTCTAAGAAATTTGACACGATTTTTTGTAATCGGCTTGATTACATAAAGTGATCGACCTAATGAAAGATCGTCTCACTTAGCTTAAAGCACCTAAACATTGGCTCATTGCAAAAGGCACCGACATACTGGTTCATTTAGAAAGGCACCGACATAGTGGTTCATTTAGCGAAAGGCACCGATATACAGGTTCAAGAAGCAGAAGCGCCGACGTACAGGCGTAGCGGAAACAAAGTTCAAGCGAACTTTTAAAGACCGACAAGCGGAAATCTTTAGTTATTTTCTTTGGAATATTATCGCAACAAATGAAGGTAGCTTCAAGAAAGGATATCTTCGGCAGCATTCCCTAGCTTGCGGAGAGTTGTCACAAACAATTGAAGGTGATTTCAAGCGAAGTGGTCTTTGATCGTGTTCCCTAAGATGTGGAAGATGGTCACAAAGCGGAAGAGGATCGTTTCAAGCAAAGCAATCTTCGATAGTGTTCTCTAGCTTGTAAAAGTCTATCATGGCGGAATTGGAGGTAGTTACAAGCGTAGCAGTCTTCCAACGGCATTCTCTAGCTTGCAGGAGGTCGTAAAAAATACAGAGATACAAGAATACAGTAGCAAATCGGTTACCTTCAGAGACGTGTGCTCGACGGTGTAAGATACGCATTTGTTAACTCTTTTATCTGTTTAACTAACGCTAGTTTGCAGGTATCGGCGTTGCAAGAGTGATTTAGGATTGCAGAACATTCTGAATCATTCTCCGTCCCTATCGATACTTTGACTTTTGTTTTCGAAACTTGCGTTTCTCCAAACTCAGTCAAAGTGGGGGCTTTTGTAGACACCCATTTGTGTATCCCCAAAACCAAACCTGGTGATGAGTACCTTTCACGTCGAATCATAATCGAAAAGTGAAAGTGTGGAAAATCTAGTGTTGCGGATAGTTTTAGTTTTTTTCTTTTCTCTTTGTTTTTGAAAACCTATTTTAAGAAAACAACCAATCTAGTTTGGTTGGTCCTAATATGGTTCCAATAGTAGTGTAGTTTGATAGGGCTTGAAATGAGCTTTCCAACGATATATTATAAGCCCGATTCCGATGAATATTGAGGAAGTTATGGCCAAATTACTAAACTGGGCCCGATTTTAGCCTTATATGCGGCCCAATGATCTAGAGGAGGGCCTAATATGGATTTATCATACCTAATGCAATTAGGAATGGTTTTAGTCTTCTAGGTTCTTCTAGAAGGTTCTTTTCATTCCTAATTCAATTAGCATTGATAAATTGACTTTTGTTGACTTTTTATAATTTTAATCAGAATAAAAGAATGTTTTTGAGGAAAATATGGTTTTATCCTCCTGTACGGTCAATTTCTATCTTATGTTAGAAAACGCTTCAATAACTTAGTTAGCGCCAAATGCCAGCATTAGCGCCTGACGCTAAGCTTGGCGCTTGGCGCTAGCGTTAGCGCCTGGCGCTAATGTCAGCGTCTGGCGCTGTAGACACCCATTTGTGTCTCCCCAAAACCAAACCCGATGATGAGTACCTTTCACGTCGAATCATAGTGGAATGAAGTGAAAGTGTGGAAAATCTAGTGTTGCGGATAGTTTTAGTTTTTTTCTTTTTTCTTTATTTTTGAAAACCTATTTTAAGAAAACAGCCAATCCAGTTCGGTTGGTCCATGATATGGGTCCAATAATAGTGTAGTTGGATGGGTCTTGAAAAGATCTTTCCCACGATATATTATAAGCCCAATTCCGATGAATATTGAGGATATTATGGCCCAATTACCGAACTCGGCCCGGTTTGAGCCTTATATGCGGCCCAATGATCTAGAGGAGGGCCTAATATAGATTTATCATTCCTAATGTAATTAGGAATGGTTTTAGTCTTCTAGATTCTTCTAGCAGGTTCTTTTCATTCCTAATTTAATTAGCATTGATAAATTGACTTTTGTTGACTTTTTAGAGTTTTAATCAGAATAAAAGAACGTTTTTGAGGAAAATACGATTTTATCCTCTTGTACGGCAATTTCTATCTGATTTTAAGAAAACGTGTCAAAAACGCAGTCGGCGCCAAACGCCAGCAGTAGCGCTTGACGCTACGCTTGGCGCCTGACGCTAGCATTAGCGCCTAGCGTTAACGTCAGCGTCTGGCGCTAACCTGTTTTGCGCGTCAAAACTCTGTTTTTGATTTTCTATCTTTTTGGATGATTTTCTCTATAAATAGCGTTCTAAAAACTCCGTTTTGATTCACCAACTCTCATCAAGATTCTCTTGATTACTCTCTCTCTCTCTTTTCTAAACTAGCCTTTTCTCAAATACAAAAATTCCGCATTCGCAAGACTTAGATACACCTAGCATTTTTCGAAGTAGCCTTCGCCCTAGACATGAAAGGTTTAATTTCTGAGGGTTTGGTCCCTAATCCCTCTTTCCATTATTTAATTTAATTGTTTTATTTATTATATTCCTTGAAGTTACTAACGTGTGTATTTTGTTATTAGAAAGAGATACGAGACATCCAAGTAAGTACATTAATAGATTTTATTGTTATTATGATATAGAGATCATGTCTATGTTGTTATTATGATTCCTAATGTCATGTTAGGGTGTTTTGATCTTCCTAGTATCATGTTTAGGATAATTTCTAATATCAAATATGATAATTATGATTCCTGCGATGCTTCCTATTTTTTTCCTAATATTTATAATTGTTAGTATCATGTTAGGATTAAAGCTTTGATTTTTATTGCTTAGTGAAAAGTCAGGGTTTGTTATTAATCTTGTTAGTATCATGCCTAGAATCTTGCTATTATTATGCTTTAACATGATTATGATTATTTTTAAATATTATTATTATGATTATAATTTTACTATTATTATGTTTCTTGATGATATTTATTGTTATTGCTTGATCACACCTTTTATGCATGTTTAAAGGGAATTTGTACTTGTAATCACGCTTAATAGGATAATTAATAATTTTGTTAGGGTTAATTTGATTATAATTCAAGTGATCGCCAATAATAGTTTTATTTGTGCATTAATATTCAACCAACATAGATTAAACAGGTTTAGGGTAAACCTATTGATTGCATGTTAGTCAGAAAGCGCACATGAATTCGATCAGAATAAAGTAGAGGCCTATTATTAGGGCAGGTTCAATCTCTTTTAGGTTTGATTTGTACCTTCATCCCTGAACCCTATTTGGTTCCAGACCTATTGGAGTTGACGATCTCTCGGATCGTTAAGGGGTGTAACCTTCACCTCGTGAACGGTTTACAAGTTCCTAAAAAAACTTGTTGGCGACTCTTTTGCTCTATCTTCTTTCCCTTTGGACACCACCGTACTTTAGTGTATGATCACAGTGGGGTTCAAGCTAGGGGTAATGCTTGAAATATTCCCTTCATTTTTTGGCAACTCCACTGGGGAGGATTTCTATTTTAATTCCTGAAATTTATTTCGGCAATGATTTTAGAATGAGTGGATGAGACTCGAAAAGTTCTAAGTATTTCATTTGCGTAATTTTGATTAACATTATTGTCATATGCATAAAAAAGATCTCATTGGAAAGACCATCCGTAATTAGTTAAAACATAGGATTTTACACGTAGGAAATTTGAGGAATATCTTTCACAACTAGGACCGAAATAACACTGCGCGAAACTGGAAAATTTTATCGAGCACAGAAAGCTGCTGAGGCATGTAGGAATTAGCGTCAGCGAATAGAAAATTAGCGCCAGAATTTTGACTGTAGCGTCAGACGACAGCTCTGTCGGCTGGCGCTACAGCCAAAATCCGGCGCCAATCTCTGTTTGCTGGCTCCAAATTCTTCCAATACCGAGCAAGAAATATGCGTTCTAATTTCGACCAGTTTTTAGCGTTGTTTGCTCGATCCTACTTCCTGATTGATTTTTTCTCATTTTTATGAAACCCATATGTGTTCTACATATGGACATAACCCTCTAGGAATTCATGTTCCATCTACCTGATTGAACGCTCTGAGCAACAAAGGATACATCCAAGATTGTTGAATTCACCAAACCATGGAAGCGAGTTTTTTCTATAACTCGCGGTGTCCCATCCACTCGCGCCAACCCTTCACGGTTAAGTTTCCGCGAGGTGCATCCGGACAATTAACCATGGACCTTCTATAGACTAACCCATATCCCGAATTTTAGAGAACTAGAGCCATGGTTAGGTTGCAAACTCATTGCATCATATCGTGCCTACTTGACTAATTAAGCATTATTTGTTGTGCATATGAAATATGTTTTTCTTAACCGTTTGTTTGACTTGTACTAAGATTAAATAAATTAATGACTAAAAGAACTTTGCCTAATTAATTAATTAATTAATTTGAGTAAATAAAGTCTAATTTTTTTTAACCAGAATTGACCTAGTACGACTTTAGGCATACCCCTTTGATTAATAATACCGAAAATAGTCTCAGATCGAAGCTCCAGAAATGGCGCCAAAGTTTGAACTGTAGCGCCACTCTGTGGAGTGTGGCGCCTGGCGACAGCTCTGTCGTCTGGCGCTACACTGCAAAGAGAGGCGCCAGTCTTGTCGTTTTGACGCAGTTTGGATTATTGATCGAGTCATCACCTTATGTCTAAGTAACTAGTTTGCTAATTAATTCGGTTAAACTTTACTGTCAATTATACCTTGTTAAGTCGTTAATTGAGTCTAGGCACCAAGTCCCATGGTCTTACACAAGAGTCCAAGTATGTCACCTACACTCACTAGTCTTAGCACACACTTTGAGTATATATCACCATGACAATGTCTTAGGTTCATGCATGAGTCGGTTTTTTCCGTCATTTGTGTTGGGGGTACATTCTATTCCTAATTTTCCACATCTCTCCATCTACATGATTTCTCCATATCACCACCCTCATTTTTCTACCTTATTCTATTCATTGCATGTTGAATAAAGTTTGAGTCAAACAATTAACAATGAATATCCCCAAAATTCCTTTTCCACAATACTTGGTCGAGGAGAGAAGGGCGATTAATCAAGGACAACCTCTTTATTCAAATCTTACTTTTTGATAAACCGATTCGTCAAAAGAGGAAGGCTAAAAAGATAATGGCAACTCAAGAGGAAGTTAATGAACTTAGGAGTCAATTGACTGATGTGACCGAGGTGTTAAAGGCTTTAACCCTCAAAATTGATGACCTTGTGAAGCAACAACAAATGAACCTCATGCAAGAAAGCTTGAGCAAGCTATCTAGCGACTATAAATTTCAGGGCATTAGTTCACAATGAGTCTTGGTGGATAAAGAACTTCTTCCGCATAAGTTCAATGCCAACGACATCCCGAAATTCAAGGCAACTGACAACCCTTATTTTTGTCTAAGAGTTTTTGAAACCACAATGAACATTAAGGGAATTGATAAGAAAGTCTTTCATTATTTGTTTTCCTTATCCCTTGAGACCGTTTGTCAACAATGGCTCTTTTCCCTTGACAAAGAGAAAACCTCTTCTTGGGAGTCAATAACAAATGCTTTCATAGATAGATATAAATGCAATATCCAAGTCGAAACTGATTATAGACAACTTGAAATGCTAAGGCAAAAAGAGAATGAAGGCTTCACTTATTTCTTTAACAAGTGGAGGGAAACTTCCGCTAAGATGATTGAGGTCCCCACCGAAAAGGAGTCTATGAGGATGTTTATCAAGAATCTCCAACAAAAGTATTCAAAGCACTTAAAATATCAACACAACTTGAATACTTTCAGAGCCGTCTATGACATAGGTATCGAGATCGAAGACGACTTTGCTAAGAAAAAAGCTACTAACAAAAGTAACCACGGTGGCTGGAATGGGAAGAAGAACGACAATCCTTCTTCTTCTGAAAACGCCCACTCTAGTAATATTGTTAGTACCTTTTACCATAATGGTGTCTTAGCCATGGACAATCAAGGATCTAAAAGGAAACCCTGGCGAGAGTTCACACCAATTGGAATGACCTACGATGCTGCTTTCGACCGTCTTTATGATCGAGGATTAATCAAACCTGTTGGCCCTACTGAGGATCCAATGCCACAAAATCGATCTTCGAGATGGAATCCCAACTCTTATTGCAATTACTATCGAGGAAAAATTACTATCGAGGAAACGGTCATACCATTGATGAATGCTACAGGTTTCAAAATCTCATTCAAGATCTCATAGAGGCAAACAAGATCCCATTGCCTCTAGCTAGCGAGAAGACTGGATGATGTCGGAGCAAACGACACAAGACAAGAGGCGAACTTCAACGACGAGATTTCATGACCTCTTTTTCTATTTCTTTTTCAATTTTTTCCTTCCCCCAATAAGTCTAGCATAGGCACCTTTCTCTTCCCTTAGATTATTTTTGTAGATTCTTTCTTTTCCCTTAGATTAATTTTGTAGGATCATTATTTATTTTCCTTTAATAAAATGAGCATTTATTTTCTTGCATATGATCATTTCATTACATTGCAAAAAAAAAAAAAAAAAACAAAAAATAAAAAAATAAAATCATTGTCGAATTAAGCACAAGGTATACCAATGATTTGAGGCACCCCTTTGTAGCCACATCATATTGCCTTTCACCTTTCTAATTTACAATCCTTTCTTCGTAAACCACTTTGAGCCTCGTCTAGCGATAGACCTTTTTGTTTTCAACCTACATCTACCTAAACTTGGGATGGGATGGTGTGTAACTTATGCAATTTTCAAAGAACAAAATCTTCACTAATTCAAAAGATTAAAATAGCAAAAAATAAATAAATTAATAAATAAATAATAAAAGTGTACAAAAGGGCAAGTGTTCCAATGTCTTTGACATAAACACGTCTTTGATATGAACACGTCTCAGATTGCGTCTCTTATCAAGTGCTCGGTACCATGCCTGAGAAACATGAATGCCAAGTGAGTGATAGACCGCATGATCGGGATTGCCCACAATTATAAAAATAAAATAAATGCTAAAGCAAAAAAAGCTAAAAAAGAGTAGAAACTCAAGAATAAAAATACAAAGATCTAAAGCAAAGTTGCACACCTTGGGGGCTTATTTAGGGTCTTGAGCCTTTATCCCCTTCTTCTTCAAATCCTTAGCCTAACCACGTTACAACCCTTAAACAGACCTTTTTGAGGTATACACACACTTGTGCAAGGTTCGGCTAGAGCTACGTTTAGCCTGATTCCTAACGGATACGTAGGCAACCTCACATCGAGGTGCGACCGTAATAAACATGCATTCATATTTACATTCACACACTCACACCATGATCATATCAAGGGATCTCCTATGCTTATCCCTATTCACTTAGAGCTAGACTTGGGGGCTTGATCCTTACGTCATTAGCTTACCTAGCCTAAAGAGTCACCATGATTTGACTCTTCTTGAAATGATATTTTCCCACACACTTAGCCCTTGCGGCCTAACTTTAGTATCACTTTCACACACCGCACAGATACATGACCAAATATACTTTCCCTTAGGAACCCTCTGTCATGAAATCTTAACGCAACGCTAAAGCATGCCTTGTCATGTCAATATCGCTCATCAATCATCATGCATCACAAAGTATGAAGTACTTAGCCTCCGCGCCTAAGTCGCCTAAATACTTTCATTATCAAGTCAACTAGGATAGTCTAAGATGTTATAGTCCTTGTACTATGAGAAACAACATTTGAATAAGCTCATTCAACGTGCACCTTCAAACACTTCGATTCCTTTTTTTGCGTCTTTCTTTTTCGGGAGAAAGTCGGTACCCTCCACAAAAAAATGACAGAATATTTTTGCTTTTTTGCATTTTTGAGTCGCACGATCACATTACAATGCACACACGAGTCATGTACACATTGAGTCATGTACACGTTGAGTCATGTCATGATATCACCTTGATTTGAGCCTAACACATGTGTCAAACACTTTGAGTCGACTCAACCTCGAGTCAATCACAACGAGTCAAGTTTATACCTTGAGTCACGACAAGTCAATAAGAGCAACACTAAGTCTTAGTTCAACCCTAAAGAAAGATAATCAAAGTCCTATAGTCAAACATAAAATGCAGGTGCATCCCAGCAAGCGAGGACATTCTTGGATTTTTTTTTCTAAAAAACCACGAATATGACCATAGGAGATTCCTCCAAGATAAGAGGAGTTACATGGATCAGTAAATTAGAGATGAAGAGCTTTAATTTACAAAAGATTTGAGAGTATTTGGTTGAAAGGAAACGACCAACCTCAAAGTTCGGAGCAAAACCAAGCAACAGCGGCAGCAAGAGCAGAATAGGGAAGACCCGACTCCAGCACTAAACGACAAGGCTGTCGTCTGGCAACAACATCTGGCGTCTGGCAACAGAGTTTAGTGCCTGACTCTAGATCCCAGCGTCTGGAAACATAGCCTATTCTTGACGCCAGAAATATTTCAGCAGCGATAGAGTTCGAAGCCTCTCAGAATGGTTATTTCGACCTCATATAGCAATTTCGGGTTATTTGGTACGCTAGTTAGCCCCTATAAGCAAATTAACATGATTAGTAGTCGGCTCGATTACAATCGTAGTAAGTGATTGACCTGACAAAAAATCGTCTCACTTAGCTTAAGCGCCTAAAACACTAGCTCATTACAAGCACCAATGTATCGGTTCAAAAGCAAGCGCATTCTTTTTAAACGACAATATTTCCAAATACGGATTGTAGCGCTTTCTTCTTAAACGACAATTTTTCTAAAAATTGGATTGTCATCCCCAACTAACAATATTTCCAAAAATGGATTGTCGTACATCTTCTTTAAAGAAAATTTTTCCAAGATTGGATTGTCATATCTGGCAAAGTTTTCAAGCGTGGATTGTCGTGCTCCTTCTCTGTTTTGCAATTTTTTCCAAGTTCGGATTGTCATCGCTGGCAAGTTTTCCGAGATTGGATTGTCATACACCCAGTTTCCTACGACAAAATTTCCCGAAGGATTATTGTAGGTCTCTTTTCATCATAAATTTCGGCAAAGGTTCCTCAACGTGGATTGTCATTCATTTCATTAAGTGGCAAATTTTCCCAAAGTGGATTGTCGATCGACTCTTTTTTGGCAAATGTTCCAAGATGCGGATTGTCAATTGTGGCAATATTTTCCTAAAAGGATTGTTGCATAGCATTAGCAAATTTCCAAGGTGGATTGCTTTCAAGAGTTATATTCCAAGATGTGGATTGTCGATCGTAGAAAAGTTCTTATGAAAGAGTGTTACGAAGCGTTGGAAACTTTTTCCTAAAAATTAGATTTTGGCAAATTTTTCGAGATACGGATTGTCGCTTCATCGTGGAAACATTTCCAAGGATGGATTGTTACGAAGCATTGACAACTTTCCCTAAATCGGATTGTCATACATCATACGAGAGTTGTGTGGGTAACTATTCCCAAAGAAAGAAAGATTGTCATCACAGTAAAAGCACCGACATATTGGTTCAAAGCAGCAGAAGCGCCGACGTACGGGCATAGCGGAAGCAAATTTCAAGCGAACTCTTAAAGATCGACAAGTGGAGGTCTTCGGTAATTTCCTTTGGAAAGTTATCGCAACAAATGAGGATAGCTTCAAGTGAGGATATCTTCGGCAGCATTCCCTAGCATGAGGAGAGTTGTCACAAACAACTGAAGGTGATTTCAAGCGATGTTGTCTTCGATCGTGTTCCCTAAGATGTGGAAGACGGTCACAAAGCGGAAGAGGATCGTTTCAAGCGAAGCAATCTTCGATATTGGAAGCAGTTACAAGTGTAGCAGTTTTCAAGCGGGATGGCATTCTCTAGCTTGCAAAAGGTCATCAAAACAACAAGGATACAACAACAAATCGGTTACTTCCGGAGACGTGTGCTCACGGTGCAATTTACGCGTTTCTTAACTCTTTTATCTGTTTAACTAACGCTTGTTTGTAGGTATCGGCGTTACAAGAGTGATTTAGGATCGCAGAACGTTCTGAGTCATTCTCCGTCCCTATCGCTACTTTGACTTTTATTTTCGAAACTTGTGTTTCTCCAAACTCAGTCAAAGTGGGGGCTTCTGTAGACACCCATTTGTGTCTTCCTAAAACCAAACCCGGTGATGAGTAACTTTCACGTCGAATCATAGTCGAATGAAGTGAAAGTGTGGAAAGTTTAGTGTTGCGGAAGTTTTAATTTCTTTTCTCTTCTCTCTGTTTTTGAAAACCTATTTTAAGAAAACAGCCAATCCAGTTTTGTTGGTCCATGATATGGGTCCAATAATAGTTTAGTTTGATGGGGCTTGAAAAGAGCTTTCCAACGATATATTATAAGCCCAATTTCGATGAATATTGAGGAAGTTATGGCCAAATTACCGAACTGGGGTCGGTTTAAGCCTTATATGCGGCCCAATGTTCTAGAGGAGGGCCTAATATAGATTTATCATTCCTAATGCAATTAGGAATGGTTTTAGTCTTATAGATTCTTCTAGAAGGTTCTTTTTATTCCTATTTTAATTAGCATTGATAAATTGACTTTTGCTGACTTTTTAGAGTTTTAATCAGAATAAAAGAACGTTTTTGAGGAAAATACGATTTTATCTTCCTGTACGGCAATTTCTATCTGATTTTAAGAAAACGCGTCAAAAACTCTGTCAGCGCCAAATGGCTGCAGTAGCGCCTGACGCTGCGCTTGGCGCCTGGCGCTAACCTGGTTTTGCGCGTCAGAACTCTGTTTTTGATTTTCTATCTTTTTGGCCGATTTTCTCTATAAATAGCATTCTAAAAACTCCGTTTTGATTCACCAACTCTCATCAAGATTCTCTTGATTACTCTCTCTCTCTCTCTTTTCTAAACCAGCCTTCTGTTAAATACAAAAATTCCGCATTCGCAAGACTTAGATACACCTAGCATTGTTCGAAGTTGCCTTCGCCCTAGACGTAAAAGGTTTAATTTATGAGGGTTTGGTCCCAAATCTCTCTTTCCATTATTTAATTTAATTGTTTTATTTATTATTTTCCTTGAAATTACTAACGTGTGTATTTTCTTATTAGAAAGAGATACGAGGCATCCAAGTAAGTGCATTAATTGATTTTGTTGTTATTATGATATAGAAATCATGTCTAGGTTGTTATTATGATTCCAAATGTCATGTTAGGGTGTTTTGATCTTCCTAGTATCATGTTTAGTATAATTTATAATATCAAATATGATAATTATGATTCCTGCGTTGCTTCCTAGTATTATGTTAGGGACGAGGCATCCAAGTAAGTACCTGTAGGGAATAGTTTCAAGCCTTTAAAATCCCACTAGCTTGAACCCCACTGTGATCATACACTAAAGTATGGTGGCGTCCAAAAGGGAAGAAGATAGAGCAAAAGAGTCGCCAACAAGTTTTTAAGGAACTTGTAAACTGTTCACGAGGTGAAAGTTACACCCCTTAACGATCCAAGAGATCGTCAACTCCATAAGGTCATGAACCAAAATAGGGTTCGGGGATGAAGGTACAAATCCAACCTAAAAGAGATTGAACCTGCCCTAATAATAGGCCTCTACTTTATTCTGCTCGTATTCATGTGCGCTTTCTGATTAACATACAATCAATAGGATTAACCCTAAACCTGTTTAATCTATGTTGGTTGAACTTAATGCACAAATAAATCTTTTACTGGCGATCACTTGAATTATAATCACAATCAACCTAACAAGATTATTAATTATCTTATTAAGCGTGATTGCAAATACCAATTCCCTTTAAACATGCATAAAAGGTGATCAAGCAATAACAATATATAAAATATATATCAAGCAACATAATAAATAATCATTATCAATCATAATCATAAATATTAGAAAGAACATAGGAAGCATCATACTTTTAATCATACTTGATATTAAAAACACCCTAGACATGATATTAGGAATATCATAATAACAATCTAAGCATGATTTCTACATCATAAAATAAATAAAACCATTAAAGTACTTACTTGGATGCCTCGTACCTCTTTCTAATTACAAAATACACACGTTAGTAACTTCAAGGAAAATAATAAATCAAAACAATTAAATTAAATAATTGAAATAGAGATTTGGTACCAAACCCTCAGAAATTAAAACCTTTCACATCTAGGGCGAAGGCAACTTCGAATATGGCTAGGTGTATCAAGATCTTGTGAATGCGGAATTTTGTGTTAAACAATAAAGTTTTGTAAGGAATGAAAGATTAATGATTCATAAACTAATTTGTTGACGATTGAAGATTGTAGATGATGAAGGAAAACAAAATTTTAAAACTTAAGAATAAAAGAAGTGGTGAATGATAGATGATAATCTGTTCCCTAAAACGGAGTTTATTAATACGATATTTATAGAGAAAATCAGCCAAAAAAGATAATTTATCAAAACTGAGTCTGAAGATCACAAAAACAACTTGGCGCCAGCCCTGGCTCATTGGCGCCAGGACCAGTGGCTAGCGCCAGGCGCCAATGGCTGGCGTCTGGCGCCAATCCTGGTTCCAGGCGCCAAGGCCTGAGGTTGGACGCCAAACCGGCTTTTAACACGTTTTTGAAAATCTGATAAAATTCCCGTACTGGAAGATAAAATAATATAATTTTAGTCGAAAATGCTATTTGATCTAATTAAAACTCTAAAGAATCCTAATTGAATTAAGAATGATAAAAACCTTCTAGAATGTTCTAGAAGACCAAAACCATTCCTAATTACATTAGGAATGATAAATCATATTAGGCCCTCCCCTAGATCATTGGGCCGTACTTAAAACTCAAACCGGCCCAGTTTAGTAAATTGGCCATAAATTCCTCAATATTCATCGGAATTGGGCTTATAATATATCGTTGGAAAGGTCTTTGAAAGCCCTATCCAACTACACCACTATTGGACCCATATCATGGACCAAACAAAATGGATTGGATGTTTTCTTAAAATAAAGTTTTCAAAAACAGGGAAAAAGAGAAAAGAAAAGAAAAGAAATAAAACTTTCCGCAACACTAGACCTTTCCACACTTTTGTTTCATTCGATTATGATTCGACGTGAAAGGCACTCATCATTGGGTTTGGTTTTGGGGAGACACAAATGGGTGTCTACAGAATCCCCCACTTTGACTGAGTTTGGAGAAACACAAGTTTCGAAAACGAAAGCCAAAGTAACGATAGGGACGGAGAATGATTCAGAACGTTATGCGATCCTAAATCAATCTTGTAACACCTATACCTGAAAAACTAGCATTAGTTAAACAGATAAAAGTGTTAAGAAACGCGTATCTTGCACCGTCGAGCACACGTCTTTGAAAGTAACCGATTGCTGTATCCTTGCTTTGATGACCTCCTACAAGCTAGAGAATGCCATCCCGCTTGAAAACCACTACGCCTGTAACTGCTTCCAAATTAGAAGATTGCTTCGCCTGAAACTATCCTCTCCGCCGTGATAATATTCCACGTCCAAGGGAATACCATCGAAAATTATTTCTCTTGAAATAATTCTCATCCGCATTATGATCACGTTCCATGCCTTAGGAACTATGATCGAAGACAATTTCGCCCGAAATTACCTTCAGTTATTTGTGACAACTTTCCGCAAGCTAGGGAATGATGTCGAAGAAATCTTCTCTTGAAGTCATCCTCATTTGATGCGATAATCTCCCAAAGGAAAATACCGAAGATCCACGCCCGTCGATCTTTAAAAGTTCTCCTGGACTTTGCTTTTTTTCTATGCCTGTACGTCGGCCCTCTTTGCTCTTGAACCTATATGTCGGTGCCCTTTTTTGCTAATGAACCTGTATGTCGGTGCCTTTTGCTAATGAGCCAATGCTTAGGCGCTTTAAGTTTAGTGAGACGATCTTTTCATCAGGTCGATCATTTCATGTAATCAAGCCGATTACCTAATCATGTCAAATTGCTCAGAGGGGCTAACTGGCTTACCAAGGAACCCAAAATATATTGCAGAAGGCTAGCATTACCCCAAAAGGTGGCTGGCTGTTTTGGCGTCGCTGAAAATCGATCAGCGCCAGTTTTATCGTATTAGCGCCATGCGCTGAAATTGGCGTCTGGCGCCAAGCACATAATGTGACGCCAATGCCTAGGGACTGGCGCCAGCACGAGAATCACTTTAAATTCCCGTTTTCAATTCATTTCGTGCTCTGGTTTATTGCGAACGCTGCTCGAAAGAAGTCGAAACTTCAATTGATCGTTGCTCATTCATTTATCAACCGAATTTGCTCAAATTTGTTGCAAATCCAAGCTCTTTTCATCCATATTCCCGATCTATATAAGTTTCCCTCCAACTCACACCGGTCTTTATGAATTATTGGCATGTTTATTCACGAATTTCATGAAAATTCGAAACTTATAATGCTCAATTTGCTTTGTTTATCAAGTTTTATGCCATGAAATTGCTTGTTTATGTTTGTATATTGCCTTGGGAGTAATTTGAGACTTGTTTGACCCAATTTGGCGAAGAAATGAGCAATCCGCCATTGTTGGACCTCCTAAGGTCGTGAAAAAACAATGTGGCTCGTTCTTGATGTTTTTGCTAGCAATTCTTGTTCAATTTGTCACAATAATCACTATAGTGTTGCAAGAAATTGTTTGATTGCTTGAAAAATGCTTATCATGCTCAATTCGAATTTGTGCTCTATTTTAGTACTACGTACTCTGTTTTTGCGAACATAGTATCATGCGCCTAGGCAAACCTTTAGATACTATAGAACCTTGATTTATGATGATTCTGCACAATGTAGCATGGCTAGACAACGAGGCTCCGGTTCACGGTCCCGAAACACTAGACGGGAACATGAGCTTGTGGAGGACGACACTACACCGTCCACTTCGCTTGGTCAGTTCCCAGAGTGGGATGAGCGATCCTTGTTCTTTGCCCCTGTCCACCACATTTCTGAGAGGGTGAGACGGGGAACCGATCCGGGAAGGACGCGACATCACGGCTCTGGCTGCGATGGTCTCGGCGATTTGTATAGGATGCATATCGCCAGAGATCGAGAGACGAGACTCCTATGGGAGTCTTGCGGTTTGGTTGCTCTGTTTGAGACCTCCGAGGCTATGATCACCTCCAGCGGGGGTCACCACGTAGTACGCGCTCTGGTGGAGTTCTTTTGGGACACCACCAACACATTTTATTTTTCATGGGGTGAGATGATGGTCACTCCTACAGACTTCAGTCTCATCACAAGACTGGAGTTCTCTTCTGTGCCGCTGTCATTCGACGACGGTATCGACGTCTTTTCTCCAGAGGTCGAGGAACTACTGGGGCCGATTGTTGTTCGGGCCCAAGCTGAGGTCGAGGCGACTTAGTTTAGTGCCAGAGGGATTCGCCGCTCGACGCTAGCAGCGGATCTTGATGACGATGCGACCACCCGAGAGCAGCGGGTACGCATTTTTGTGCTGATGTTATTATCAGGGACATTCTCCCCTGATAGGGGTAGTAGGGCATTGCTTTACTATCTCCCTGCTGTTCGCGATCTCCGGCGGATTGGGACTTATGACTGGGCCAACTTGGCCTATACTGACTTCGTTCGCGCACTGAGGGACTCGTGTCGCCACCGGTCTCTTAGGACGAATGTCGCTTTGTTCGCTTTCTGGAAAGTTGTAGAGGTAAACATTATTCCCTATAAAGTTTAGCCCTATATGTTTAGTTAGCATTTACTCATGCTTTAGCCTTTTGTAGATCTGGTTCTATGAATACTTTCCTTCCATTGCGCCGGCGAGACCATCGCCGAGGGGGTATCCGGTGAGCGCCTCTTGGGGCGGCCACCATGTGGACCTGTCTACTGCACGCGTCCGGAGTCGGATCATCTCGGTGCATTTTTGGTGCTTATCTTGCTCTTCTGCGACGTTTTATACATGTTCTTACCCAATTGGTATTTTTATAGGGACCTGAGGTAGTATACCGGCCATGGGGTAGTTGGACTCCCTGGATTAGCTGCACAGTACTCTGCTGAGCGCCGTTATTTTCTGGGGACCTACAGAGCAGTTGCGTACTTAGGAGATAGAGTTGCTAGACAGCACTCTTCCGATGTCTTTGTCGTTCCTGTTCCTCCACCATGCCACATGTTCGACGAGAGAGAGTTGTCGAGCATGGCTGAAGAGCCTGGTTCTCTTTGGCGGTCCCATGTGATCCTTGGGCGGAGTTATGCTGAGGAGCTACTTCCTTTGTTAGCTCTAGCCCCCGTGCCGGCCGAGGATGTGAGGGTAAGACTCTTGGCTTTTGTTTTTCGCTGAGTAGCCCCCAAGTAACACCTTACTGATTTCTTTTCTGTTTTATCAGGATGGTCCCACTGAGTTTGTGCCACCCCGTATGTCCATCCACTACCAGGGGATGTACGGGCCGATCGAGGAGATGATTTCTCCAGCTCCTGAGGGCGAGCGCTTCGTGGAGCGGTCGATTCCTCGTCACCAGACCAGGGTAAGTCTAGTTCTAATTCAGAATCTTGTATTCAGTTATCATGCATTTTTACTGACTTAACTTTCCTTGACAGTTCTCACGCGAGGTGGTTTCGGCTATGGCACGATGCATAGATGCCTTCCGGAGCCAACTCATCCGGATGAGGAACGCAGCTACCTGTCGTCGAGACGACGCTGTCCGAGAGGTAACTTTTCTTTACTTATTGTTTCTGCACTATGCTTCAGTTTTCACCTTGTTTCTGATTTATTTCTTTTTGCAGGGTCAGCCGATTGCTTCTCACACCCGTACGAGGCCTGAGGGGCGAAGAGAGCCGGCGAGGTCTAGCTCGAGACGTCGTCGCACTTCGTCAGGAGGTAGAGGTGGTCGTTCCGAGGCTGCTCGAGCCGACGTTGCTGTGGGCTCAGGGTCTTCTTCTGAGGAGGTTCCGGCTGCACCATTAGGAGAGGCTACCTCGGCTTTCAGAGGTGGTGGGATGTACGAGGTTGGCTCGTCATCGCAGCAGCCTCCGCGGTCTCAGCCTCAGGTTGGCCTTGGCTGGAGCGGTCCTGTTTTGAGTTTCCCTCCTCCTACGGAGACTGGGACTGGTGCTAAGGCTGGAGCTGGTGGAGAGGTGACTCCTCGGACAGTGCAGTTTTATGGCATGATGGGCCTACGTCCTCCGGCGCCGTAGTTTATTTCTGTATATGCATTTTATTTTGACTTTTTATAGAACTTTGCCTTTGACTTGTTATTTAGACACTCTGTTCTGTAAATCTATTATTATGCTTTATTATTATATTAGTGTATGTTAGTGTGTGCAAATGTGATAACAATTTTGCGCAAAAATTCCATCATTTTGATTATTGATGGAGGGTATTATCCGACTCTCTCCCCCAAAAGAAAAAATAAAAAGGAAAAATAAACGGAGAGAAAGGCTGATAT
This sequence comes from Chenopodium quinoa, assembly GCF_001683475.1. Lineage (NCBI taxonomy): Eukaryota > Viridiplantae > Streptophyta > Magnoliopsida > Caryophyllales > Amaranthaceae > Chenopodium > Chenopodium quinoa. Next base: position 1,155,088 of record NW_018742412.1, on the reverse strand, counting down.
TTGAATTTTAATAAAAAATACAAAAAAAAATAAAAAAATAACTAAACATAGTTGCTATATTTAATTAATTTAGAAAAGGATAGAAAGATTTTTAGAAGAAATTAAAACGGGGCCATAAAGTCATTAACCGACTCCGATTTAATATCAAAATGCAAACTGAGCACACGCGGCTGTCCTGCTAACTTGGCGCCAGCTGGCGCCAGCCTGTGGCGCGTGGCGCCAGGCGCTATTGCTAGCGTGTGGCGCCAAGAGCTGCTGTGTAGCGCCAGTTTCGGGTGTGTGACGCCAATTGACGCTGACTACTTATTCCAGTCAGGTTGAAATTCCTCGCAATTTGTGCATAAATAGCCCCCTGCTCAGCCGGTTATTCACATAATTCCAGCAAAAAAATTATTCTTCTCTTTAGAAAAAATAGTAATCATGTCTTTAGCCACTAAAATCTTCACCCAATATTCTCATGAATGGTGTCGATCTCTCAATGCTAGAGAAAGAAAAGAATTGGATTTATTTCACTTGGGGGGAATATATGGCATTAAAGGGGTAGATCTGGACATAGACTTCATTCATACCGCTTTAGAATATTGGAACATTGACGCACATTGTTTTAGAATCGGTTATGATGAAATTAGCCCTTTGCCAGAGGAATTTGGTGCTATTTTAGGCTTGCCTGCAATAGACCTGGTAGTGATCCCTAGAGTAGATGCATATTACTACAAGGATTTTGAGCGCTTCTTTAATTTGAAGGAAAGGGATTTATCAAGGATAGTGAATGGCAACGTGGTGAACTTAAAAGAATTCGCACGCTATTATTTTGATAAACCGCTTTCTGAATCTCTTCACATATATAGAATAAGGGCGTTCTTATTCTGCATGCTTAATCAATATTGTCTTAGTAGTGGTAAAATTAATGAGGGTCGATCAATTATAACCACTGTGCTAGAACAAATTGAATCAGGGAGAAATCCGATGCCTTTAATAGTTGGAGAGACTATGATTGGTCTAGATGAGTTGAAAAGGGACCCAAAAGCACCTCTTTGCGGTTCTCCAATTTTATTACAGGTAGAAAAATAATATTTTTAATTATAGAAATTAAAAAATATATTTTTATATTGTAATATTGATTTATTTGCATTCCTAACTTTTCCCCTTTCTTTTTTTTTTTTTTTTTTTTTTTTCAGATGTGGCTAATGGAAAGGCTAGAGATTAATTAGCTCTCCGGACGACATTGAAAGTTATACGCCCACTTGCTTTGTAAGAAGAAAGAAGCGCATCCCTAAAATTGGGCGCCATGGGTGGAAGAAAGTCTTTAAATCACGTGACTTTGCTATCAAGTGGGTCATCCCATGGTGGAAAATAAAAAGGATGGTTGGTGTTAACAAGCAACCTTTCTGCCGTCTTCCAAGCTTGTCTCTCATGACATATTATTATCCCTGCAGAGTGAAGAGACAATATAGCTTGCGTCAAAATATTCCTTCCGGGGATCTTCGTCCTCCCTATGAGTATCCCATATCTCAAGAAGTAGATAAATTTGACACGTACTAGAGAGCTAGACCTTTATGGGAAGTGATTACCCAAAAGGTTCCCCCTGCTTTGCCTAATGATGTAAAGAAGTGGTTGCTGAAGAAGTCTTCAATTGATCAGGGTAGGACCGATGTGAAGAATCGTCTAGGTGACAGGGTGACACCGGCCAAGGAACTCTCAAGAATTGAGTTCAAGACACCTATAATGCCTAAGAAGAAGAATTCTACTAAAGACAAGGGGAAAAGGAAAGCTACCGCTACAGACAAAAAGGTTAGAGTGGAAAAGAAGCATGGGGTGCTAGCAGAAGGGGAAACAATCCATTCCAAGATTGAATGTAGGTCCTCTAAAGGATGCCTACTAGCTAAAGTAATGGATGAAGAGGAGGAGGCAGAAAAGAATTGGAAAAGAGCAAAGAAGGAGAAGAAAGATTAGAACATTGCGTAGCTTTCGATTTATTAGATTCTTAATTTTTATTTAATGTTAATTTATTTCAGCTTTATTTAAATTCCATTAACAATGCAATTTTATTTTATTAATGAAATTTCAGCTTTCAATTAAATTGTTACTTTAAATTTGTTTTATTAAAGCAATGAAAAACCGAAAAAAATTGATTTTCCAGAAATTCTTCGAGTACGGAAGTCGAAAATTTTCCGAAAAACGCCGAAATTTGCCTAGATTTTATTACTGAATTGGCGTCAATAATTGTGAATTGGCGCCAGATATTGAGTCTGGCGCCAGGCACCAATATTGTCGTCTGACGCTGATGGCCTTTTGCTGGCGCCAGGCTCTGTTCTGCGACGCCAATTGCTTTTTCGACTTTTGTTGACTTTTTGTTGATCCTGGAATGCGGAGATGTCGAAAAATAAAGTGGCCGCACCCGTAATGGGTTGCCTACGTATCCTTTCCTAAGGAATCAAGCCGAACGTAGCTCTCTTGAGTGTCCTACTCAAGTAATTATGGGTAATATTTTTTAAGTTGGTCAAGATTGGTAATGTTTGAGAATTCATTGCCATCCATGTCAGTTAATTTTGCTGCACCACTTGACAGGATTGTTTTGACAATGTAGGGGCCAGACCAATTAGGTCTAAACTTTCCCCTTGGATCTAAAACATTTTTCCTTAGTGCCTTTAATACCAAATCTCCTATTTTGATATTTCTTGTCTTGACCTTCTTATTAAAATGTCTAGCCATACGAGTTTGATAACACTGAGTGTGATGTAGAGCTTCTAGTCGTTTTTCGTCGAGTAGGATCAATTCTTCATATCGTGCCCTAGTCCATTCGACTTCATCGAGTTTACTTTCTAGCGCAATACGTAGAGATGGTATTTCTAGTTCGACAGGTTGTACGACATCCATTCCATATACCAAAGAAAATGGTGTATTTCCTGTTGACGTATGGATTGACGTACGATAACCCCACAATGCAAAGTGAAGCTTGTCAGGCTAATCCTTGTAATTTTCTGTCATTTTCTCGATGATAGTCTTTAAATTTTTATTAGCTGCCTCGACCGCTCCGTTTGCTTGAGGTCTATAAGGGGACGAATGATGATGTTGGATACCATATTTATGTAGCAATTCTTCACATTCGGCTTGAAAGTGAGTTCCATTGTCACTTATCATTTCATGTGGGACTCCATATCGACAAATGATATTTCTCTCGATAAAAAGTGCTATATGTTTTGCAGTGAGTTTAGCATATGATTGTGCTTCAACCCACTTCGTAAAGTAATCAATCGCTACTAGAATAAATTCACGGCCTCCTGATCCTGGAGGAGTGATCTTGCCAATTATGTCAGTTCCCCATGTAGAGAATGGCCATGGTGATGTGTAGGTGTAGAGCAAAGATGGAGGAACGTGCTGTAAATTGGCATAAATTTGACACTTAGGGAATCTTTTTACATATTGATGGCAGTCCCTTTTCATGGTAGTTCAATAATACCCTTCTCGCATTATTTTCTGGACTAACATTTTGCCATTTATATGAGTTCCACAGATTCCTTCGTGGACCATTCTCATTATTCTTTGTGCGTCCACCTTCCCTACACATAGAAGAGCTCGACCTTTAGGTACCCTTTTATGTAACTCGTTGTCTATGAGTACATATCGAGAAGCCAAAAGTCTCAAGGCTCGTTTTGCTCTTTTGTCAGCATGAGGAGGGTATTCTCCACTGGTGACATAGTTGAGAATGTCTGTGTACCATGGTTCTTCTTCTTGTTCTTCATCTTCGTCTTGGACTGGGTTGTCGTCTTCTATAGCCTGTATACATGCCGGTTTGTGCCTTTTTTCGATAGTTAGAGGCATTTGCTCGATATCCGTGGGAATCCTTACCATTGAGGCTAATCTTGCCAAGGCACCAACAAATTGATTTTCTTCTCTAGGTAGATATGTGTATTCTACCTTCTCTAACTGATCGGTAAGAGTTTCCAGATAAGTTTGGTAAGGAGCTAGGCTTTCGCTCCTTACTTTCCACCTTTTAGATATTTGATTGATGATTAGAGAAGAGTCTCCGAATATCCTTAACTTCTTTACTCCCAATGCCAGGGCTGTTTCAAGGCCTACCACGCATGCTTCATATTCAGCAGCATTGTTGGTAACGTCGAAATCAAGATTTATTGAGATTGGGACGTGTTCTTCTTTAGGTGATACTAGTAACACTCTGACACCACATCCCTTTTGGTTTGAGTCTCCGTCAAAATACAAGGTCCAAGTATCATCTTCGGTGACCATTAAATCTTCATCTGGAAATTCACTGTCCTGTATTGGTGTCGAGTCTTCTATTGGAAAGTCTGCCAGAAAGTCTGACACCGCGGATCCTTTAATAGCTTTTTGTGGCATAAACCGTACATCGAACTGGGCTAAGTTGACTATCCATCTTGAAATACGTCCATTGAGCGTTAATTTCTCGAACAAGTATTTGAGTGGATCCAATCGAGATACCACGAAAACGGTATGCACCAACATGTAATGTCTCAACTTAGTTGTGGCCCACACCAAAGTGAGGCACAATTTCTCGAGTGGTGTATAGCGTGTTTCGTATTCGAGCATCTTCTTATTTAAGTAATAGATTGCATTCTCTTTGTTTTCTACCTCTTGTGCTAGCATGGCTCCCATTGTCTCTTTGGTAACCGTCAAATATAACCTAAGAGGTATTCCGGGATGTTCTGGCGCTAATACGGGAGGATTTGCGAGATAGGCTTTGATCCGGTCAAGCTTTTTGACACTCGTCATCCCATATTACTGGTACATTCTTCTTGAGCTTTTTGAAGATTGGTTCACATATCGTTGTTAGTTTTGATATGAACCTACTTATGTATTGTAACCGGCCAATGAATCCTCGAATCTGTTTCTCGGTCTTGGGCGATGGCATTGACATGATTGCTTTAATCTTGGTTGGATCTATCTCTATTCCTCTAGAGCTTATGACGTATCCCAAGAGCTTGCCCGAGGTTACTCCAAAAGCACATTTTGAGGGATTTAACCTCATATTATATTTTCTTAGCCTTTCGAAAAATTTCCTTAAGGCTACTTGATGGCCTGGACGGTCTTTTGATTTCACAATCATGTCGTCTACATATACCTCGACTTCTTTATGCATCATGTCATGGAGCAAGGCAGTTGCTGCACGTTGGTAAGTAGCTCCTGCGTTTTTCAACCCAAATGGCATTACCGTGTAACAGTAAGTGCTCCATGGTGTGATAAAAGTTGTCTTCTCCATGTCATTTTCCGCCATGAGAATCTGATTGTACCCTACGTATCCATCCATGAATGAGAGGAGCGCGTGATTTGCTGTGTTATCTAGCAGAATATCGATGTGTGGCAAAGGGAAGTCGTCCTTTGGACTTGCCTTATTTAGATCTCGATAGTCGACACACATCCTTACCCTTCCATCTTTCTTTGGAACTGGGACGACGTTAGCGACCCATTCGGGGTATTTGGATACCTTGATGAAACCTGCAGTTATTTGTTTTTGAACTTCTTCTTTTATTTTAAGTGTTATGTCGGGTTTCATTTGACGTAGCTTTTGTTTTACAGGTTTCATTCCTGGAATTAATGGTATAGTGTGTTGAGCTATTTCTCTGTTAATGCCTGGCATATCTTCATATGACCAAGCGAATACATCGATAAATTCTTTAAGCAAGTTAATTAAATCGGTTCTTTCTTGTTTATTCAATGTTAGTCCGATTTTAACTTCTCTTTTATGAGTTGAATTATTTGAGATGTCAACTGTTTCAGTCTCTTCAATTACTGGTGTTTTCTTTTCAAGTGTTTCCATTGCTTTAATAAATTCTTTATCTTTTTCATCGTTAGCTAAGCAATGTTCGTCATCTTGGGTTAGGGAAGAACACGAGAAATAAGGAGAATGAGCGATATTATTATACTCTGAGATCATTACATCAAAGACTGATATGTCCTCAGGGACTGGATCACTGACTATCCTAGGAGAAGAAACAGGAAGGGAAGGCGTTATAGCTAAAGACCTAGAAGATTCTAAAGGGAAAGACTCTGACTCAGACTCTGACTCTGACCCTGACGATTCTTCAAATATTGGCCCTTGTCCTGTCGTGATTGATATCTTCCTCCCACTTAGAGTAATCACCTTAATGGTCTTGCGCCACCCTTGCAGTAATCCTTTAGCTGGAGTAATTAGTTTCGAGGGATCAAAGTTTTCGCTTTGTATGACCGTTTGAATGAGTGAGGAGTTGTCTTCCTCATAAACTGGCTCATTCTTTTCTCGCCCAAAAAGTAATCCCATGACGTTAAAGTCAAAGCATGGAGGTGCTTTCTCTTTATGGACGGGAATTGGGATTTCATCAGTGAAATAGAAATCCAAGAAAATGTCGAATCCTGGTTGTCGTATGCCATTTACAACAAATGGTTCGGGAAATTCATGGCATGGATAGTCCTCTCCTTCTTTTATAAACTGACCATTAAGCGTAAGAGGGTACAGATCCATTGGAATTGCTTTCTTTTGAATGCGAGCGTCCCTACGTGCTTTCAATTTGTCCTGGGCTCGCTTGAGATCTTTCCGAGTCGGTTTGAAACCAAGTCCGAAAGTATCTAGTTTAGGGAGGCCATGTACCTCTATCGATTTTGCTATCCCTTCTTCTTTCCTAAGGTCATCCCAGGGAAGTGTCCTTGTTTTTTCAGCATAGTGTTGATAATCATGTTGGAATGGGGGTCGTGGCAAAGAGATGTCCTTTCATCCTCTTGGATTAAGGAGACTTCTTCGTTAAAGCCCCATAGGTCTTCATCATCTTCGTCATGCTCCACGTTGATGATTGGATTCTCTATTGACTTGATCCTCATTGGTGAAGCATCACTGGTGATGGGGATTCCTCCAACTATATCTTTCACTTGTTGGTGGAGAGATGAAGGGACGGCCTTTAGATCATGGAGCCAAGGGCGTCCTAACAACAGATTGAATGAGGCTTTGATGTCTACCACTTGAAAAGTAGTAGCATGTTCTATTGCTCCTGCCGTCACATTTAGGGTTATTTTGCCAAGAGCTTGACGTCGAGTATTATCGTAAGCTCTTATTCCTTGTGTGGACGGAGTTAAATCCTCATCCTTTATGCCGAGCATCCTCACAGTTCTAAGTGGACAGACGTTAATAGCCGATCCGTTGTCTACGAGCGTCATGGGAACATTCATTCTTTTGCAGACTACTGTGAGGTTTAACGCTTTGTAGTGCTTGTCACCTTCCGGGGGTAAATCTTTATCAGAGAAAGTGATTAGATTAATTGGACTAGGGAGATCACTTGTGAGGAAGTTAGCTAGTCCCTCAGGAGTGGTGTTAGAATCTATCCCGATTTTATCCAAGGCATTAATCACAGCCAACCTATGTTCTCGAGATATTGCTAGAAGCTTCCATACATTCATCTCAACTTTTGTCTTCTTGAATTGTTTAACAATGTCATTGTCTTTGATGATAGGTATTGGAACTTGTTGTACTGTAGGCATGGGTTGCATTGAAACAGGAGGTTGTATTCTCCCGGATCTTGTGAGGATGTCTATTGATGCATCTTCTTCAGCCCAAATGTCGTCTGTGGTGTATGATATGGAAGGTGAAGGTTCTAATATGTCTTTTAGATAGACATCTTCTTCATCACTGTCCCATACTCCATTAACATTTATATCCTCTTCTTGTTGAACTTGGACTAATTCCTTTCTATCAATCATTTTCTGCACCAAAATCCTTGAATTAGAAGCAGTTTTCTATGGTGTGTCCTCCTGACTGATGGTATTGACAGTAATATCTATCTGTTCTTTTTAATGATTCAAATGGTCTCGGTTCGAGAGGTTTGACCTTGCCACTCTCGGAGAGCATTTTAAACATTTGTGCATACGGGATCCCAATTGAAGTATAAATTTTATTGCTCTTCTTGGGTCTTTCGGTGACTTGTAAGGGAAAGTATTTTGCCTCATAAGTCGTTTTTACTAGTGTGAATTCTCTCTTAGGTTCTTGATCGTATTCCTTGCGAAGTTCATTTAGAGTTTTGAGAGTTTCATGTAACAGTTGTGATGTCTCCCTCAGATATAGTGTGAGTATTCGTATCTCTACCTCATTTGCTAGTTCTGGAGGATTATCCTCGACATCGAAAAAGATCTCTTCTTCTTCTTCTTTGGTCACTTTGACAGGCTTAATGAGAGATGAGGGTCAACTTCGCTTTCTTCATCGGAGATAACCAATGTGTGAGCTAGAGGTGCATTATCAATACTCGTTTTCTTACTGGCAGGAGGCAACGACAGCTTATTACTGTCAATCAGGTCTTGGATAGCTTCCTTAAGTTTCCAACAGCTTTCAATAGAATGGCCCTACTTGATGATACTTGCAATGTGCATTGGGGTTCCAATTAGGCGACCTTTTCTCGACTGGCGGATCTCCGAATGGTCCAATGGGAGTTATAAGACCTTTTGCATTTAGCGATCAAACACGGTGTCATAACTCATGCCAATAGGAGTGAAGTTTCTCCTAAACAGTTTCTTTTGTCCTTGGTTGTTCATGGCAAGGACTTCTCCTAGGTTAAAGGCGCTAACATTATTTGAGTGGGGCGGTTTTGTAAGAAGAAGGATTGTCGTTCTTCTTTCCTTTCCAGCCACTGTTGGAGTTATTGTTGGCAGCTTTAGATTTAGCTAAGTCATCTTCAATATTAATCCCAATATCATAAACAGCCTTAAAGGTATGAAGGTTATTTGAAATTTAAGATGTTTTGAATATTTTTCTTGGAGATTTTTAATGAACAATCTCACGGACTCTTTTTCACTTGGTACCTCAATCATTTTAGCTGAGGTTTCTCTCCACTTATTAAAGAAAGATGTGAAGCCTTCATTTTCCTTCTGCTTGAGAATTTCAAGTTCTCTATGGTCAGTTTCGACTTGAACGTTGCACTTGTACCTATCAACGAAAGCGTTTGCTATGGATTCCCAGGTAGAGGTCTTTTCTTTTTCAAGAGAAAAGAACCATTGTTGGCAAAACCGTCTCGAGAGATAGCGAGAACAGAGAGGGAAAATTTTCTTATCGATACCCTTGATACTCATTATTGTTTCAAATGCCCTTAGATGGAAGTAGGGGTTGTCGATTGCCCTAAACTTTGGGATGTCGTTGGCACTGAAATTCTGCGGAAGAAGATCCTTATCCACCGAGACCCTTGGGATGTGAGTTCTTGAAACTTGTAGTCGCTGGACAACTTGCTTAGGCTTTCTTGCATGAGGTCCATTTGTTGCTTTTCGCGGGATCCTCGATCTTAAGTGCGAGAAGCTTTAGTGTCTCAGTTACAGTAAGCCAACTGGTTTTTGAGATCGTTAACTTCTTCCTGAGTTGCCATTATAACTCTTGCTTTCCTCTTGCGAGCTACAGGTTTGTCGAAAAGTTGGACCTTGTACGAAGAGGTTATCTTTGATTAATCTTCCTTCCTTTCTTGACCATGCGCTGTAAATTAAGCCAGTTTGCGTTTTAATTACTTGACTCGAATCAGTTTGACTTTATGGCTTTTGTTTAAATAAAAAAAAAGTATGCATATTTTTAGGGAGCAATAATGTACATGTGTTTAGGGAACTTAAGTACTATTATTTATTGGTTGGAGGATTAATATCCGACTTACCCCCCTAAAAAAATGACGAAAAATAACGCGCGCACACAAGACTCCCTTAATCATGGTCAAGACATGTGTAATGGTGTGTGTATTGAGTGTAAGTGACATGCTTGGACTCTTGTGTAAGACCATGGGACTTAGTGCCTAAACTCGAATATTGATTCAATTAAGCAGAATTAACCGAATTAAACAGGAAACTGAATAATTAGACATTAGGTGATGACTCGACAAATAATCCGAACTGTCGGCCAAGCGAC